>NC_060159.1:11702099-11715044 GCF_021292245.1 Micropterus dolomieu
CAACTCCGTGGCTGTTCTTGAATGGCCCAGCCAGAGCCCTGACTTAAACCCAATTGAGCATCTCTGGAGAGACCTGAAAATGGCTGTCCACCAACGTTTACCATCCAACCTGACAGAACTGGAGAGGATCTGCAAGGAGGAATGGCAGAGGATACCCAAATCCAGATGTGAAAAACTTGTTGCATCTTTCCCAAAACGACTCATGGCTGTATTAGATCAAAAGGGTGCTTCTACTAAATACTGAGCAAAGGGTCTGAATACTTATGACCATGTGATATTTCAGTTTTTCTTTTTTAATAAATTTGCAAAAATTTCTACATTTCTGTTTTTTTCTGTCAAGATGGGGTGCTGAGTATACATTACTGAGAAATAAAATGAACTTTTTTGATTTTTGGAAAATGGCTGCAATGAAACAAAGAGTGAAAAATTTAAAGGGGTCTGAATACTTTCCGTACCCACTGTATATTGATATGTATCTCTCACAGAGAGACAGAGCAAACAGAGCAACATTAGCTTTCATTTGAATATGTGTTTCTGGCCTACCAACGTATGTAAGTCCAATATTCACTCTTAGCTCTGTTTTGGTCTCCACCAACTCCTGACTGAAATATCTGGCTCCAACATGTTAACTAGCAGGCTGCTAACTGTTTCTGCAGATGTTCCTCTCTTTTTCATTCCTTTTTGAATGTACATAAATAGCTCTGATTTACTAGAGTTCAAATTATTGCAGAAGGTGTGGCTAGTGGGGTTTCCAGAAATCAATGAACCCATTTACCCCACCTGGGGTATGCAGGGTAGCAGCACTTTAATTAGACCACCAATCTGAAAGATCGAAGCGGTTAAAATTGTTATGTTGAGGCATTTGCTTAGAGATGGTAATGAGGTTTGGAGTGCTTAAGGGCAGGGTTAGGATCTGGAACGGACTTCATCTCTACCTACCCTCAGCCCCCAGCACGTACACACTCACTTAAACACAAACAATTCCCTAACACCCCCAACCAATCTGATAGCAGAGAAGTGCTTTAGGCATTACAGGTTAAGGCCTCATCTAACACCCATGGGAAATCACGGCAAAACATTGTAGGGAGATGCAACGTGACTGATTATATTGGTGTGAAATAACAGTGAGGTACAGACAGACAGCAGAGAGAGAGAGTAAAGAAATAGAGGATGGACCCACAGATAGAGGTTAAGTTAAATAGAGTGAAAAATTGACTTTAGAGAATAAAGCTAATATTGCCCCCTCCCTGATTTTCTGCCCTTTAGTGTGATGATCTGCTGATGTTTCTGGCTGCCTGCTCTGTCTGACTGTTGTTGTCCGTCAGAATGTCAAGCTGACTGTTGTGTTTACTGTCTGTCTGCTTCACTACCTGACTGCTAGAGCTTGTACTGTATGTTAAAAGGTATGAGATTATGTGTGAGTCAGTAAGTGTTATAAATGGTGTGTGTGTGTTTGTGTCCAGGGAGTAGATGCTGAGGCACTCATGGGGGAAAAACTGGCACTCCCTCCCTTATACCCTCTTTCCATTCACCCATTCATCCAGAATATATCTGGGAGCCTAGAAATTTTTAGAGTCACAGTCCTTCTAAGTTGCCTTGAACATTTTTACTCCACGTCTGTATTTATTTTATTAACTTAGAACCAATGACTTGACAAATTTTGTAATATTAACATTAAAGGGTCATTACTCCTCAGACCATCAGAGAAAATACCTTTTTCCCTGGTATTTTCCCCCTACATCCCTCCATCACTTGGGAGTGAAAGACAAAGGAGAATTGGAAAATTGAGGGGAAATTGTGAGAGAGTGAGTGAGAGAGAGAGAGGGAGAGAGAAAGAGTGAGCAAGGCGAAGACAGAAAGAGAGGAAGAGGTGAAGAGAAAGGCAGAGGAAAACAGATGTGGTTCATTGAAGCGGCACTAGCCCACAGTCAGAGACAAAGACCTGAGAGCATGAGTGCATGATCCTCAACTAGCACATTGGAAATTACGTGTGTGTGTGTGTGTGTGTGTGTGTGTGTGTGTGTGTGTGTGTGTGTGTGTGTGAAAGAGAGAGAGAGAGGGGATGTAAGATGTGGAGAGACTGGAGACAGTCAGAAATAGCACTTATAGCAAGGAACTCACACACAGTCAAAAATATTATTACAAGTATTTTTTGTTGGAGGTTGGAAGCCAAACAGCCCATTCATCACCACGCAGATTAATATCTCAAGGTTATTTTGGAGCTATGGCCTCATCATCCTGGTGGGTTAAATGCCTCAATGCTAAATAAATTCCACCAGATAAAATCAATACATCAATGCCAATACACAGCTGCACTTTAATTGTTTTGGATTCCACTGAGTATTGAATAATTTGAGTTTTGCCTCCAAATGATTTGCACAGGTTGTGAACACTAAAACAGTTTATATTTGGTTAATGTGTTTTTACAAAAACAAAAACTAACTCATATGCCTAATTTCGAATGTGTTTTTAATGTTAGAGTTTGTTCCATCTGTGAGGGTAGAGGCTTGTGGCGGCTCACTGCTGCTTAAAGGATAATACCATTTTTTTATTAGTACCATTCCTGTTCCAAGCTATATTATAGACCCTTTAACCGCAGTGAAAGCAGGCACAGGACTGTCAGACACATCTGAACGGAAAAGGAAAACAGAAAAGTGTGCCTTGCCTTTCTAGCTCTCTTTTGTTGTTAGATGTGGTTTGTTTCGTATTGATGTGGCTAACTGAAACCATATAGGTAACATGACATGACATTGCAAATACTTCACTCCAAGTGCAAAGGAATTTAAAGCAATACTTAGACAAAGACATTTTTGGAAGTTTGCTTATTCTTGCCAAAAACTGGTTGACGAGATCCATCTCTGTCACGTTAATGCTAAATATGAAGCTACAACCTGGAGATGGTTAGCTGAACTTATATCTCTTCTTTTGTTACCTTTAGACCTTTTAAGTCAGGCTAGCTATTTTCACCTGATTCGAGTCTTTATGCTAGTGTGTGGTATTTTTCTTGTCATCTTAACTCTAAGCGAATAAGTGTATTTCTAAAAATGTCAAATGATTCCTTTTAAATAGATATTGAATCAAAATGAAAAGATTTGAAGCGGGTTATAACAATATCAGCATAATGTTTAGCAAAAATATCAGACTGACATTTTCTTGTGCTTAGTTCACTTAAACGTTGTGCTGGTAAGACTCATTTTACTGTTTTACGCTCTTTTAAAAGTATTCTCTGTGTTCCAACAAAGCTTTGTATAAATGAATGAATGCTGGTTAGTCTTTTTTAAATTTAATGAAGTTGTTGCTATGATATATATATATATATATGTACACACACACACACACACACACACACACATATATATATAAATATATAAGTGATTAGCAGTAACTAACTTTAACCAGTGCGTACACATTCTTCACATTATGTCCATTTTCAAGTGAGAGAATACTGCAGAATTACTTGCAGTTGCTGCTTGGCCTTGATGACATTTTGCTAAATTCAGCTTTTCAGTGATAATTACTTTTGTGTTTATGTGTGTGTGTTTATTTGAGAGGCTCATTAGAAAAGCACTGATAGAGACTGTACTGAAATAATTATTACCCCCCCCCACCCCCCCCACCAACCCCATTTAACAGTGAGAAAGAGAGAGAGTGAGAGCAGTGAACGGCAAGAGAAACAAGAGCAAGAAAGAGAAGAGGTGAAGGAAGGAAAGACATATCAAAAGAGAGGCAGTGACAGTAATAGGGTGAGGGGGGAGAGTGATGGCAGAGAGGGAGCGAGAGAGAAATTTAGAGAGATTTTACTCATTAAAAAGAGGAGCACAACAAGGGGAGATGGCATTAATCAGAGCTCTGTGCTAATGAGGCATTTACTCATTAGGTTGAAATAGAGAGGGGCCAAGGAAGAAATAGAGGGGAGAAAGGGGGAGGGGGAGACCAAGAGGAAAGAGAGAGCACAGTGTAAATGAATAGAGAGGAGAACTTGAAAAAATTAAGTAAGAGAGGGAACAATATGAAGGGAGGTGATAGTCAAGTGTGGATACAGAGGGAGGATACCTAGGGCAGGTAAAGATAAAAACAAAGTAAACAGTGTAGAAACAGACCCAGGTGTTTATGTAAGAACTGAATCTTCTATTTAAAGTTCTGCCATTTGTGTTTTTCACTAAAATAAATTACATTAAATCCTGCTGGTGAAAAAGTATTTCCTCTTGACAGTTTGTGAGCTTTCCTACCGTTTCTATGATTATTTATCCCTTCATTCCTCGATGTTGTGGTTGTTAAACATGATAGTCCCAGGGAAAATGTACTTTGAGTGGGTTTTTGCCTCATGGGGGAGATTATTCAATACTCTGCTATGCTTTTATTGGTTGGAATTTTTAGATTTATGGTTAATCTACCATATTTTTATTTTTGGTGGTGGGAGGGAGGGGTACCTTGGTTAAAAGATGTATCACCATAGAGAAAATTAGCAAATGATGTGAAAGTCATTTTTTTTCTCAGCGTGCTTTTAAGAGCATTAAGGCTTTTCATTGGACTTGTGGCAAAGCACTGCAAGAGCAGACGTGCGTGTGTGTAAATTGTGCATTTGTGAGCGTGCGGATAAGTGTAAGTTTGTGGGTGTCAGTGTGGTTTGCTTGGCTGTCTGTGGAATGATATATGTACCTCATTGCTAAGTGGGTCCGTTATTATGTGAATTATTTAAACCAAGACGACTATCATAACTGATTTACTGTGCGTCTTTCAGGCTTGTAGAATTAAAAAGATTGAAGAGGAGCCAAAGCAGATACCCTACATTGCAACTGCAGGGGCCACTGCTATGTGGTCTTTCTCTGCTGCTGTGAAGTAGAACTGAAACAACGAGGGACAGAAAATGCTTATTTATTTACTCAGCGTCGGTTATATTGTTCTTTGCAGCTTCTGGCGGTAATTTGAAGTTATCTCTGCCTGTGATGCGCCTGCGTGTGATGTGGTGGACAAGCTGAACAAATAAAGAGAATAAAATGTCTCCATATCTGTAGAACAGCAAGACTAAGAGTCTACAAATATGCTAGCAGCTCTTTGAGGACATACTAAGACACAGGAGTGCTTTGAGCTAAATGTTAATGTCAGCATACTAACATGCTACTGACATGCTCTTGTTTAGCTGGTAGTCGTTACCATGTCCCCATCTTTATTTGGCAAGTCAGCATGCTAACAGTTGCTATTTAACACTAAAAACAAACACACAACCAAATCAATCATGGTGCGCTAGAGGAAAAATCAGGGGATTGAAGTCATTTGGATTTATTCATTATATTAATTGTTTTGTGCAAATCCATCTTGTAGATGTTTCATATTCATATATTTCATGGGATAGTTGAAAACATGACAAGTTGGGGGATCACAAAATTGTTAGAATTTACCTGCTGGGCACTATGGATATCTGTCATGGCAATCCATCACAATTTCACACAACACTAAAAATGTGGTGATAAAGCAAAAGGCAGGGCATCACCAATGTCATTTGGACTCATTATCTGGGGACCTTGAATGTCTTTGCAAAATTTCATGGCAATCCATCCAGTATTTGTCAAGATGTTTCAGTCTGGACCAAAGTGGATTGACCGACATTGCTATTTATGGAGCCACAGTGCTATGGTGGCTATTACTCCCTCTGTAATGTTGCCACATTCACATTAATGGGCCTCTCAATTTTTAATGACACCCATAGTTTTGGAATTGGCCTGCTTAGGAGAAATAAATGAGGATAGCAAATCATAACTTTGCCTAAAACCAAAACAGTAACATTTTAGTTACTGACCCTCCCATGACATCACGCCTCTCCTGTCTCTCTTAGACTGAAATCATCATATAAGAGCTATTAGTGTCTGAAAAAAAACCCATTATCAAAATCAAACCTCTCTCAAACTCTCTCTTTTTCTTCTCTCTTGCTTTCTCTCTCTAGCCTCCTCCCATCATTCTTCTCTCTCCCATCTTTATTGTCGTTCTCATAACCATGCCTGTACGTATGATTCAGATCTAATCTGAGTGATCCCAGATCATTCAAATAATAAATCTAAGATCTATCTTTAGCTAGAGCCAAACCCCTCTTCTCTCCTCTCTCTCTATCTATCTCTTAGACCTCGATATGACAAACTATTTGATTTTAATTAAAACTTTGTTAAAACCTGCCCTGACATCGAGCCTTCTGTCGCCTTGTTCCTGATCTGCCTTATGTTTGAGAATGTAATTCAGCTCTCTCTCTGTCTGTCTGTCTCTCTTTGACTCTTTCTTGCCAGGACTCTGACCTTGTCCTGACGTTCAACCTGTCCATGCATCGCTCCTGGTGGATGGAGAACGGCCCGGGGTGCAGGGTGACACCCATCACCCCTCCACCCTCCTGGGCACCCGACGACCACCGATATATATCTATATCTGGCTGTCTGATGGATTTTCAGTTCATAGAGGTGGCTCACTCCTCGCTGCAGATTCTCCTGGCTGTAAGTACTTGAGCTGAATAAATCATTTCTGGTATGCACTCTAATTTCAAACTTGAGTACCTGCATGTGTGATACACACTGTTACATCTCGCCGTTTGGCTTTAAACGACCTTGTAACTAACAGGAGTGACCTGTCACTCAGTGGGTGCTACTATATCTAGCAGTTCTAAACAGACATTTGTCTTCATATTTGTTATTTTAGTTTTTAAAAATTGTGTAACATTTCACAAAATACTCAAAAGACTATTTTTTTAAGTCTGACACGAGACAGTAAATTAACCTCATATCTGTGCTTTAAATATATAGCTGGAGTCAGGATAATTGATTGATAATTAAGGGCATTGCCGCTCAGGTGGTTAACCTCAGCAACCAGGCTTCATTCGGTCCACCTCAGCTCCACCTCTTTGCCCATTTTTGGATTAGCCAGGAGGAAGTGAGTCAGGCGCTGCCAAGATCTCTTCTGAAATTCAGTGTATACATGTCATAAAACAGGGATTTGGACCCAGAAGCAGAAACACCAAGGAAAGCAAGTTCAGTTTTCTAGTTTTATTATGAGAACACAAAAGGTACAACTTTACGGTGGGTGGCAGGCAATGTCCAAAGAAACCAAGATGGAGGTCCAGAACAAAAACACTCCAACAAGTCAGAGGTAATAACTCCAAAAGTCTACAGACAAAGGAAAAGCAATAACTCCAGGCTGGGAAGGCTGGTGAGAATCGCAATCCAAAATCCACTGCTAAACTAACATAGAGACAAGGGAAGCAGGCAGAGACACTTGACACTAGAACGCAGATGAGCTGACATTGGACAGTGAAAAAACACAGACTTAAATACACAAGAGGGAGGTGACAAACAAGGCACAGCTGGAAACAATCTGGGAAAATACTCAAACTATTGGGAAAACATAAGAGCAGGAAGGGAAGTGGCCAGAAAATGAATTGAAAGGAAGATACCAAAGTAAAACAGGAAGCACAGGATGAATTAATAAATGACAAGACAAAAACATGGTCTGTTACAGAGAATGAGAAACACAGAGACATTAAGTGATTAAAAAACTAAAAAAGGAAATACAAAAACAAAAATCCTAATCCGTGACAGTTTGACCCAGGAAGCAACATTAGCATTCATTTGGAGTCGAGGCTCTAGCCACCCAACAAATGTTAGCCCAATATTCACTCTCCTTGTCATTGCTTTTTTGTGTCCACCTACTCCTGGAGGAAATATCTGGCTCTTTAGCTGCTAAATGTTTATCAGCTAGTCACTAACATCTTCTGTCTGCTCTTTGGTGCTGGGCAGATAGCATGTAGTGGGTTTATTCATGCTTTTTTGCTGCATGAATCGATACTGAGAAAAGCCTTGATCCTGAACCAAAATACTAAGTTACAATCCATAAAACCAAAACAAGAAAACAAGGCGCTTAAAGATGCTAACAGTATTTCCTCCATGGGGATTTATACTGATATTCTCATTTTACTTGCAGAAAGAAAGCAAACAATTTCCCTCAAATATTGAACTATTAACTGTTCTACTTATAGTTATGACACTAGCTGTTGATTAAAAAGTCCAAGTCTCTGTGCAAGTATTCGTGAAAAAAAGTAAATATGCAGTAGTTAAATTCAGTGCTTTTTGTGATGTATTTTCTGTGTGCGTGTGTGTGACACAGTGCTTTGAAAAGAATGCAGTTATTCAGTTGATGTTCTCTATAGTTACACTCAGTAGTACATTAAGTTTAATGTATTCTAAAGTGCAATACAACCAAGCCAACTTCTTTGTTGCTGTGGGTTAGGGAATTGTGGGTGATTGTGCAACATTGTGGTATCCGTTTTAGAGAAAAATAAAGCATCTAGGCTCCATTAAGTTAATAACTTTATACCCCCATTAAAATCGAATGGGCTGGATAAGCTGCTTTAGAGACTCTCTTTATCTAAGTTTTTGTTTTGTGTCTCTCTCTCTTGCTCTTTATATCTTACTTCATTGTAACAAAAACAATTTCCTTCTCTGTTTCCCTCTGCCTGTCTCTTACCCTCGCCCTCTGTATTTCTTCCTCTCCTGCACTGTCAAACTGCGATAATTAGCAGGATCAGAAGAGACAGCAGAGAAAAGTAAAGAGTGAGAATGAGGGAGGCCTGTCACTTTTCATCCTAGTCTCCTCTGTACTGTGGCTCTGGTTTTTCGGAGCGCGCACACACATGTGAATCCAGACGTGCATGCAATAAACAAACTGACTCTTTAATGTGACTGCATGTGTCATTGCACCAACAGAAAGAGAGAAAGAGTTTGGAGATTCAGTATATCTACCACTTTTCTGCATCCTCCTCCCTCACTTGGCATGACTGCTTCTCTCTCTCACCCGCTTTAATCATGCACTCCCCGTCAATCGATAGTGGTACTTATAGTGTGGCTGAGTGCCAAGCCACCACACAGCTGTACCACTGTCTCGCTGTAATTGGTGTGTGGAAACACTGTCATGCTCCATGAGCACACACTCAACAGTGTGACTGGTTCACTGGCTGTCTGGCTAGCTGGTTTTCTGTAATTGGTGGAAACGCTGTCAGGGTCCTTAATATCATACGTTCAACCAGTCGACTGGCTGAGTGAGGGCTTAGGTTTGGTTGGGTTTGACTTTAAGATGACTGGTTGTCTGCATGTTTACTGGTTACCTGAATGGTTAACTGATACTTGACTATGGGGGAAAAAAGGCGGGAAAGGGAAGAGTTGTGACTGGTACGGAAAAGGACACATATTGATGGACAGGAGAGAAGATCTTTCTATGAAGATACTGTACGTCAGGACAGTGTGTGGAAGTTAGAATAGCGACTGAGACATTTCAGCTGTCAAGGTCTTCAGCAGTGATGGACTGGTTCGCTTGTCTGACTGGTTTGTAGTTACAGGTTCATATGTTGTAGAAGTTCAGGTATGACTGCACACCAACTCTTGTAAAGTTATTCTTTGTTTGTACACAAGATAAAGTTTATCTCATAAGAAAATTACACGTTTCACATGTTCCCACAGTTCAAACATTTCATATGGATTATATGTTAAACTGATTTCTAATTTACTGACTTGTAGTGTTACAAGCTGATGGGTTTGCAGTGAATTATAAAAATAACACAGGATGGATGGATTAGATTTCCAAACAAATAAGACAAAGGAATTTCTTCACAATTTGGTGCACAGTATGAGGATTTCTGCTGAAACAAAGCATAGGGCTTCTCCAGGGAGATCCAGAGAGTCTTCACTGAAATGTAGGCACCATCACTGCCAGACTGTAGCACAGTGGGAGAATGTGCGAGTATGGTACAGTTTTTTCCCAGCTTTATTCTACCTGCTAATAACACTGAGTGATGATTAAATTATATTTTACAACAATAAACATCTAAGAAGAGGCTTCCTGCTGGCTCCTTGGTGTAGAGTGCATGCTTACAGGTAATTTCGGTGATTAGCATAACTTCAGCCAGAATGGAGGAACTAATCAGTGAAATCACCTACTGCTGTTTTTTTTATGTTGGAAAGGCAACCTGCATTCACTTCACTCAGTTGGATAACCTTCACTTTGAAATGTTTTGGGTCCATGTGGTGAAAATTGTCTTTAGCTATGCTGCTTGTTTGCATGTTGCACCTATTACCAACACTGAAACAGTTCACTGAGAGAATGGGCACAAATGACAACCACTTTAGACATAATACTGAACAATAACAACACCCATTGCCTAACTTGTTTTGCACCAATGGGCTCATATTCTTGACTTTCTGGTGCAAAATCCACAAATGTTGAAACAGTTCTGTCAAAATAATCTATAACCAACAGGCAACATAAACTTTTAAGACAGCCATGAAGCTTTGCTCACCATGCACCCTTTCAAGGTAACCATCTCAGTTGCAGATAATTTTTTCGTACACCAAATATACTGTATGCCTGATACAAACAAAAAACAAACAAGTGGCAATGCCAACCCAGGACCCTGTCATGAGGTGATGAAGCTGATGGGACTGTCACTTGTTTTGCAAGTATTAAGACATAAACCAAAGTATTGGACAAATCCAAACTTCACCTCATTGATTTGTTGCTTATTGTTGTGCTATTGTTGATTTTCTGTGTCAATAGCTGTTTGTCTTGTCTTTAGTCTTAATGTAGTGTAGACTCTGCATATTTTCACTGCTATTATTGTTGATGGTATTTTCAGTGCTTTTACTCTTAACGTTTGTGTTTTTAACTATTGTCTAATTCTAATTCTGGTATATTTTCAGAAATGTTATCAATATTCACTCCCTGTCAAATAAAGTAATAATAATAATAACTAGAACTGCAAGCAGTTGTAAGTGGGGTCCAAGCCTCCTGGCGCAAGCCGCCCCCCCTGGCCCCGCGGAGGGCGCGTGAGTCGGCCCAGGCCCGCCATGATTAATTGTCCCATAATAACCCCAGAACCATGGCGGGCCCGTGGAGACAAAATGAGCAGAGTTATAAATGAAAGGGGCTTGCGGTCCCGGACACCAGAAATGAATGTATGTCTATGGGAGTGGTATTTGATTACCAATTAATAGCGCCACATAGAGGCCGATTGACGCCAAATTTCACACAGCCCCTCGGGATGGAGTGCCAGATAAGGTCCAAGGTGTAGATTGCAAAGGTAAGGTCTGACATGACATCCTGTTTTTAGCGTTTGCGAAAAGATTTGTTGGCGTATAATTCGGCCGTTTTTTGTCGGATCAAAATTCCCTCTACAAACTTTCTTTAGCTCGGTCCAGAAATGGTCCGTGCCAAGTTTTGTGGCGATCGGACTTGCGGCTTCGGAGAAGCGAAAAGGAAAACGTCATCGCACAGAGTCTTGTCCTACACCATAGAAATCGGCAGCATCCCCCAAACACATAGACATAAAGTTTATGAATGTGCGATGTAGTGGCGCATAGTTATAGGGCAAAATGTCCTTTGGTTCCAAATCCCATTGAAATGAATGGGGTATTTGAGCTTCGATTATAGTGCCACCTTTTGGCCGAATTACACCAAAATTTTCAGGTGTCATGAGGGCCTCCAAATTTGGTTTGAATCGGACTTGTGGTTATGGGGATATAAAATGAATGTAAGTCAATGGGATTTTTTTTGAGTAGCGCCAACTAGCGGCTAACTGCACAGCCCTTCAGGGGGGTGTGCTACATAAGGTCCTCAAGTTTGGTGTTGATCGGCCATTCCTAACCTGAGATCTGACATGACTGTTTTTAGCGTTTTTCTCAAACATTTGTTAGCATATAATTGCGCCATTTTTTGTCGGATCAAAATTTCCTCTACAAATTTTATCAGCTCGGTCCAGAGATTATCCGTGCCAAATTTGGTGTCGATCGGACTTGCGGCTTTGGAGGAGTTAATTAAAATAGGTTTTTCAGTTTTTGCGATGTAGCGAAAAAAAGTTTAGGTGGAAATGGGCGTGGCCTATAGCATTTTTCTTTTTTTTTAAATTATGATATTTTATTCGTTAGCATATATCTTACTATTAATACATTAAAAGGCAATAAACACATTCCGAGGAAATGAAAAGGGTAGGAGTGATAAAATAAGATAAGTGAACTTTAGCTGATGAATATTGAACTTTAGCTGAACCTTGTTTTGTTTTTTTGTTTTTTTTTACGTGGCCTATACAGTGGGGGAAATAAGTATTTGACCCCTTGCTGATTTTGCAGGTTTGCCCACTTACAAAGAATGCAACAATCTACAATTTTAATCATATGTACATTCTAACAGTGAAAGACAGAATCCCAAAGAAAATTCCAGAAAATCACATCATATGAATTTATAAAAATTGATAACCATCTGATGAGGAAAAACAAGTATATGACCCCCTACCAAACAGCAAGTATTCTGGCTCCTACAAGCCAGTTAGTCTTTCTTTAAGACACAGCCCCAATCCCAACCAATTGTCTACATCAAATCCACCTGCCTCACCTCGTTACCTGTATAAAAGACACCTGTCAACACCCAAACAACCAGCATCCAACATCACCACCATGGGCAAGACCAAAGAGCTTTCTACGGACATCAGGGACAAGATTGTTGATCTGCACAAGGCTGGGATGGGCTACAAGAGAATCGGAAAGCAACTTGGAGAGAAAAGATCAACTGTCGGTGCAGTTATCAGGAAATGGAAGAAGCACCACACCACCGCCAACCTCCCTCGGTCTGGGCCTCCACACAAGATCTCGCCTCGTGGGGTGTCCCTGATCATGCGAACGGTGAGGAATCATCCCAAAACCACAAGTGGGGAACTGATGAATCAACTGAAGGCAGCTGGGACCACAGTTACAAAAGAAACGGTTGGTAACACACTACGCCGTTATGGATTGAAATCCTGCAGCGCACGCAAGGTCCCCCTGCTCAAGAAGAAACATGTACAGGCCCGCATGAAGTTCGCCATTCACCACCTGGACGACTCAGAAGAGGCCTGGAAGAAGGTGATGTGGTCAGATGAGACCAAAATAG
>NC_060159.1:11715144-11817251 GCF_021292245.1 Micropterus dolomieu
TGTGCTGGCCAACAATGGCTTTTCTACAAAATATTAACATGCTGTTTGTCCAGGGGGTCAAATACTTGTTTTTCCTCATCAGATGGTTATCAATTTTAATAAATTCATATGATGTGATTTTCTGGAATTTTCTTTGGGATTCTGTCTTTCACTGTTAGAATGTACATATGATTAAAATTATAGATCGTTGCATTCTTTGTAAGTGGGCAAACCTGCAAAATCAGCAAGGGGTCAAATACTTATTTTCCCCACTGTACCATTAGATTCAGCTGGATCCCCCGAACGCGTGGATATAAGGTTTTTGAATATACGTGTTCATATGTGGGCGTTACAAGGCCAAACGCCAAAACAAGTTGTTATAGGGTCCCCTAGAGGTAGAAGTGTGCAAATTTTTGTGCCTGAGTTACTCTTGGGGCTGTGAATCTACCTTGTGAGTTTTGCGTCCCTAGCACTTACCGTCTAGGCCGCAGTATGCGTTTTATGTACGGAAGAAAAATAATAATAATAAAAACCTCAGCGAAAACAATAGGGTTCCCTTGCAATCGCGGTTCCCAGCCTACTCGGGCTTGGACCCCTAATAATAAAAATCCGAGCGAAAACAATAGGGTTCCCAGCTCCGCTGGTACTGGGAACTGCGATGCCTTGCATTTGCGGGTTCCCAGCCCCACTCGGGCTTGGACCCCTAATAATAATAATAATGGTGGCGCTAGAGGAAAAGTCAGGTGATCACCTGTTCTATAGCTTGTTAACACAATTAGCTAATCAGTCAATCACAAGACTGCAACTCAATGCATTTAGGCATGTAGACGTGGTCAAGATTTCCTGAAGTTTAAATCGAGCATCAGAATGGGGAAGAAAGGGGATTTAAGTGACTTTGAACATGGAATGGTTGTTGGTTGAAGACGGGCTGGTCTGAGTATTTCAGAAACTGCTGATCTACTGGGATTTTCACGCACAACCATCTCTAGGGTTTACAGAGAATGGTCCTAAAAAGAGAAGATATCCAGTGAGCGGCAGTTGTGTGGACGAAAATGCCTTGTTGATGTCAAGCTGATGATACACAGAGCAACTTTTAGAGCAATGGTGCAGGGCAACGTTGCCGTCAATGGTAATGAGTAAAGATTACAACTGTAATCCGCTTCCCCCACCACTCTGCCACCCGCCCCGCACCGCCGCTATTCGTTCAAAACATAGTCGGACTTGCCACTAGCAAAATTGCCCAGCAACATTGCTCAAAAAGTTGCCCCGTGTATCATCAGCTTCAGAGGTCAGAGGAGAATGGGCAGGTTCGAGATGATACAAAGGCAACAGTTACTCAAATAACCACTCATTGTAACCAAGGTATGCAGAATACCAACTCTGAATGCACAACACGTCGAACCTTGAAGCAGATGGGCAACAGCAGCAGAAGACCACACCGGGTACTACTCTTGTCAGCTAAGAACAGGAAACTGAGGCTACAATTCACACAGGCTCACCAACATTGGACAGCAGAAGACTGAAAAAATTTTGCCTGGTCTGATGAGTCTCGATTTTAGCTGTGACATTCAGATGGTAGGGTCAGAATTTGGTGTAAACAACATGAAAGCATGAATCCATCCTGCCTTGTATCGACAGGTTCAGGCTGGTGGTGGTGGTGTAATGGTGTGGGGGATATTTTCTTGGCACACTTTGGGCCCCTTAGTAATAACTGAGCATCGTTTAAATGTGACAGCCTACCTGAGTATTATTGACTGCAGTGGACCCATCATCTGATGCTTACTTCCAGCAGGATAATGCACCATGTCACAAAGCTCAAATCATCTCAAACTGGTTTCTTGAACAGGACAATGAGTTCACTGTACTCCAGTGGCCTCCACAGTCATCAAATCTCAATCCAATAGAGCACCTTTGGGATGTGGTGGAACGGGAGATTTGCATCACTGATTGTCGGTGCAGCCGACAAATCTGCAGCAACTACGTGATGCTATCAGGTCAATATGGACGAACGAAGAATTAAGGCAGTTCTGAAGGCAAAAGGGTGTCCAACCTGGTACTAGCAAGGTGTGCCTAATAAAGTGGTCAGTGAGTGTACATTCAAAAAGTTGCTTCTGAAACATTGTAAAAAAAACAAGGACAACTGTCATCAAGTCATTTTATTGTTTATATATTGTAATTAACGATGTAAGGGGAAAAAATCTGCAACACTCTCAATTCATTAACATCTGAAGTGTTGTTTTAATTTTCATTTTTATTGGCTGAATTGAATGTGACATTGTAGTCATTGACCACAGACAATAGTGTCATGTTAGGGTCAGATTGTATTCATGGAAGCAGCACTGGGACCAGATTAGTTTTCATAGCCATTGTTATTCAAAGATCAGGGAAGAGAAAGGAAAGAGAAAGAACAATACATGAGAATTGAATTTTATTGAACCAAGGCAACCACCGTGCTCTACAGCACTAATCCCATATTTGCTGAATAAGTTAAAGTTTTTACCCAATTTTTTTTTTCTTTTTTTCAAATTAACACAGGTAAGAACTCCCTCAATTAATTAAAGAAATGCTTGCAAATCAGGGATGGTTAAATGGCAGCTGCTAAATTGATGCATCCTTTGAGGGTGAGCGAGGTTGATACTGGATTTTACTTCATTTGTGATTCATTTGTTGTTGCTGTAAATTGTGCACAGTTTTACACACAGCAAGCATCAAACTAATTTAAATGGAAGTGGTTGGACGTAATTATTGATTGTAGTATTACAGCAATTTTTCAATGCAGCTTTGATGTGATGTTTCATCACAAATGATTCACAGAGCGCATCGTGGAAAAAACTGGAGCAAAACATTTGTTTGAGCATCTTCAACACATAAACAGATTTAATCCAATGAATGTGACACCTTCATCACAGCACAATCTATCTGCAGTAGAAAGATGCAGCCTCTCATCTGAGATGAATACATTTTCATGACAGAATAATTCATCCAACACAATGCAAGGTTATCACACAGGCAGACAACAACTCTACAATTAAGTTTCCTCATAAACAGTGTGAAGGCTGTGGGTGTAAAGACACCGGAAATGGGAAAGAATTAATTATGGCTCTAAATATCGCCATGATCTTCTGAAATGGTTGTCGTATATCAACTTGTGAGCTGATTCAGTTTTTACAAACCTTGAGGGAGATGATGCATTGGCATCAGCACTTCTACCACTGCGATTGTTTTGGCAAAATTCAACCTCACCTTCCTTCTTGGTGGAGGACAAACTGCGTCATTGGGTGAATGACCTATAACTTGCCTTCCCTATGGCATCTGTCCTTGCTTCTCTAAAAGGTCTCCTCCCATGATGCTTTCACTGAATTTTTGGTCTCAGGCTATGCAGAACGCATACTGAAGGTTTTCCCTTCCTTATCAAACACCAGCTGTTTGACATTCAACTAATTTCTCCCGGAGCTCCTTTCAAACTTCACCAGGTGATAACAGAATCACTGCTTAGGGACCATTTGGGACTTGATTATTGTGGGAGAGAATGATGATTCAGTTATCTTTTTTAGCTTAATGGCATTTCCTTGCCACATGGCAGATGTAGCTCTACCCTTTTATGGGACTCTTGATCATTTTGGGCACCAATAATAAAGCATTCAATGTAATAAATCTAGTAATTTCCAAATATCCTGATACTGTGTGTTCATTACTCTGGTTTAAAAAGAAAGAAAAAAATTGCACAATTTAAAATTCCGCTGTAGTTATCACATAGATTTATTTTCTATTAAATGTAAAAGTACAAATAGCCATTGTATGTAAGGTAGGGATGTGACGAGATCTTGTGTCGAGATGTGTTAAAATAGCTATGTCACACCCCTAATATTAGGATCTCATTTCACTGTGTGGCTCTAGGGATGTTAGTCGCTGCCTGTGGTTGGTTGTTTAGTGCACTGCTTTGATGCAGACTGAAATATCTCAACAACTTTAGGACGACTTTGGTGATCCCCTGACTTGTTTTCTTCTAGCACCACCGTTAGGTTCACATTTGTGATTTTGAGCAAAATGTCTCAACAACTCATGGACTGACATGAAATTTGGTACTGACACCAGTATCCCCTCAGAATGAATTGTAATAACTTTACTGGTCCCTTAACTATCCATGTAGCGTAGGTCAACATTTTTATTTGTCCAATATTTTGGTTAATGTCCCGCAAAACTGTTGAGATTCCCATCAGCCTCAGTTGTATTAGGCAATGTTAGCATACTAACAGGCTAAATACCACTATGGTTAAAGAAACTAGAGGGTGTATCTGCAGTGCTGGAAGCCCACTTTTCAGTCATCATCATTGCAAACATTTGTTCAGAACATTCTGTTCTAGCTCTGAATTGAAAAAATGTTACGGTCAACTGTTGTGGTGCGGCAAGAACATGTACATTTGACAGTCTGTTACCCATACCATTACTCTTCCCTGCTTCAAGATAATGCCAGGAGGTTTTCTGACTCACTGTTGCATAGCTAACTACATTGTTTACCATGGCAACAAGCACCTGCTGCACAGTATGTTTAAGAGATTTGATGAAGACTGTCCTCCTGCCTCCTGGGATAGTGTGCGCCACCATGCACATAAAACCCCATGAAATGCATCTGCTCTGAATGAGGTACATGTCTCTGTGAGGTGAAGTGGTGAAGTTTTACAAGTTGTAAAAGGCTGATCAGGGCAGGGATCCTGTCCGTGCTGAAGTGGTGCTATTTCCTTTTCCATTTCCACTTGTCACACCGAACATCGCTCAGTTTTGCTGCGGTAACTAGGTAACCCTAATCCACAGACAAAATGTATAAGAGGGACCAGCATCTGTCTGAGAAACCTGGGAGCAGCTCTTTAATTCAGTCCGTCCAAATGCAGACAGACTTTCCAGGGATGATATGTCTACAACAACAAAGAGAAACAGGGGAGAAGCTTTAAATATTATTATATTATTTTATTATATTTTTTTTCTCTCTTTTTCACACACACACACACACACACACACACACACACACACACACACACACACACACAAACACTGGTCATTATTAATTGTTAAGTAATCATTAGCTCCTCAAACAGAGTTTACAACTAGAAAAGTTTCTGAAGAACATTTGAGGGTGCTCACTGTTGCAAAAATTAGAAATTTGCTGAAATTGTTAAAATACTGAAGGAAGTTGAAGTGGAATTCAAAATACAATAAGTGAAAAAAGCAGACATGGTTGTCAAAATGGAAGTGTTGAAAGAGTTTGAAGTTTAAGTGCAAGTGCTGAATAAGAAGTGTTTAATTGTTAAGTGAAGATTATGTCTGAAGGGAGTTGAAGACTCAACTGAAAGGAATGGGAAATCATCAAAGTGTGATACATTCAGGCTGGAAGTATCTGTTGACACTGACAGCAGATTTATTGTCAGCCGTAGAAACAGAGAAAAAAGCAGTTGAAAGACAAAACTGTAAGCGATGGAATTAATCCAAATCACTTAATAAATATTGATACTATATACTGAATATTATTCTTACATCTATGGATATTAGTATATAAGTGATTTGTTAATCCCCACAGCTTAATTTTTCCTCAACCATAACCCTTGGTGAAACTTCCTCATATTTGCTTTTATCATTTCACTTGGTGACAATATGATAATCTGACTGCTGTGAGTTTCGTTGTATGAGTCACCGTGAGTAAAATATTGTAGACTAGAAATGAAATAAAGTTACCTTCAAGGAGAATGTCAGTGTAGTCTGAATACTGTGTGGGCTAAGAGATGGATGGATGGTTGTCTATTTGATTTTGATCTTAATCTAAGTCATATCAGCAGCTGTTCCAGAAGGTTTTATTATGTACTTTAGATATAAAATATTTTTGGGGAACTTTTTAGCCCTGCAAAACTAAAAATGCCAGATACTTACCACACATATCTACAAGCACCAAGCCTACTTGGACTCAGAACTCCAGCAATAAACAAGATAAGGTAGACACATTACAGCTCCATAGCTAATATTGGTGCCTCCCAGCTATCTTATTTGGGTTTCTTCACATCAGGAGAAGATTTAATCAGATTTATTGTAAACAGGATATTATGTTTACATGCAGCAACACCAAAACGGAATACTTGAGAGTATCCAGAATATTAACAGGATATTGATGTGCAGAGAAACACCGTCTGTCACAGCTGATCAAGCGTTCTCTATTGGAGGTCTGCACAACTCTCTGTACTCTGTTCAGTGGTACTAACAAAACTGCACCCAAAAGTCATTTTCAGAGGCAATGAGCCTGCAGAAGACAGAACGGCCTCTGGTTCAGCTTTTACTGCATATGACAGAAAACTCCCCCAACTCTTGAAAGCCTTTTAAACAACATTTTGACTTTAAGTGAATACCTCTACCAAAATCATCTTAGCTGGAAAGGCAGGCTGTGGCTTGGGGTCAGTGCTAGAAGTGGGCTGGTACTCACCGGTACACAGTACTGGAACCTCTACATTTTAGTCTTTGGTGTACTGTGACTTTTTCTTGGGCACCGGCACTTCTCACAAACTACTTGTACCCTGTACTCTTTTCTGCCCTTTCCATATCAGGTTCTCTGGGCGATTCATAATGGCCCTAATTAAACTGCATTACCCAGGGGGCAATACGTTACGCTCAACGGTTCTTGTTCTCGCCTGCCTTCTTTCCTCTATTGGCGGCTAGTCTAAGTAACATTACATAAACCTTACAACCTGCCTGGCTCCAAAAGGGCACAAAGAGAACACAAACAGAGTCAGATGATGACAAAACAGAGCTTCCAAAGTAAAATGTAAAAAGCATCCAGGGATTTTGCCAGGAAGTGGAAAATTCAAGCACTGCTTTAGGTCATCTTGATTATTCAAAATAATTCTGCTAAACTGCTGTCAATGGTAGTGACTACTGAGATTTTGTAGCCTGTTAAGTTTATCAGCGTCTTCGACTTGTGGTTGTTGGTTAAAGTATTTCTGATACATCCAAACTGATTTTCTCATCACCGATCCCCATGCTGATACTGGCAGTATTGTCTGCTTCCAGTATTTGACTCAGCTTTAAGTAAATTCATCCCCTTCTGAGCAAAACACTGTATTTCTATGACTCATCTACTTGTCAGAGACAGTGGCGAATCTGAGAGAAATAGGGGGAGAGGGGAGAAATAAAGAAAAGGGAGGGTAGGAAGGGTACAATGGTGAGATAGTGAAGGAAGACAGAAAGGAACAGAAGCAGGAAGGAACTAGTGAGAGAGGGAGTAAGTATGAGAAATGGAGGGAGGAGAGAGGTGCTTTGGGAGCTGAACATTATTTAGACTAAATGAGGTCAAGACCTTGAGATATACACTGAATCTCAAATGTAGCTGCTCACATTTGCAGCTCACTGTGTGTTTACGTGCTTGTGCATGGCTCTGTGTTTGTGTGCTGGCATGTCTCCATATAGTCAATAGAATACCAGCAGGTCAATGTCACTTTTCCTACACTTAAAGCCTTATTTGAGCAATAAAGCCTCTGTATTCAAGGCAGTGTGTTAATTTAATGCCTCATACAAACACATACAGCTCCATCACTGTCTGCCTGTATGTTCCTCTCTTACCACATTTCTGTCCCTCTCTATCTCTTTTTCCTCCTCTATCATTGCTGGGTAATAAGGTCACTAAGAAGCTGACCTTACATTGAACGCACCTTCCTGCATCTTTGCTCCAATCAGCCAGCTCCTGCAGGTCGCCTTGGAAACAGCCAGCCAATGGGAGCGCAGATCAGAGAGCAAAGGTGTTCTGCTAGTGTGGACTGCTATATCACTGTCTAAACACTGCACACACACAGAAACATTTAATAGTTATCTTTTTTTTGGTAACAATCACACGACACAAAAACATAGCACTGTAGCCCCTTTTTGATTCAATCTGCAGACGTTTATTGTTTTTGGGTTTGTGAATGGCTTCAAAAGGAGGTGAGACCATGAGGGAAAACAATGTGAGGCACACCCATGAGTTCAGCTAGCCCAACACAACAAAGCCCTGTCGGTGTGAGTGGTGGGGTGAGGGTTTTTTTCATTTTGACGGTAGCAAATACAGACTTATCTACCTCCACATCGTAATACAAAAGCAATAGAGGGACGGGAAAATTCAATTTCTGTGATTGCAATCTCACTAATGTTAAGGCCATGATGGAGACACAGTTGTGACAATTCCTTTTTTTTGTTAGTTGTAAGATTTGAAGATGTGTATTAAAACAGTGTCAATACAGCTCTGAAACCATGAAACTTTAGGCTAACCTTGTGGTTGTCATTGAAGATGCCTGACATTCAGTTTGTGTGTGTGTGTGTGTGTATGTGTCCATTGATTCAAGTGCTCTATTTTGGAGCAAAACACCACAGTGCTGTTCTGCTCCACTTACACCAACACCTGTTTTTTCTATCTGTTCCAACAATTTGTTCAATGTCCATGCCTCCTCTGTTGTCTAACTGTCTGCCTCTTTCTGTCTCACACAAAAGAATAACCCCTCTTCTGTTTTTGCTGCTCTCCTTTTCTCTAGTTGATGGGGTTTATCTACGCCTGCTATGTGGTCAAGCTCATTTCAGAAGAGGAGGATAGCTGTAAGTACACATTCACACACATGCATGTACACACACATTTTACAGCTGGAACCAAAAAGAAAAATAGATGTCTATATCCGTAGTAAAAATCACTGTTTCTCAATCAGTCAACTGTCATTCTTGTCACTCTTCGGGCTGCACCACTGTTGCTACGCCTGTCAAGCTTTTCATTCTAGCCTGGCACATGCAGTTTACAACGATATCAGAGGCATCATTAAAATGCTTAGTCATTTTTGGAGCAATTGGTCCTTGACAGGGGTAGAAAAAAGCAGGCGTCATTTCTAGCCGGCTACCGTGGATTTTGCTGTCTGGAATTACAACTTTTACTCTTACAACTGCTAGCAGCTAGCTAATTGAGCTAATTGATTACTGCAAAGTCAAAGACTTTGTTTGAAACTCCATCTTCTACTAACTTTGTTTTTTTATTTAAATGAGAACTAATTTTATTGCATTATTATTGCATTAACTATGCACTTGGCTACACACATGATATTATGCTAAAACACTGAGGGTAAAGCTGCAGGCTGCAGGCTAAATGTCAGCCACCTGATTAGCCATGCAGAAGACATGGACATGAAACATCATTGTTCTTGTATTGCAGTGTGGAGCTAGTTAGTCGTAGTATTGTAACTGTAATAAGGATAAATGTAAATTCAGACTTGCCGATACATACGCCAACATGTGAATGGGGCGTACTGGCACCTAATTTTTTTTGACTATCTCTGGTAATTGCTGAGCGATGTTTACGTTACAATAATGTAACCTGTGACTGCACAATCTATTGTAGTTATTGCATTTAATGATTTGCTCCTTGGCCAGGGAAGTAACCCCTGCTTACTACTATCTAGTAAGCTAGTTAGCAGGAATTGCAGCTTATGTAACAGCAAATCAATACACTGTTTACTCCCCACCTTACACTTGCTCTTGTGTTTCTGGTTTTGGAAAGGTTGAGAAAATGCACCACCCTCCAAACTCTTTAAATGTCATGTATCGCTCTTACTACAGCCCCATACACACAGTTTTAACATATGTAGAAATCCAAAGCTTGGCAGACCTGCCATGATTAGTTACGGTTGTGATTTGAATTTTGATTGGACAATTGCTGTTCAGTGGAGGGGTTTAGCTAACTGTCCTTTTGGAATAATTTGTTGGTAGGTCTGGGTGGTTTAAGTGTATGTGGCTGGTGCTTCTGAGTTCAGGAATCAACTCTAACTTAAGTGAATTCAATCTGTTCCTCTGTTTTCTCTCCATCCCTCTTTCCCGGCTTGTACTCTGGTTCGCTATCTTTGTAACGAAGCAGCCGGTTTGAATGAAGCCATGACTTGAGACTGACGGCCTTTACCGAACCTTAGACAAAATTCAAAGTGAAACTTGTAGCCTCCAGCTTTTGCAGCCAGCAGCTCATTCATTTACAGTAACACATGGAGACGAGAGAGAGTGTGAAGTATGGGGAGAGCTAGGTAGATTTATGCTAGATCAAAGTTGTTTTTCCTTCATACGTCCCTCCCACCTACTGCGCTTACTACTTTCAACTACCATCACCAAGCAACAGTCACAGGGAAAACTGAAAAGGATGAGGAGGGAAAGACCAGCAAAAGATGTTCACCCATCCGTTCGTACATCATTTCTCTTTCATTCAGTCTTTTATCAGTACATCAATTCATCAGTACAACCACGTTGATTGGGAAGTGTGCAACATTGACTACCATTTAGTAAGCATTATAACAAAATAAATGAATTGCAAGTGTAAAAGGGAAAATGAGGCAAATCAACATGTTAATTCTGTGATTGTTGTATTTTTAATGCAGTGCATGTGTGCGAGCATTAACTTGAATGAGCCAATTTACCTAAAGCCATCAGTTTAGTTATTCCATTAGCGTAGCTGCAGCCTACTGCTTATGCGGAAGGATCAATACTCAAGCATGTCTTATTCAACACTGAATTGAGGATGCTGTTTGCTAACACATAAATATTGATAGATAATAAATGCAGTATTGGATCTGTGGAAATAATCTGAAGCTCTGAGATTTCCTGCTTTCCTTCCTGCCCAAAGCAGATTGGGAAATTGAGATACAAGGACGGGGGGTTGATCAGCACCAGATACAAGGCCTGCTTCTGTTTCTAAAGACTCTTCAGAAAGACAGAACAACCTCTTTGTTCAATGAGGTCATAGATAAATATTAAATCATCAGACTGTTATTGAAAGTAAGAATAGTAATATGGGGTGTAACACTGTATTTATTCCACTTTTATGGAATATAATTGAGTTTTGGGGGGTTATTTTGAGATGAGAATTTTTTAACATCGCACTTTAATAACCTTTGTGATGACAGGAAACCTAAAATGCCACTTGTTCCGCGTCTAAATAATTCATGTATCATTTGGCCTTTGATCATCTTTTTTATTTTTTGTCCTTGGCTCTCGATGCTGCACATTCCTGCTCGTTTGCAACCAGATAGTGAATTTGTTGGACTTTAACAACAATTTCAGATGAGCTAGAGCAGGAGTAAAATGCTGTGTATGCAGAGTTTATGTTCTAGTGGCATGTAAAGTGCTGCTTAGGGCATTTACTTGTTAAATTGGGAGTTTTCAATGTCTGAGACTGCGGGCCTCCCCTCAGACAAAGCTTGGCAAGTGGCACCCCCCACCACATCTTTAGTTTACTTGGTAAGTTTCGCTCAATTCCTGGATGCCTATGGGACCATGATTATATTATTTGATCCCATATACACTCAGCATTTAAGCCAAAATAGCCCAATATTGCTGTTTGACATAACTTCTGACTACACCACATAGTTTTAAAAACGGTCTGTCCTAAGGCATTTAATAGTTTCCGACTCTGATGGGGGGAAAACAGTTCCCAAAAACTACTTTATCTCTGAACTCTCACACGTAGGCTATTCTATGTGATCTCCTTTTGATAACTAATGCAATAAGTAATGGTGTAATTGTTTCACTTCCATTCGCTGAGCCTCCCCTGAAACTGTTTGGAGAGCCCCCCCAGGGAGGCCCGCCTCACACTTTGAAAACCCCTGTGTTAAATCATTCTTATCTACAATCTAACAACTGAAATTGTAAGAAGAAAATTATAACCGTTATCAATTAATTTCTTATTTATAGACCATCAAAATCTAGAATCAGCTTTTTACTATAAGTGATGAAGTACTACAAAGACACACTATTTTCTGCCAAAGTTATAATACATATTATTTACGTTACGTTATTTTACATGATTGCTTGCTTTTCTCACTGGTTTGAAGTGGGCGGCATTCGGTTTGGAAAAGATGATATCACAATGTACAATATTTACATGAACCAGTCAAAGTTTAGCAACATTTGTATTGAAACATGACGGTTGTGTGGTTGTTTTCTCAAGTTGCCAGTACTATCAATCAAATCTGATGACACCACCCTCTCACAGTCATTAGCTTTTAGAGTTTTTGATTGTTAAATTCATAACAAATGTCTACTAACCCTTTCCCCAGACTTTAACTACGATTGTATCTTATTTAGTCATGAATATTTAATGTTGTAAAGAAATCATTTGAAACAAAGTTTTCAGGGGCTTTAACAAATTCCAGGAACTTTCACCGCCTGTCATCATCTGCTAACCGCCTATTCATCCATTTTGTGAGCCACTTATGCTGGTAAATGTGTTGGGGGGCTGGAGCCTAGCATGTATTGGGCAAGGGGCAGGTTACACCCAGGACAGGTCGCCGGTCTATCCAAGGGCTTACACATTCACACTCAGATTCACACCTATAAATGTGGCAGTTTAGAGCTTCCAGTTCACCTAAATGTCATGTCTTTGGACTGTGGGAGGAGACAAGGGACCGAACAGCTGGAGAACTGCAAACAAATGAGCGATAATGCTGTCAGCCACATGAGTGACTTTCACTCTTCTTCTCAAGGGACAAATATTATCAGAAGGAATCAGGATTCAAATTGAGGTTTCAGCCCGCTATTTAGGCTTAATGAATATGCGCACAATGGCAGCGCCAGGCCACATGCATTATTTCCATGTGATAAAAAAGATCATTTTCTCCAGAATAATTTTGGGATTCATTGTAATCTTCCTGTTGCCGAGCCTTAACTCCTGAACGTGGCTGTGGAAAGTGCTGTGCGATAATGCAGACCGGGAGACTAAACAATAATCAGGGAGATTTGTTGGGGAATGTGCCTTGGGTGGAGAAGCTAATACTCACTGAGGACCTATGAAGATTTTGAGTTGCTGAGGAAGCTAATTACTCTGATAATTATTCAGTGCACGCGTGAGGGAGTACAGTATGTGTGTGTTTAAGTGTGTGTGTGTGTGTGTGTGTGTGTGTGTGTGTGTGGTGGTGTGCGTGGGAGATGAATCATTGAAGTAATTCTCACAGCTACTCAAATGTGTCATCAAACATACACACACAAACAACACACACATGTATATATATGTATACAGACAAACCCTGAGACTGCAATCATTGTATGATACGTCTGGAAGTGTTAGGACACTTCAGTTAAAATGTGAACATTCACAACTGGAAAATAACCAGTTACCATAATAACTTGACCCTTTTGTCACATAAAATGTTTATAGATCAGTCTGCAGTTTCTGGATTCTGGAGAGAATTGTACATGTTCATGTTCTTACGCGCTCATTGGACAAACCCGGTGCCTTATGAATAACATCTGAATTTTTAAATTAGGTCGCTACACTTTGATAGGCAGCACACGCTGACAAGGTTAGAGGCTCCATTTCCCCTCGCGTTCAAAGGGTCGAGCCTGGCAGAAACTGTGCTGAGACTGTTTGACTGCAGCATGAATCAGCAGGAAACCCTTAACGTTTACACCGGGCCACTCTCCCACGAAAGGATCCACACAAAGAAGGAGGACATCAAGCACAGGCAATGGCTCTGCATTGTCTGACGGAGCAACCATAATGAGCTGAATGGTCATGAAATATCGGAGACCTACAGTGGTCCAGGAAAACTGCTGATAGACAAAGAATATCATCCATTGTCCCGTTGTGCGGTGGAATCAAAATTTCACATGAATACATTAAGAGGATTAAGGGAGAAGTGTGTCACACCGAAGATGTGGTGGCTTGTAGTGAATTTTAAAATAACGTCAACAGAATTAAAAGAACAAGAAAGTTATGTGAGGACAGATACCCTGATAGACTTGAAGGGCTCTTAAAAACTCCAACTCTGTGATAAAACAAGACAAATCATTGTATTTTTCTTAAGAGAACAGTGCAACAGGTTTTGGGGAACTACGCTTATTGGCTGCCATGCCAAGGGTTATATACCACTCTCATTTCTGTCTGTTGACTCTAGAGCTGTCAGCTAGTTAGTTTAGCTTAGGGGGAAACCGCTAGCCTGGCTCTGTTCAAAGATAAAACCGCCTACTAAGGCCTCTAAATGTACTCATTTGTGTTGTGTCTTGTTTGTTTAATCCGTATAAAAACCAAAATGTAAAATTTCAGAGCCAGTTTAGCTGTTACCCCGTGTTTCCAGTCTTTATACTAAGCTAGGCTAGCCGGCTGCTGGCTGAAGCTTCATATACTGCGTACAGACATGAGAGAGATATCAATCTTCTCATCTAACTCTTGGCAATTTATTTTATTAAACCTTTATTTTAACAGGAAAGTCCCATTGAGACACAGTCTCTTTTACAAGGGAGTCCTGTATGTCACCAGTTAAACGAAAATTTTTCAACCACGAACTGAAATACATAACACTACAGAAGACAAAAGTTAAAATACAATACATTACAAATTAACACATAGACAAAATACAATGAGTTAAATATATATTCCAGTATCTTCAACCAAGTCCAGTTGCCCTTGATTTTTAACCTTCGTTGGATAAATGAAGAGACTGAATGCTGAGATCTAACTACAACTGATCAAAAAAATAGAAAGTGAATCTGTGTATTTCCCTAAATGTCAAACTATTCCTTTAAAAGAGAGTTACAGCATTATAGTCACCACCCTAGTCATTGTGAGATATGAATACATAGCAGCCACATGCATATTGATGTATGAAGTGTATGGTGTTTTTTAATAGTCATACACAAACTAATCAGTGTAATCAGTGCATTTGTTGGCAATCAAATATTTTTATATCCCTGCTTATTGCAGCCTAAGATATACTTATAGCTTCTTTCATCTCTGCAGTGACAGCCAAATTTCACATTGTACTTGATGTTATGAAATCTCACTGAATAAATAAGAAAGTATGCTGGTGATCAAGGCAAGGAGGTACCCTTTTGTGAGCTCTACAACATCAAAGTAAAAAAATATCATGGCTTCCTCTCTTCAAATGTCCAGGCTCTCTGCCTCAGTCAACCACCTGCCAGCAGCTCCAGAGCCCAGGAATCTAGAGCTATCCTAGATAATTTAGGAGTTAAGAGTATTCTCAAAGCATAAATGTATCGCTGCACAAGTCGTAGAATTAAAAAGCAGAATTAGATTTGCATCACAGGATTTTTATACAGTTGAGGCCAAATTTTCACTCAAAGCAGTTTAGAGCTGGTGGTTCTGGTACAAAATGTACTGTTGAGACCTCTGTAGGTGTAGGAGGCCTAATGCAATGAATCATCTGTGGTGGGAGGTTCCCAGCTGATAACCACAATGGCATACCCTTTCTCTAATTGATGTTATTTTTGTGCAGTTGATTTTATAGGAGGGTTCGACTCGTACGGTTACCAGGGGCCTCAGAAGACCTCCCACCTTCAACTACAGCCCATGTACATGTAAGTATAGTTACACTCTGTACATTCACGTGCAGATTCCTTGTTTAAATACTTTGATGACGTTTTTATCACACACAGACATTAGACTTAAAGATGAGGATGAAATAGTGTAAAGAGTGATCAGAAATCCAGTTTTCATTCCTAACTTCCACTCCTGACCCTCGGGCGGGGGAGCTGATAGGTCTCGCCCTCTTAAATTCAAGCCCACCATCAATAGCGTACGGCGATTAGGGACACATTTTCATCCGTGTTTGATATCTTGAGTTCTGCAGTGAGGATGATATAAGCACATTCCCGCTGTATCAGCATACGGGCTTATCATTTATCAGCCCAAGGTCTCATCAGTTACCAGTGTTCAGGATTTTATCACTCCCCTCACACGTGACAAATAAAGGTGTGGTATGCGATGAAAGCCACTTTATCCTTAATCTTATTCTTGCTGAAGCTGTGTTTCATCAAATAGCTATTTTACCCACATTGATTGGTTTTGTTGTTTTGGAAGCTTTTATTTTGTATTTATGAAGGCTAGAGTCTAGTTCATATGATTTCCTGAGACTCAAACGCTAGATTCCAGTTTCATGGAGACCTTCAGCTATTCTTAGGCCGGAGAGAGCCAATAGGATAACACAAAATGAGTCCAGACTTAGACAGCATCAATCTCACTGTCTCACTTCATCCTGTGGAAAACGCCAGGGCAATACAGCAAAAGCTACACCACTGTAACAAACAACGATACAAAGTAATGGTGATTCGGCTGATGTGTAGCAGACAGCTGATCAATAGCTGTTTTTATTAGAGAAAAGAGCCAGAGCGCATTACAGGCGGACAGAGAGAGAGAGATGAAGAAGGATATGGAGCTAATTTCTTGCCAAAACTTAACAAATAAACAAAACATGTTTTACAAATGCCCTACAAGTCACTAACAAACACAGTGTGGTTTGCAAGTACAAAACCTGATTAACAAATTAATGCATTTTGATCTACAAAACATACAAGTCAAACAAATGCACCATGTATTTCTAATACCTCCCACTTTAGAAACTAAGACAGCATGGCTTACAAATGCATACAAATATATCCTACAAAGACAAAAAATTATATATCACATGACTTTTGGCACAATCTTTCCGTCGTGGTTGTGCTGAGGATCTTTTCACAAATGTCTTGATTTAATTTCGGCCTCCACAGCCGGAGGTGGCTGAATGAGTCCATGTAAACACACCAGAAGGTTGAGGAGAGCAGACTGAACAGATGCCGGCGTTCTGTCTAGTTATCCGAGACTAAGCTAAATTAAACAACAGGTGAGTGTGTGGTTGTTGCTGGTGAAAAAGTCAAATGTTAACTGAACTCCACAAGTTACTGTTATGCGGGTAGGATGATACCACCTGCTGTTGGTGAGGGTGAAATTACTCAGGACATTTGGGAGAAAATCCTTTGTTTCTGAGGCATGATGTATTAGAAATATGTTGTTTATTTGTGTGATATGTGTGTTTTTTTTGTATTTGCAAAACAAAATGCATTTGTTTTCTTAATGGTGTTTTGTAATTAAAAACCACACTGTGTTTGTTAGTGAATCGCAGAGCATTTGTGAAACATGTATTGTTTGTTTGTTGCACAGAAGGAGAAATTGAGACCAAGATGGGCGAGAGACTAGTAGATAGAGAGAGAGAGCGAGGCAGGGGATGAAGAGAAACAGAGCGATGGATGAAACTCAGAACTAAACAAAGAAGAAAGGCAATAAAGGGCCATTCTGTAGTTTTATATGTCCCCTGTGGAAGTCATAACATAGATCATAAATCATCAACCCCCAAGATAATCGCTGCAAACACACACTCTCACACAAGAGCTGCAGCTTGAATACAATATACTGCACACACAGATGCAGGCACGCACACATTGCACGCACACACTCAAACACTGCATACTGTACACACAAACATCTAGACACATGGTAAATGTGGTGATAGACATCTTGTGCTTGCACATTAATGTAAGTGTAAGCTTACACTTACGCCATCAATATGCTATCATTGTTCCCCAGCAGTTGTCCCTTTACTTTGGTGTTTATTGGCTCTGGCCAGAGGGACCAATAAGAAAAACATCAGCTGTACCATCCCAATGGAAATATCTCTCTCTCTCTCTCTCATCAGACACACACCTAACCGCCCACCCACACACGCACATATATACGCAAAAATAACAATAACAATCACCGCCTCCAGAATTTTGTAGAAAAATGCACTTCTGTGCAAAGAAAAAATTAACTTTTTGTTGACCTCCAAAACCATGGGTTTATCCACGTGCATTCAAATGAGAGTTCAGAATGATCACAAACACATTGTAACAACCTAAAAATATGAATATTAAATAACAAAACAGAGCCCACGACTGATTATTTATTCCTGCATTTTCTGCAACATATTCTGTTGTTACAACCTCATGATTTGGTTCTCCTGGTTGCACTTGTAGATAGTTGGTTTCGTATACAGCTCAATACCAATTATATTAGTACCTTATTAAATGTCAGTGGAGAAAATGTCTTCAGGAATCCAGGATACTGAAATTAGTGGTAGATTGGTATCAGTGCTACAGCGAGAAGAATTGTATTTAGTAAAGCTATAGCTCTGTGCTAATAAATCAGTTACAGGAAAATGCTAGATGCTAAACAACAACTACTATAACCTGTTTATATTATTAGCATTTAGCTAAAGCCAGGGTGTTAAAAATGCTTCCTAAAATACATCAAAGCAAAAACTAAACAAGGCACGCAGTTTCACAAGAGGAAAAGGAGGAGTAACATATAAACATATAGAACGACAAACTGGACATATACTACATAACAGCAATTGTTACAAGGGCTAAAACATTTTGAAAAAAATATCTAATTGTGATTATTTTGACTCATGTTGCAATTGCGATATTTTTTGCAATATAAGAGCGAGTGACCATTTTTACATCATTATTATTTTAATTGATAAATATATTCAAATGATGGTGTGAGTTTTGCGGGGATCTGTACCAAACAAGGATGTTTTCTGTCTGTAGAATATGATGTGTAGGCCAGGACGATATTTAATGTACAATGGTATTTTGATGCCCATTTCACCTTTAACAAATTTTGCGCCTCCTGTGATTTGAAAATTGCAGCGGCCACATTCTGATTGTGATCAAATTACGATTAATTGTTCACCTGTAATTGTTACTGTTAATTTTAACAGTAGCACAAGTGGCATAAAGTCTGGGAAACAAAGTCAGTCTAGCCAAACCTTGCTAATATTAGCCACCATAAGCTACTGATCAGACCAAAGAAGGCTGCAGCAGCAAAATCCCTGAGTATATCAAATAGAGCTACAGTGTGTTTTATTGCTTATGATTGTAGCTTTTCACTTGTAAAAGGAAGAATTTGTTTTTTTTTCTTCTCTCACCAGTTAAATTGTCTCTCTTTAAAGCACTGCCATTTACACTTTGTCAACAGTTATATAGTTTTGGCAACCAAACATATAGTTAGGATTTTATTTCTTGCTTTCTTTTGTTCTTAATATTTTGGTGGGAAATTATCAAAGCCAGTATACCCATGAGGGGTGTTAGGCTGTCACTTGAGTTATGTTTTATAAAATACACAGGACACGTGCTTCTGATGTCCTCATCAAGCAACATTATGTTGTTAGGCTTATTTGTCAGAGGGAATCATTTTATCAAGGACGTCGCTGAGCAAATGCACCACTAAGTACTTCATCATAAACCTCTTAATCTTTACTGTTCTCACTGATAACTCAACTCTTTCAAGTAGCTTTAAAGGTACACAAAATCCTTTATTTCACAGTGTACAGTATGACTGTGTCACATACTGGATGTACTGTATGTAAGAGGTTCACATAAACATTGACTTTAAAATCCATGCAGCAATAAAGGGGAATCTATTTTATATATCTATTTTGTTTAACCCTCTCTTCCCCTCTCCTCTCCTCCCCTCTCTCGTCTCCTCTCCTCTCCTCTCCTCCCCTCTCCCGTCTCCTCTCCTCTCCTCCCATCTCCTCTCCTCTCCTCTCCTATCCTCCCCTCTTCCGTCTCCTCTCCTCTCCTCCCATCTCCTCTCCTCTCCTCTCCTCTCTTCTCATCCCCTCTCCTCTCCTCTCCTCTCCTCTCCTCCCCTCTCCCGTCTCCTCTCCTCTCCTCCCATCTCCTCTCCTCTCCTCTCCTCTCTTCTCATCCCCTCTCCTCTCCTCTCCTCCCTCACAGGTCCAAGTAAACCCAGGTGCTACTCCAGGAGCGCTGCCTTACCAGTCACCACTGCTTAACATCCTGCTTTTACTACTCCAACTGTCTTTTAGTAAACAACACCAAGACACCGACAGGATACAGAAGACACTAAGATATTCTGTGTTTCAACCTCCAAATCCCCCACTTGGTCAGATTGCTTCCCTGTGCTGCCTGTCTGCTGTTTTTTAACAGAGAGAGGTCTTTTCCTAATGAAACACCGGCCTCGTGTGGCTGAACACGGCAACTGCAGGACCTGTGTGATACACCGGTACAGACGATTCTGGTAACAACTGCATTTATTTATTTATTTTTGGTCTCTGGTAGACTCAATCAGGAGCCAATGACTTGCTTCCTCTTGTGCTGTTGGGCATCTGCCTTGTGACAGAAACCAAAGGGATGTAAAGAGGCTACGACTCATTGGTGAATTACTGACGCATTTCTTCGAGCTTCTGAGGAGAACGCAAATGTTGTGGCACCTAACAACTCTCTAGTGCAGATTCGCCTGACCAAAGACTAAGGACTTCCAAACTGACCGAGCATCTACTAACAAGGCTGCCGATATGGGAATGTCAAACATTTTTTTTTTCCTAAGATTTCTTTCTGGTGCATTTGGGTTCTTGTTGCAGCAAAGACGTGGGGCGGACTTGCCACATGTTATTATCCTGTTCCTTCACCCAAAAAAACATTGAATGTTAAATAACGTGTGTAGATTTACATACTTTCATTTCATATGTGCATGTGTACAGTAAACAGACACATCCATACACACACACACACACACACACACACACAGGCATTAGGTAAGGCATATGTGAATTCACACATGCATGCACACAAACACACACACACACACACACAGCATATGTAACTTTTTTACTACTAATGTGAATCTTAATGTTTACAATAGAAATTCAGTCTGCCTGACAGAAAGGCTGAACACCTGACAGACAGGTAGACTGGAAGACATACATGAGACTTTTCAGCTACAGCCTCCTAAAGGCCATGGGGTCTTTTCTGCCATATTAATACAGACAGGACAGTAGTTCCAGATGTGTCTTTTGGTCTCTTGCTGTCTAAATATTTTGTCTTCCATCCAAGACAGGCTGGTAGGGGTAGATAGAAACAGAACATGACAAAAAAAAACAACCACAGAAGAGGGATTGAGCTCAGTCAACAGTTTCCCTTCCAGCTCAGTCCTTTCATAGACACCAGGCTCTCAGTGCCAAGCTTCTGTTGTCACTCGCTCGTCTCTGTCAGCAGACAACTTTTCCCCTTTTTTTCAGAATTAGTAAAAAACAAGCTGGAAGCCAACTCAAGTGCCCAATCAGCCTAATCTTCACCATCCACCTCTTTGTAATAACATACAGTCCACAGGTAACGCTTACATAAGGGAAAAGGCACACACTTTACAGAAATGACAATCACAGTCAGAGTTGCCTGAATCTTGTGATGGTTTGGCATTTTTCTGTACCATAAAATAAGTGACACAAAGCTGAAAAATGGCTGTCATCGTGTGAGAACAGCGAAACATTTTTTACCGGTGGACAAAGATTGAGACAAAAGAAGGAGAAATGAGACGACAGAGGCTGAATCTTCAATGATTCTGCACTCGCCTGCAGGCTAACGAGGATAAACATGATACCAGTGAGATGCCGGAGACCTAGCAGCTCCCCCTCTTCACTTCACTACTCGAATTTAAATGTTGAAAGTGCCAACTACTCTATCTATCTGTAGAGCCTGGTTTCTGAAAGCCACAGGCTGGGACCAGAAAATAACAGGTCTCAGGTTCTCTTTTCTTGAGTTCCCGTGTAAGAAAGATAGCGAGGATATTACAAATCAAAAAATTCACATTTGCATTCCAGGCGGCCAGCAGGTTTTCACTTTTATTCTGCTTAGAAAAATCAACTGATTCCTTCTGGAGACTTGACTGAACATGTTGCATTTATGTTGCAATAACTGGACCAAAAGTTTGAGGCCTTCTCCGTCAACCAAGGAACATTTCTGAGCCAAAACAACGGCTTCTCTTGACATAAAGGATGGACTAACAGGCTATTTCCCTCTATAAACCAATCTCAAAGTCCACCTTCCACCCCCGTCTGCCACTTATCTTCAGCAGTTCATGTTTTGTAACGAATCTTCGGGTTACGTTCAGAGTCGCTGCCCCGTGAGGCTCCACTGACGCTCACTCTGAAGGACAGAACAACGTTCGTGTGTTTGCATGAGGTGTTTCCAAACTGTTGCATATTTAATCTCATGCTGCGTGTGACTAACTAAGCTACTTAAAATGGGAACTGTTTGGCTTGTTGAATGCTCCTCAACTCTCATCAAAGAGTCCTAAATGTGAACTTTGTGATTTTTTTCTATAAATAACACAGTCTGAAATGTCTGCTGAGTACAGGAGAAAAATAGGTAATGTAAAACAATGAAATGTAACTTTGAACTTCTAGACGTTTTTTAATCACATGTGGCCGTGTTTACTGTTTTTTCTAGTTGACTACTAATGTATAATGTTGTGTACAAGTGGGACTACTATGTTTTATTTCTTCTAATTGTACAGCGTATTTGACATGAGAGCGTAAGAGGAGAATGGGGGGGAAGAGAATTAGTTGCACTATAGTCTGTAATTCGTTCATTAACCATTCTGTCAGGGCCAGAAATTCACTTTCACTTCAGCACATAATTAACTTTACAAAATGAATTTATATTTGAATTATCATCCAACACCACACATAGCTTTTTAATAAATAACAATGACTGCACACGAAGTGTGTTTTTGCAGAATTCAAATGAGGAGCTAATGTGGTGAAAAGGGTCACATGTCTATTATTTACAAGCTTAATTGAAAAAGATAGTTGGTCATTAGCAAAAGACACTATTTGAACTGAAAGTGAATTTTTTCATTTATCCGTCTTTAATAGAGTCGATCAGTTCGATATTACCTGGTTTTGTGGAACCAATATCAACCTGAACACCAATCCAGCAGATATAACAACAGACTAAAGCAATTATTCAGAGATTCAAGGATTTCAGATATATAATGTGACCCAAATGTGTGGGGTGTGTGTGTGTGTGTGTGTGTGTGTGTGTGCAAACTGCGTGCGTGCGCGTGTTAGACTTTGTACTGCTGTACATTGTACTTTTCTGTGTCATGGTGAACTGAACGACACTTAACCCAGATCCTGGAAAGCCACAACGTCAACACAAATTAAACTGAAGGAAATTGAGGAACTGAATCAAAGATTGTTAATGAACAGCAATAACAACAGTAATAATGTATTTTAAAGTAATAATAAAGACAGAATCTACACAATTCATGGTTTATCTTTATCTTCACCGATGCTTGATCATATTCAGACTTTGAACAGTCAATAGAGATTTTGTCTGTAGATCTAAGAACGCACATCTGTACATAAAGAGTTAAACATTAGCAGAAGAAGCTGGAGTCAAGTTACTGTTTTGTTGAATGGTGTCAATAAACATTCAGTCAAGCCATCGTCTCTCAGTCTGGGCTAAAATATAGCTACTCCATTATGAAGCTTTACAGTAGTGACAGGAGTATACAGGTAATAAAAGGGAAATACATATATGCTGTGGGCTACATTTTCACAAGATTTTAAATTCAATTTTGAATTTGATGAACAAAATGCAGCATCTTCAGCTTTATTTAAACTGTTTTGACAAATGTTTTGAAGTGTTCAACCATTTAAAGCCTCCACAAACTTAAAAAAGTATTTCTCTATAATCTTAAATATTTATAACTATATACTATGGGTATGGCTTGACCAGATTTGACTGAGTACAATAAGCATTAACATTGCAAAATCCTGATTGGTCCGTACATGCCATCACCTCTTGCCATCTGAGCCACATCCACTTTAACACAATAAAAAAAACCCAAAACTGTTCTAACTCAACAGAAAACCATTTTCTTTATGTGGAATCCTATCATCTATTTAAGACGCTGATTGACAAAATACATTTTCAGGGTCTTAAAGTATTGTCATTGTTCTTTGTACAATTACTCTAACTAGGAAACAGCTGCAACGAGAACAAGGTAGAATGCTGAAAATTATAGCACATGATCCTGTAGAAACATCACACAAGAGAAAAGTGTAGGACCCAGGACAGAGCCCTGAGGTACTCCACAGTCCAGCTCTGCTTCCTTATGTACATAGTAGACAACTGCTTATCTTAGAAAATGAACAAAAATGTCTAATGTTCCTACAAATCGTCTCTGAAACATTCTTTCTGCTGCCGAAGCAGAGACAATTATGGTAGAGGAGCATTTAGAAAGTGCAATAACACATTATCATAATACATTAAGCACCTTTTCACAGTGTCAGTACGTCAATGCAGGAACGTGCCGCTAACTGTCAGTGAAAACAGGAATATCCAAACTGTCTCTGTGGCTCTGGGTTGATTTGTGAATGTTCACCACTGACTAGAACCATCTATGTTGGTTTAACTCCTTCTCTTTTTGTGATGGTTTTCCCACAGGTGACTGGCTGTACATAAACTAGACCGTTGGGAATAAAGTAGACAGTGGAGAAGGAAAGTTTATACTGAGTCCTCTGTTCTCTGACATCCTTCACTCATTTTTCTCTACTTTGTATTACTTCAAATGATTTACATTTGCTACATTATGCATGTAAACAGTCTTGAGTTTTTTTGGGGGGGTGTTGATGGTGTCTTTTATGTCCAGCAAAGTGTTTTTTAGTATTCCAGTTCTTTAGAAAATCTACTTTCTAAAATGACTAAAATAAAGTTAAAGTTGTTGAAACAGAGTCCTAAAAGACAGCTGAACTCACACACGCACACACACACACACACACACATACAGCCATTGTTAGGAAACACTATTGTTCCTTTGCAGGGGAAATGTACCAGTAATCAGTAAGAGGAGCAGAGTAGCACTCAGAGGTAAATTAATTTGTTAAATCCCTGAGAATAACGGTGCTAATGTTAAACATGAAACATCTACCCACCGAAGACTGAACACCTTTTAATGGAGAAAGAAAAGCCCTCTTTATGTAGATGCATTAGGCTTAGTTTAAGATGAAGTAAATGTAAAGTACTTTAAATATTTATTTGTATTTGACCTATTTAATGTGGAACAGCACACTCCAGAAAAAAAATGTCTGATGGGATTTCTAGCTTTACGTGCTTGTAATGACTTTTTAACATTGTTGGCATTCTCCATTAAAACCAATTGGGCACAGCCAGGACAAGCAAACTAATTACAGTGTGGCTCGCGCCCTATGGCATTAATGAGAAATTGTAACAGAGCTAACAACCCGTTTTACAGGCGCCCCAGTTAGGCTTATTTGAAAGTTGTGCCAACAGCGCTGAACTAAAAATGTGTCCGCCCAAATTACTTTCAGTCTTATGTGTTCAAGTGCCAAAATGAAATGAATTCTGGTTAAAAGGGGGAATTTTATAAACATGAGAATTGTGTGTGTGATGCAATGAAAAGTAATGGGTCTACAACCTTTCAAAAACTATATGTAGCCTGGAACTAGCCTGCTGTTACTACATCACTACTACCCCTAGTAATGGTGCAGTAGTGAGAATAATAATGTGATTTCTTCAGTTACATTTTTTTCTTGAGGATGAAAACTGCTTAAACTGAGAGTCAGTGTCTTGCTCAGCGAGCGGGTCCAGCGGCAGAGCAGAAGTGCACACATGGATAAACTGGCAAACGTTTGAGGTATACCACCATATACAGTATAAACTTCACAAGGATAGTTTGAGGTGTGACGCAGAGATGTTGGCATGTCATAGCAGGAAAAAGGCACATGTGTTGTTATGAATATTAAAAGCGAATGCATTCTATTTAGTTGAGCCAGTTGTAGGGTCCTGGTATTGTGCATGCTGGCTCACTACCATGGCTCACTGGGACACTTGATGGAACTGAGCCACCATAAACAAATTAGTTTCACACCTGTGCTTTTCCTGCTATGACGTGAAAATGTCTGTGGTGGAAAGGGCCTTTTAGCAAGAACGGCAACAGCAGCAATAGTTGAGAATCTCCAGCCCTCTTTACTCTTAGTGACTAGTGATGAGGGTTTTTATAAAGTTGTGTGTGTTCAACATGCTCTGCTTTGGAAATAGCAGTTAGACACAACAATCCTAACGCAAGGTCCACTTACTCGCTTACTCCGCAGCTTTCAACCACATCTCACATCATGTGGTTGAAAGCACCTGGGAAAGTTAGTAGGTGGACTTAAGATAGTTTTGTCAAATTTGAAACTTGCAAAATAAAACTGCACAGTGTCTCTGTGTGTACTCCGTCCTCCACATTTTATTTGTCCAACGGGATAAAAAGTAAGTTAAAAAAAAAAAATTGCATTTTGCATTTATGATGACCCAGTTCTGCCCTTACTTCTGAGTATTTTAATACATCTGGACCAATAATTGAAATACTTTGTAAAGCTGTTGTTAAGTGGTAAAATTTGATACACTTGTTTCTACTACAATCCACTGCAGCCACCAAATTTGGCAAAACTGCTGTTGTACTTCAGCAGGTTTAATGTGTGATAATTAATAACACATTATTGTAGGGATATGCATCATATTTACACACACAAGGTGCAGAAAGCAGCTCAGGCCACCAATGTACTCTTCAGGTCTTATTTGTTATGCAGGAAGCAGCTGCAGCTTTGCATCCACTGTGACATTTGCTCCTGCCAGTCTGCCACGGCTGCGGTCCACCACCAGGCTTCCCATCGGCCTATCGCTGCTCTCCTACATGCTGACGACGAGACCCGGAAGCCCCGAGGTGCCAGCTCTGCTTTGTTTTGGTAGCAGGAGTTGGATAAGAGGGAATAGGCGGAGGTCCGTGCGGGAGAAAGCTGCTCGCTAAATGGGGAGAGCCACATCGGGGATGGAAGATGACGGACCGATAGCTGACGACTGTACAATGCCGAGTTTTATTGGCAGTTTCGAGGAAGGGAGGGTGAAATTGTCCCGCAACCTGCCGACAGAAACTTCCTTCACGGGCAGCAAAGTTGAGCGGTCGGTCAAAGATTTGAGCCGCCGTGTCACCAGGTCAAACTCGGGGTTATCCCTGGACGGAGGCGAGAGGGAGTCGGAGGAGAGGGACAGCGAGGACGAGAAGGATGCGAAGGGCAACAACAACAACAACTGCAACGGCGGAGGAGGGGGTGGAGGAGGAGAGAGGCGGAGGCCGAGCGCTGTCGAGATTTTGAGGTGGAATTTCGGGGTTTCGAAATCTCCCTCTCTCCGTTTAAACACAAACACTCGGATGCAGCGCGGCGACAGCCACGAAGGAGACGTTAATAACGACGTTACAAACGGTTATGGAGGCGAGCGTGGCGAGTGTAACAAAACGGAGCGTCAGACGGGCGAAGCGGGGACTGGAAACGAGCCAACCCTGAGCGACTTGACGACTTCGGATGTACAAGGAGTTGAGTTTGTAACCGTTACAGGTCAGCGCCGTCCTACGTGTGACAGTGACAGCAACGCACTTCAGTTAGAAGAGTCTTTTAAAGAACACGTCTACTGCACTGTGTATTGCATCGCTAACGACGGTCATCGAAAAGACGTTGAAATCACAGGCGATGAAACGGGCACGTCTGACGCAACAGAAATGCACTTGGAGACAGCACAGGACGCGGATTCGAGCCCCGAACCGGCACTGTACACATTGGAGGATCTGGTGGATCCTTTCGGGGATATGGCCCACCGACTGTCCACGGAGCAGGCCGATGCAGAGACTACGATGCAGAGTTGCCGGGTGTGCCTGGAAGGAAAATCCATCGCACCCCTGCCCTGCTGCAGGAAGGCCGTGTGTGATGAGTGTCTGAAACTCTACGTCAGCTCCCAGGTTGGTAGGAGGGAGGGTGAGCACAAAAAAAGAAGAAAAGCCTGGGTGGGGTGGATAGTGCAGCTGGCTGTCACAGGGCTGAGGTCGAGCTTGCCCCAGAACCAGGCTTTGCTGGGTAGGTCAGCAGCTGTCCTTGAGCAACCAAAATGATAACAAGTGTGAAGACACAGTCCTCACACTATGTTATTATGTTTGGCATCTGTAACTTACACCAAGGCAGGGGCATGGCTAAAAATTCTGGGAACTGGTAAAAAAAAAATACTCAGGGCCCTCACCAGGAGCTGGCATTGAGCAATCCTATACAGCAAGTGTTTTGATCAAGGGTCTAATAAGGGCAAGGTTTCATGAAGTTGTTACTAAAATGTCAACAACATCTGCAGGTCTCCTTATCTTGTGATAACTACTGTTTTTCTGTGGATCTGGGTCACTGACACATTCTACACTAAAATTGGGGGCAGGAATGGTTTTCACAATAGCTTACTTTGTGCGCTGTTCTTCAGCAGAATGTCCTCTTCTCCCACTCACCTATTAAAGGAAGATTTCACATTCATGCCTTGTTCGTGAACTGGTACTAATCAGCAATCTTCTGATCATAATCTCAGTTTTAATAAACTTGGATGTTGCCCCATTTATGTATATTTTACAAGTTGGAGACAAGTTACAGTTTTAGGTCCTTGCTACTGTTACGATAATCTGCTTTAGTCTGTTGAGATAAAAGTTTTTATCAGTCACCCAGGCTCATTTCTATCTGCAATTATCTTATTTTGATAACAAGTCATGAATAAGCATGCAAACACAGAGACAAGCAGACTCTCTGATAAGCACACTGAGAATAAGATAAGGGTCATGTAAACTATCTTGTGTAGGTGGAATTTCCTTTCCCGTTAATGTAAATGCAAACTTATTTTTGTGCTCATGCTTGGTGTTAAACCTTAGTAGGTACAGTAAGCGTTATGTCGGAGAGATCAGAGGCCACAGATAGGACCCTGGGATGGGATTCAGTACCTTGCCTATGGGCACTTTGGGCAGGGATGGCAGGCAGGGTAGATGGATGCAACAGGAGAGTGGATTATGCTGGTTTGGTGCCGAACCATGTTGTGGTGCCAGGGATTAAACCAGCAATTTACTTGTTTTGTTTTTTTTTACCAGCCTCCTCAAGTCAGGTCAAGTCAATATTGTTTGGTTTAGAATTAGAATTATGAATAGGGATAATAGTAGCTGTCAGTTTTGCTTGTTTGAAATGACAATATACAATTCATTCTGCCGTAACCTATCAGATGTGTTTAGATTCACTTCTCTTAACCCAACCATCTTTGTCCATACCAGCCCCCACAACCCCATCAGGTAATCACAAGTACTCCCTCGTCAGCAGCACCCGTCATGTCCCAAATATGGTCTTATAAACTGGATGTTACGTAACACTGCTGATTATATAAAAGTGGATCTTGTTATCAAAGGTTTACAACATATTTCCCATTCAACTGAATTGTCAATGTTTAAGCTTTGGTCAAGTTTGCATTGTTACTACTACCACTTGGAGTGGCAGAGGCTGGAAGTTTCAACAATTTATCCATTACATTTAGTTAGCTATTTATACTGTCTAGCCATTACTATTAGCTGTTTTTTCATCACTTTAAGCTAACTATTTATACTGTTTATCCTACCTGTTTACCCATACTTTAAGCTAACTAACATTATTTCAACTGCTTATCTATTACTTTTAGCCAACAGTTTCAACAGTTTTTTAATTACTTGTAGCTAACTAAATCAACTGTTTACCCATACTTTAAGCTAAGTAGCGTTATTTCAGCTGCGTATCCATTACGTTTGGCTAACTGTAACAGCCATTTAACCATTACATTTACTTTATAATTTTAACTTCTGTACTCACATGCTAACTAGTTTTCAAGCACTTGCAATGGTAACGTGGTGTTCAGGTGTTACAACTGACTCAGGTTAATGGGCAATTTACTGGTTATATAGTAAAAACCTGTATCACACTGATTTGTAATCCTGTTTGGCTGTTTATTGTTGTCCCTATCCTATTACAAACATCTGTACATGTTTTTTAATCACATCATAACAAAGTTTAGCAGAAGTACATCCTGGGTATACAAATACTCATAGTTGCGCACAATGTGCAAAAATCTTAGAAATAGCAAACTAGATTGTCACTACATACTGACACTAAGTAATACTAGCTTTAGCCACGATTGAGGTAAGTGGCACAATTGTCCTGGAGCCGTCATATGCTCATTGTAAGCTAAATAGTTTTACTGTTTTAATCATGCAAATGGCTTTATGTTGGCTTATGTTTTCTCTTATGACACCGAAAATGCAAAACGAGGCACATACATTTTAAACAAACCACAAAGAGTGACGCGTGTCTGTGACAGAGTGGCAGAGTTCCTAACTTGTTCAACTAGTCTGGCAGTGGTCATCACAGCGTTAGTGTTGTGACAACAGTACCAACACATCAGCTCTCATGCCTGCGTACACATTTTCATAATCACGCAAAAGCATTTAGTCTGTGTGTGTGCATATGTGCTGTAGGGGATGTTGGGTGTAACACCATCAGAGGCTGATGCTATTGCTCTTGACTTTCTGTTTGCTGTCATTTCACACACTCTCACAGACACACACACACACTCTGACAAAATGCCATATAATGTTTCAGTATGACAGGTCGTTCTGGCTTTGATGGACTGAAATGGTGTGAATGAAATGAGGAAGACAAAGAAAGAAGCAACTAGAGAAGAAGTAATGCCCTGAGAGGAGTTAGGCTAGATGGTGAAACAGAAACGAGAACAAGAGGTGAACTTAACTGTGGAAGTGTCTCTGGAAGCTTCCCTCTCACACTTACTGTATCGTAGGTCAGATTAGATGAGATCTGAACAAACGCGTGTTTCTTTGGCTCTTGTTGAACCCAGGTGTGAACTTTAATAATGGAAAACGTGTGTTCTTATGTTACAGAGTATAGTGAGATTATGAAAATGCGGACCGTAAAGTGAGAGCATCACTTGTATCATTTATCGCAATAAAATGCCAGGCCCTGAAGGTAGTGAATTGTGTGCGGATAAGTAAGTCCAGTAAGTATAACTGACTGATGAGCTCTTGGTCTGGACTAACTAGTGTGTGTCGGTGTGTGTCCCTTAATAAATAGAGTATTAACTTCCACTCTCTCCACCACCACTTCCATTCATCTGCCTTTTACTCCCTCTGTTCTTTGGTAAATTATTAACCATTTCCTGTTAGCGGTGTGAATATATTCCACATGTAGATTTGGCTCTGATAGTCCCTCACAATAACAGAAAAACCACCATAGACTGACCCAAAGTGCGCACACACACACACACACACACACACAGTGAAGGGATGTTGCATTAGTAGTCAGTGCTTTCTGTGACACTCCGTTTCTATTCCATGATCAATCAATCAATCAATCATTAAATCAATCTTTATTTGTATAGCACTTTTCAACGGCCATGTAACACAATACTTTATAACAAAGACAATGACAATAATGTCACACCACCCCCTCCACACACACACACACACACACACACAGACACTAAAAACATGAGCTGAGGAAACGCTATCATGAATGGCCACTTCCAGCATAAAACTCAAATTTGCAAGGGGGAACACTAGAGGCAGAATAAGGCATTAAAAGAAAAGTAAAATAAAGCTAATACATAATAACATTAAAATTATAAAAATAAAATAATAAAAACAAGATATTAAAAATAAGGATAAAAATAGAAATAAGGAAACATGAGAATTAAATTGAATTAAAGAATGTGTCAGTTAAACAGACTTAAAAGTAAGTACATAGATAAATAAATAAATAATAAACTAATAAATACAATTCAACTAAAAGCCTGGTTAAAAAGGTAGGTCTTTATTTTGTTTTTAAAATATCAGCGTTCTCTGCTGCCCTCCAGTCCTCAGGAAGGCTGTTCCACACACGTGGGACATGATAAAAGGACACCTCAGTGAGTTTTCATCCAGATTTTAGGAATAGTTAAAAGGCCACTAGCAGAGGGCTCTGGAAGCAAATCTGATAAATATTCAGGACCAAGACCATTAAGAGCCTTATAAACTAATAAAAAGGATCTTAAAATCAGTTCTGAAGCAGATAGACATGATGCACACAAAGACATGTTATGTTATAGTCTTTACTTTCATATACTTGAACATTCTTTGTCTTATTGCTTGAATCCATTTGAAATCAGGGTTTCCTGCAATGACAACCACTTTTGTCTTCCCAGGTGCGCGTAGCCAAATCTTACATCAGCTGTCCGATCCCAGAGTGCAGTGGCTACCTGGAGGAGGGGGTGGTGATTTCCCATTTAGCCAATGAAGACGTGGCAAAATATCGTTACTTTTTGGAGCTGAGTCAGCTGGACTCGAGCACCAAGCCCTGCCCCCAGTGCAGTCAGTTCACCTCTCTGAAGGAGCACAACCCCAACCGCTCCGAGCACAAGTACAAGGTAAGATGCTCAGCTCCGATGAGCTGGCCTCCAACTGCACGGAACATAATCAAATCCCACATACAGCTTTAAAAATTAGCGTACCCAAGTGTCTACTTTCTCCTGTTCCTACTGTAGATCCAGTGTAGCAACTGCCAGTTTGTGTGGTGCTTTAAATGCCACGCACCATGGCACAATGGGGTCAAATGTCGTGACTACAGGAGAGGAGACAAGCTGCTGCGAAGCTGGGCTAGTGTCATAGAGCACGGACAAAGAAATGCCCAGAAATGTCCACGGTGCAAGGTAAGAACTGGGGATGGTAGAGGATTCAATATATTACGATGCTGCGTTTTGCTGTTGAACAACATTGGCAGAGGAACGCATGTAGGATGGGTGTGTGTAAGTGGAAAGAGGGTTGACTGATGGAGGGTGGAATCATTGTAGATGAATAAATCAATGAAGGCTAAGAAGCATGGGAGCGAGGACAGATGATGGATGGAGAGCTGCAGAGAACTAGATGGACGCACAGATTTGCAAGTGCATGTGGAACCACAGAACAGCGATGCAGAGACGGTGAACGTATTGAACAAATAATACTGCACAAAACCAAATCTGGTGGACTCAAAGTCATAAAGCGTGCCTGACAGTCCCATTACGACCAAGTTAGTCTACACAATATCTAATTTGACTGTCAGAAGATGACTAAAGCAAGACATAGATTAAGCTAATTACCGGTATATGGAAACCGTTTGCTCACAGCAGCAAACACTTTCCATCTGTGTTCATTGCACTGGTGCTCCATGTCTCTGGATTTCTGCTCTGGAAGCAGGGAGAGAGGATCTTGTTTGACTGTGAAGCCCACAAATTGGCGTCATGCTGTGTTTAGCTGGAAAAGAGGCTGAGAGCAGCTAAACTTAATACCCAGTTTATACTAGGACTGCTCGCTGCCACAGCAGCCAAAAAAGCAAAGATACATTAAGTGTAGGCATATAGGAGTGCGAAAAATAGGAGTAAGTTGGGTTAGTTTTGGGTTTTAGTGCTGCTAAGATGGGGGATTTTACCATTTTACAATAAACAAAGCTGAAAAGCACTATTATAATATGATCTTGAGTCTAGTAGGAGAAGATAATATATATTTAAATTGGGCTAAGCTAAAGCTAAAACTAGAACTTCTGACTTTTGCCATATTGCATGTAGTTCTTTATGAATATAATGTATAGTATTTATCTGAAAACAGACGACTCTTCTTTTTTACCCCTGCCGTCGTGCTTTTGCCTGTTCTTTCTACTTCCGTCTGTCTGTAGATTCATATTCAACGTACAGAGGGGTGTGACCACATGACATGTACGCAGTGTAATACTAACTTCTGTTACCGCTGTGGAGAGCGCTACCGACACCTAAGGTTAGAATAATTTACTTTACTTGGTTTTCTCTGACTGCCTTTTCCAACTCTTTCTACATGATGATATGATTTCATCTAAAACTTCCTGTTGTCAGGTTTTTTGGAGACCACACATCCAACCTGAGCGTGTTTGGATGCAAGTATCGCTATCTACCTAATAAACCTCATCTGAGACGGCTAATCAGAGGGTCCGTCTGTGGTAAGTTGGTGTGTTTGTGTCTGTAAAGAGAGTCCCGAATCTGTACCCTGTTCAGATAGTGCTAAATTTGTAGCCATGCTAGCGGCGTGGATCTAGGGATGGCAATGTTGGTCTGTCGGTCCACCATTTTGGTCGAGACTGAAATATCTCAACAACTGTTGGATGGGTGCTGTGACACTTTTCACAGACACTCATGGTGCCCAGTGGATGAATCCTACCGACATTGGTGATCCTCTGACTTTTTTCGCTCTAGCAACACTGTCAGGTCAAACATTCAATTTGAATGAGTGAATGAAGGCTTTATTTCAAACATGTCAAGAAAAAATATATAGTAAACACTAATAGAAGAAAAAACTAAACTAAACTTGTCCAAAAAGGACAGTATTCCCGCAGAACTCATGACCTTCCCATCAGCTGCATTTGTGTGTTTATTACTAATTAGCAAATATTTACATGCTAACGCGCTAAACTAAGATGGTGAACATTGTAAACATTTTACCTGCTGCTGGACATCACCATGTTAACATTGTCATTGCGAGCATGTTAGCATTATTTTGCTTATAGCACCGCTGTGTCTCAGTATAGCCTCAAAGAGATGCTAGCATGGATATCATACAGTCAGATGTTGAATTTTACATTAATACAGCTGCATATTCATACTTTGAAACCAGCCAGTATGGCAGCTACTGCGTCTACTGCCATATTTGGTGGATCTCATGAGTTATTTGGCAGTAAACGATTGTTGGTAATAAACAGTTTACCACATTCCCTCAGCCTGCTTTATTTTTCTGTAAGTCTGCTTTAGTAAGTGTTTTCCTAAGTTGCCTGTGACCTAAATAAAACAGCCTTACCATGTTGCACTCAGCTGTGGATTATAATTGTAGATTAGAGAGAGCAACAGTGATAGAAATAGCAGTGTAATAGTTTTTTCTTTGTCGTCATGTACTGGATAAAAGCCTTAGAGTGTTGTTGCTGTGTTGCCTAATGGCCTGTTGTAGCTACTACTGAGAGCAAACCGCTGTGTCTTATCTGTGACAGTCATGACTTTACCTCAGCAATGAACACTTCCATGTCTAACTTTGTACTTGCACAGGCCACTGAGGAGAGCTTTGTAATGAAGTGTGAAAGCCTCACGTATCAGATTATGTTTGTCGTAATTATCCATTCACACTTGTCAAATGCATGCACCATCAAGCCTCCAGGAAATTGAACTCCTAGATTTGTTTGACTCTGCTCTCCATGACAGCTACAGCTAGTCAAATCAGTGGGGTGCCTTTTTAACTGGGAGCTAATTTGTCCCTTAACAAGAACCAGTTACCCATTACAGCTCTCGTCGCTGTCTTCATGCCATGGACCGTTAGCCGCACAGATTTCGCATTTTACTGTAGATGGAGTTGATGATTTCCCTTAAAATCTGCTTAGCATTCAGTAACCTCCACAGCCGAATTGATGCAGTGGTGGCCAAACATCTTACATTTTCTGCAGGGTTGCATTCAAATTCCAACAAAATGTAGCAATACGCATTATTTTCAGTCATGCAGTTTCTATTCCATCTGACTTTTATTCATTAAGTTTAATTATTGCTCTGCCCCTCTCTCTCTCTCTCTTCCTGTTTTTCTCTGCAGCCACTAAGCTGCTAATAGCTCCAGTGGTCACTTTGCTGGTCGTGGTGCTCGGAGCCCTCGCGCTGGTGATAGGTAACATAATTATACGCATGAACACGCATGCACATTAATCAGGTTGAAGATCCAGAATAGACCAGCAAAATGGTCTGACTCTATTTGACAGAGATTTTCCTCCGCACTGCAAAGCAGGTGCACTGTTTATGTGAACAAAAAAAAAAACATAATCATGCCACAAACACATCTTTGCATGCATGACATTCTGAGTTAGATGCATGAACATAACGTGCACATGTCCTCGTGTAAAAGAGAAGGAAACGGTTCTTGTTTTTAAAATGCCAAAATCTGCAGATCCTGATTGTCACTCTCTGGGTCGCTGGCTTTTAATTCTGGAAACTACATTAACTAGTATTATCATCCCACTGCACTCTGTGTGCACTCTGTCAGATAGTATTGTGAACTGCTGATGCCTCAGGTGAACTGTAATTAGTGTTAATCTCTTTCCGCTGTCTGTACGTCTGACAGATGAGCTGCTGCAGGCTAACATGCCAAGATGGCAGATTCATATTTATTTTCATCGTTATTAGAATCAGTGTTGCCGTCTCCCTACAATTCTCTCTTTTTTTTGGCCAAATCTGTTTGCCGTGCGCTGTAAGATGGAATAATCAAATCAAATCCATACAGAAAACTCATCAGGGCTTATAATGACTCAAGATTTACACTGTACATGAATGAATAGTTTATTAAAATAATCATTAGTGACTTTAGAAACAAGGATGGTGTGCATTAATCCATCTTTCTCCGCCTTCTGCTTTTATCTCTACAACCCCTCCTTCCTGTCTGCAGGTTTGGTCGTTTTCCCGGTCTACTATGTGTGTAAGAGGAGGAAGAAGCAGCGCACACAGGGCTCCGGGCGCTGGATTTGAAACCTGCTCTGCTTTTCATCTAGGCCAGGCTCACACAGCTTGAAAGACAACGCCCGAATCTCCTCAGGGATGAACACGCCTGCCTGAGTCATTGCGGAAAGTCTGAAATTAACAATACCAATTAGCGGCGTACATAAACTAATAGAGCAATGATGCCTGGATGATCACACAAGCATTTTGTATCTAATGAGACCACTGCTGCAAAAGGAATTCTTTCATCAGGTTATACTGGCTACTCCACCACTGTCTCGGACAGTGCTCTTCACACAATGGAAATGTTTGACTCCCTTAAATCTCAACCAAATTTCACAGCCGCCAACCGTTTTAGGCAGATAACTCTCTTGGTGGCCAACTCTTGTCCCAGACACATTGTAGGAAGTAGCCTAGCCGTGTCTGTTGGCTGATTTTGACTCTTCTGACACACATTTAACAACTGCTATCTTTCTTTCAGGAGAACAAACTCAAATAATAGACTGATGCAGTTTTGTTTACCCCCTGCACTAGAGAGAATGTGCTAAAGGAGTGCGCTTGGAGCATTTTCGTTAGCCTGATATGATGAAATGCTATTATATGAATACTGAGAGTAGAAGGTTTTAAATGTTTGAGTAAGATACTGGAAATGATGAACCCCGACTGAAAAGGATAGGAGCTCACTGATGAACAGAGAAATGTGAGAAAATAATATCTTCCTTGCTGAACTTTTGCAAAAGCTGCTTCAGTTGTTTGTGCTGCAATTGGCAAGGGACAAATGCAAGATGGAAACTGAATGTGGAGCGAGCCTTGATGGAAAAAGCTGGACATTGAATTTGTTCATCTTTCTCTGTTGAAGGCTCAGTTTTCATTGGATATTTAAAATCCCATTGGGATTTGAGTTGAGCACTCACTATTCAAAATAATATGAGAGGACTGAACTTGGAAGGATGGAATGATGCTGCTGAACTGTTCTTGGCCCACCTGGATAACCTTGACTTGAAAGTTGGGTCATGTGTCCCCACCTAACTCTAACTCTACGCTTTAAAAAAGGGGTCCTGTTTGCAAACACACAGCCAGCCCACTGACCCCTAGATTAAATATTGACAACGCCAAGTGGAATGTTTGGGAGCCTCCATTGTTTTCTGTTGTTTCCCCACCTTCTATCTGTCCCCATCTTCCTCGCCATCTGCCTGGCTGGATGGTGGCTCACACACACCCTCCCTGCCTGGCAGGTCGTCTCTCTGCTGTGGCCCCATACTGTATTGCCAGTATCTGCATCATCAAAAAAAATAAATAATATAAATAGCTGCTGTGCGGCAATTGTGCCAAAACAAATTGCTGAATGTGGCAGGACAGGCCTGTCCCTTTGTTTTTTTTTTGTTGTTATTGTTTTGTAGGGGATGCCTGTTGCAGAGGTTTGGGGCGGTGATGCTGTCAGTGTGTAGTGGAGTCTGCATGAATAAATAGACGTAGAGGCTCTATCAGATTACACAAGCTGTAGATAGTTCCCGGATGAAATGACTGAACATACTATTGCAAATGGTACCTGTAGATAAACAGAATAAAGTATTTAAGATGTAACTTTTCATTTTTATGTAGTCTGGGTGATGGTTTGCTTAAGAGCTAAACGTGGTGTTAAGTTAAAGAAATTAACTCAGAGGTTACCATCAGGTTGCTGTGCACTGAATATGTGGTATATTAAATTAGGATGTTAATAATTAGGTGATCAGGTTTTGAATGTTTGATGCAGAGTTCGGTTTAGTGTCTGATTTTTTGCAGTGATAAGAGGACATCAGTCTGCTTGAGAGTTTGTATTGTGATGTAGTGGTTTTTTGAACGTACACATATGCCCTCTTGGCTCATTCACACTGGCACATACTGCAAGAAAGCACACACATGGAGTGCTGCCAGGGAACAGGAGATTTTCGAGAGCTTTAAAGGCCGTCACCTGGTAGCACTCAGCTTGCTGTCCTTCACTTATCCCTCTATCCTCTCCTCCCTGCTGTCAGTCCTTAGTTTTGAAAATGAGTGCGCATCCACTGGAGCTGTGGCTAGTGTTCAGCCACAAAAAAAAAAATCATGCGAACTTGATGCTTTTGAGCCTCTAATATGTGAAAATAACACAGAGCTACCTGTGGTGCACACTGCGGTCAAGTACAAGTGGTTTTCCACATTAGCCATAGATTTATTTTGTGTTTGTGTGTGTTTATCCCAGTCCCACCACTACATGGAGTGATCAGTTTTGTTGTTTTATTGCTCCATCATGAGATGTTTATGAAGACGTTTGAATGGAGAGACTCAAGGAAAAGAAAAGACAAGGATGAGCACAATATAACGGCACACAAGAGATGCTACATTGAAGCCAGTGAAGCGGAATGATAAGATGATTAAACATGGAGGGGAAATGTCTCCACTGGAAACAAACACTTCAATGCATTTTAAAGTGCTCACCAGTGGAATATATCCTGAGTGTGACAGCACATTTCATCACTGAATTTTCACTAAAACCAGGATTTAAGGCACGAAGTTGGTGTTCACGCATGTTGGACATTTTTGCAGTGCTATGCCATGAGCTTTTGTCCCAGGGATCAGAAACATTTTTAACATCTGGGAGTTCATCAATACCAACTGTTCCTGAATGGCACAGAAAAAGATCTTTGTTACACACTGCTTTCAGTAGGTCCTGACTCTGGGGTTGAATCCACTCTCAGGGAGTTTGTTTTCTGTTCACTGTCCCCAGAGCCCTCCATCCACACGAGTTGTGCCACAGAAATCAGCACCAGGAAGTAAAAACATTGTAATGTAGTCAAAAGAGACCTCGGTTATGCAAACGTCTGTGTTTTCCCAGCATGACTCGGTGTTGTGTACGCTGCGTGGGGTTCAGGGGGGTTGAACCTGGGAATAAAAAGTGGAACAAGAAGCTATGCGTTTGTAACTCACCGCTGGGAAATTAAATGTTATGCGCCAAACAAAAATATTGAAACTATCTAATTAAGAATTGTTCACTTGCATCATGTGCATCAATGTTTTATCTAACTGCTCAGCTAGTACCACACTGACACGTTGAACTGCTGCATTTCTTTTTTGTTTGAGTGACATACTGACATGTGACATTTGTACTTACAAAAATCTTTAGCACAGAGAAATGCATCAGCAGTCAAATTAGTTTAATAAGTGTTGTTTTGTTTTTTTTTACAATGCCATAAACGTAAATTGTTTTACTATTTCCATGTCATTTTATCAAATACGTTGCCCTGCACTTTACACTTTACCACAGCTGAAACGATAAGCCCATTGAGTAGCTTATTTCCATAAAATTAACAAAGGATATCTCTGATAATTGATCAGTCATTTACATCATTTATCTAACGTTTGCATGGGTTTACAGTCAGATTTATTTGCCAATTTTGCTGCCAGACAGTAATTTAAAATCTGAATTTCTTCTACATTGATCAGCTACAGGACAAATGTAAATGAATAAGGTTTTCTGGCAGCATGATATTTGTCCTGGTCTGCTCCTCATATGTGGTTTCTTTCTTGTGTGTGTTCAGAATTCTGCTGACTGATTCAATGTTAAGATGGCACGTGGAAACGCCATAATGTGCTTTGTTTTGTTGTTGTTGTGTTCTTACATATTACTGACTTGATCGCTGACATTTATCTAGACATAAAGCAACTGTTTGGGTGAAGCTTTTACATGTAAAAAGAAAAGTTATATATATATACATATATCAATTAATTCAGCTACATGAGGTATTTTGGCCAATGATTTTTCTTTTGCTGGGGTGTATCGGCAGGCTGATACCCCTGGCCTTTTTCTTTGTGGTATTTGCATACATATGCAATAGTGCCTTCACAGCCATAATAGATCAGGGTTTGCCATCAGGGCCCCTGCGTGACTCCGAAGATTACAAATGGGGGTAAAATATGTCACAGCCTCACTGAGCTGTGTGTTATGTGTTAGAACAGCTAAAGCAAAGCAGAATACATTATAATATGGGGCTCTGAATGTAAAAGAAAAGTGTGTGGGTCCATTGTTAAATATATCTATTGGATCTATTCATCTGTTACCCCAACACACAGGGCAACGTGCAGTGCAATCAGGCCTTCAATTAACATGTGTTTTTTTTTTTTGGCTGAAACAGTTAATAGCTAAAGATAAACCTCTAAAAACTTTAGAGGTACCACTCTACAGGGTGTCAGCTATATCCCAGATACTCTTGTAGTTTAGTGCACTTTATTTTGGCTCATATCAACCTCACTCTTTGGACTGTAGATAAAATGAGGAAGCAGTGGCACAGCCAACCCCGGTCATTTTGCTAGATGCTCAGTGAAGGAAGTGATTATACCAAAAAGATGTGTCATTGTCACCAAATCAAATGTCTAGTTAGGGACAGTATATCATAGTTTTCATTCATTTCAACTCAGGAGGCCTGTGGATATTAGCAGTACATGGTGTATTATCAGTAACATCAGGATGTTTTCCCCATCTAGATATGCAAACGGCAACATTTATGTCTTTACACCACTTAGTTTTCAAGGATATTTCTATTTGAAGAAATGTCTTAAAATTCATTACTGTGCACCTTGTTTGCACCAAGAACAGATTCTGCTGCCACTGTTACAAATGTCTGCTGATATTGTTATTGCTCACTTAGCCAGGCACAAACATTGTTTTCATCTGAGGATCTGATGATGAATAAAGTGGGTCATATGCTAAAATGTCATATTTTGATTTATTTGATATTAATATATTTATATTTATTCAATGTTTTTGAGTCACAGACAGTCTGCTTTACGACCTGTACGAATGTCTCTCTGCTGGTGTGGATCAGACTGGACCAGACTGTTGCGACTACAGCTGTATGTCAGCAGAGGTCATAAGTGCACTGCAGGAGGCAAATCCCCATAACCTTGGTTTTTAAATTGAACATTGCAAATGCAGTGTGTTAGTGACAGACAGATAAAACATTACCGCATTAATTAATATTGCTTGGAGGTTAAATAATATATCAAAATGAGTAATTATTAAATCAATTATAACTTCTTTTTTTTTTACACGTTTAATTGCTTTATTCTCCTTTATTACAGAATTCCATTCTGTTATTATTCTTTTTTAGTTGTGGTAGTAGTTGTTAAGGATTGTAAACAGTAAGTAAAGACACTAGATAAGAGGTTTAAAGAGGAAATATTGTATACACACACCAGTGGCAGAGTAGCCTACATTTATCCAAGTACTAATTTGAGATACTTGTACTTCACTTGAGTACTTTTTTGTGCTAAGTTATGCCTCAACTCCTCTACAATTCAAAGGGAACTTTGCTACATGTATACGAAAGTTAATTTAACTTTGATAGGCATACTTTAAGTATATGTGAGTATAACGTTATGTTGATGATAATACGTTTGTAGTTTTATTTCAGTACGCTTATTCCTCCGCTGCTGACAAACACATCATTATTTATTTATTCTTTGTATTTCATTAAAATACAGTTCGCTGTTGAGTCCAATAAGCGCAGTTTCCTGTAACAAAATGTGCCCGGTAAGTAAATTAAGCAACTTACAACAGCGCGAGTCCATTGGCTCGAGCTCCAAGCTCCGCCTGAGAGCTGACCCAGCGCGTGACGGCCAAGGAAACCCGATATACTTGGCTGGTGCTGCGCGTGTTGACGTGCCTTGTCTGTCTCAGGAGGTTGTTTGGGAAGTTCACCTGACTGTCCCTGTGATGGAGACCAGACAACAAGGTAAGTCACTGTCGGTTAATGTTGAAAATAACTATTTATTTCAGACAGAACTTAAAAACAGCCGCTGCGTTTCTCTGTTTGCTGCTGATCTGCTAACGAGCTGAATGAAGGCTGCACTGAAGACACGTCACTGTTTTGAGGCTGGAGGGCTTGGAAGCAAATAGGCTGTAAATCAGAAAATTCTGGGAAAGTCACTCTTGAGCTATTGTAGCTGGCTGTTTATTCTCATATAGCCGACCCCACTGTTTAAACTGTTATGTGTAATTTGTGCAGTAGCCTACAATATTTCTAAAATTATTTTCTTACAAGCTCACCAATAACGTGCTGCTTTTCTGGCCAGCTGTTTCTGAAAAGAAGCAAATATCCAGACAGGAAGCTTCAGATATGCACAGATGTACAGTTTGCCAGTGTGCTGTAGGTTTGTCTTACAGTTTATTGAATACATTATGGAAACTCCAGACCAAATTAAGTCTTGCAGCTGGATGCTGTTTCCTGACTCAGAGGCTATCTGGTGGTAGCCTATATAATGCAGGAGCCTTTTACATATTTCTGGTGTCTGTAGAAGACCAGCAAAGTGCCTGTTTTCTATTAATCTCTGAAATCAGTTTGACCGTCCTGTAACCCACAAACACCATCCAGCATCTTCACTTCTGCTGTGCTGAGTAAAAAAGCACCGCTATAAATGTCTTTATAACATAAAGCTTGCTTCAAGTTAAGACAAATATTTTAATTAATTCATAAAAGGGTCTGTAAAGTCTACTGCATGAATAGTGTTTATAAGAGGGCCAGATCACCCTTTCATGTTGTCAGACTGTGTTTTACCATTTGTGTCATTAGTAGATAGTGTGATAACTGACATTGAGGGGCCATATTGAGAAATCTTCTTATGTGTGCACTGGAGAAAATTTTTTAACTCTTAATTTATGGACAATCAGAGTCAACCTCAAATGCAGTCATTTTGGTACAGGTGGGAAAATTAATTTCTTGAAAATGAGACATGAGCTTTTACATACTGGCAGTGACTCCCACATCCCTGAACTCAGAGGGATGAAGGGACTGTTTGTTTATACAGGTAGTTAATTGCATTCTGAAAGCGTACCTATGGCTAACTGGGAGTGAGCAGGGCTTTGAGGCCAGAGAAACTTTACATTTTCTATGGAACCTAATGAACATGATGATATGCGTTTGTAATGGAAATATGGTCTCACATAAACACCCCAAGCTTAGTTTAGCATCATTTGATTTTGCAGCCATATGACCATCCCCAGGCCTCTGATTTAGCATAGCCACATGACCAGTGGGCCAAATGGGAGTCTTATGACCTGAGGTATTCCACCCCAGCCAAAAAGTGCGGCCCACTGAAATCAACCTTCAAGATCTTAAAAAAAGAATCCAAAACACTGTGTTTCTTTCTAATTAATGTGAATGTAAACTTGGTACTGGAGTGATATAGTCAATGAGTATATGCAGCCTTTTGGTTTTTTTGGGGGGGTCAGTTTTACCACAAGTCAAAATGTGGAACCAAAAGCAAAGCATTGTTAGTGAAACAAAACTGTCATGCCAGTCTGCTTCCTCCTGTAGTGCTGGAGTACGGTGTAATGAGATTTCATCAGTAACCACAGAACTTTGATTGTTCAATAACCTTGGATATTTTTGCCTAAATTGTTTTAAAGTTACAACACATCTCATTGTTAAATCTGTGTGGCACATATTATTATATTATCCTTGGCATGCTTTTTAGGTATAGGTATCAGGTATATCCTGGTAAAAACGGCGCCAAGAAAATCAGATCTGTGCAACAAAAAGTGTTAAGTCAGACTTCCTGTTCCTGTATGAAGACTCACATAAGCTGCCTACACTAACTCCTGTAACAAAACAGACCTTATTATTATCAAGTTACTGGCAGGGCCTGGATTGATACTGGAGGAAACACCATGTTCCACAAGAAGGGTGTGTGTGTGTGTGTTTGTGTGTTTGTGCATGCGTGTATAACCAGTTTTCTTCATCTCCTCTCGCCCTGCTGCCTTGCTCTGCTGTAGAGTTGTACTCTGGTGTTCTGAGTGAAGCAGTGGTGGACTGGGGCAGCATGGGTCCTGGAGAGGAATGGGTTAACTCAGCCACACACGAGGCAGAGCAGGGTAAGACTCAACTCTCCCAGGTTAAAAAATAAAAGAATTATCTCATGGCACTTTTCATACAGAGCCGGTCTAGACGGTGCTTTTCGTAATATTATTTACAGACACCCAACAATTCCCACCATGAACAAGCACTTGACCACAGTGGCAAAGAAAAATTACCTTTAACGGGCAGAAACCTCGAGCAGAACCTAGAGTCAGGGGGAGCAAGAGGACAGAAAAAACGTAAATACATACTGAATCAGAGGGTGCGCACAGGTCACATCACAGGAAGTGACATCAGAGCATGCGTGTTTTGCCTGTGACATCAGTCGTTGAAGGCAAAACACCTGAAGTGACATCAGTGGGTGCTGGAAGAAGTGCAGAATGTTTGACAGTTTATGTTAGGATCAGTGCAACTGCTGTTCTCTTCCTTATGTGATTCATTGTTGATTCAGCTACTAATAGAGGGTGAGTGTGGTCTGAGTTGGTAAGAATGTCTTGAAAGACAACAAGGCTGGGATCATTTCAACATCATCATCACTTATTTCCTATATTATAATATTTATTTATAATTAGGGATCATTAATTAACTAATAAAAATATGTTAAAATTCAATATTGTAAATGGGAGGAAATGCCATAAATTGAGGCTTTAGATGTGACTTAACACAGGTACTAATAGGACTGTGTGTGAAGCAGGGCTGCAACTAACAATTATATTAATTACTGATTAATCTTCCATTTTCTCTATTAATCATCTTGTCTATAAAAAGCCAAAAAATTGTGCAGAAATGTCATCACAACTTCCCAGAACCAAAGTTGACATACACCAAACCGAGAGAGAGAGAGAGAGAGAGAGAGAGAGAGAGAAAGAAAGAAAGTGGCATTTTTCCTTGACTAAATAGATAATTGATTATCAAAACAGTTTCCGATTAATTTCCTGTTGATTGACTATTAGACTAATCTGTTCAGCTTTACTCTGAAAAACATTCAGGGATGGCCTTGACCAAAATACAGTAAACTAAAGGTTTACAGATTGATATTTGATACTCCTTTAAGTATTAATTTACATTAAGTAATAAATGTAAGTTTACATTATCAGGTGAATAACCAAAATCAATATGGCCAATCTTGCTTTGTCATTAGATGCAAAAATCTGTTGTTGGTCAACACCTCCTGCCCTCTTTGCAATGTGTATACCCTGATGCGTTCAAGTTTCTACAAGTACAGTGCACCTTACACTGGAATAATACTTTGTGTTAGTTTCTGACAATTTGATTTAACAAAACCTGTTATGGTTTTCCATCATATGAGCACAATATGAAATGAAATAATCTAAAGCTCTTTTGACACAGGATTACACAGAATTAGCCTTAGTTCATAGTGTACTTTTGTACCAACTGACATGCCACGAATCTGTGGCTTCTGGCAGTTGCCTGCTTTCCACGATTGGGAATCCAGCCTGGATTAGATGGCTTGTATAATCTATGATTGGCACAATGCAGAGATTGTGTGTATCCAAGCAAATGTAAAGAGAAAGTGCAACAACATAAGGTTTTTAGTGCCAGATTAAAATAAAGGGTTGATAGGCTTTTTCCTCAGTACCAAATCACTCACGAATTACTTTTCCAGGATCTGACATCTTAATTTTAAAGTCACTAACCAGGTGGTGGTTTCTGTTAACAAAAACTTCCTGTATGCTGAAATCTCAAGGCCAGTTTCACACACTGTAGCTCATAATCAGACTTTTTTGTCAGTTAAACTAAAATGAGGACTCATTGCTTGCAGAATTAGATGAATCAAGCACTTTCTGTGTTAACGTTTTGTTTTCTGTCTGAAATATAATCAACTGTAACTTTGCTCAGGTTTGAATCAGGGTACATTTAACCCATCTGGTGAGGAATCGGTTAAAAGGAGCCCATACGGTGACGACTTGGGTCCCGTTGCCCAAAATGGGGAAAATCTGACAGAATGGGGTAAAACTTCAGCAACACCCAGGGACGACCAGTGGGGTCAGACATCAGTGTCTGACAACTGGGTCATGTCCACCACTTGGGATATGCATCTGGACAGCACAGGTGAACGGGGTTGTAGACCGTAGTCTGTAGAATAGGCAATCTTACTTTGGTTGAATATTACTTTTAACCTACAGCCACACTAGGGCTGCAGCTGCCACTGAGGACACTGAGTTCAAGCCCTTTGTGTTTTATCTCATAATTTGGGGGGTTTAGCAGATTAGTGGAATTTAATGCTACAATTGACAAAAATCTAAAACAAACAAAAACCTTATGGGTATAATAAAGGCAGATTAAGGTATTGTTAGACTTTTTTATAATCCATCCAATAAATAAGCAACAAAGGATTTTATATTTTCCCACTGGGATCTTAGCCTTGTCAGTGTGGATTGGGCTTTAAACCAACATGTAGACCACGTTGTGTCTAAATAAAACAAAAAAATTAAATTAAATACACAGAAAATAAATACTTAAATAAAAGTCTCTGTCTGCATAGATGACCTATATATGGATACATTAATAAATCACAGTAGACTAGTTACACATTTTAATTTCCAGGTTTGTTGGACATGTTTTTCATTGCAGCACCACAGGCTTTGCCTTCTCTTAAATATATGAAACTAGTAGTAATCTATAATTGTTGGATGTGAAATTGAAAACATCAGAAATCAGCTCAGTACATTTAGATAGTCCAGTAATTGATGTTGAGACGTGACATGGGAAAAGTAGTTAGTTAGTAGTGGTTGCAGATTCTGGGCCATGTTCAATGACTGTACCATTAAATCATTATGTTAAATGTTTAACCAAAGTGAACTATTGCTTTAAAATGTAGTTCTGACCTACTCCCCTAGATGATTAGCCATTACAAAAATTGTATGATAAACCGCATGAGCAAGTTCGAAGCAATGTAGATGGCTCATTCAGTGAAAAATACTTAATAATAATACTATATACTACTATAATACTAATAAATGTGTGGCAGAAAAAAAGTACAAGAGCTGCTAAAATAATCATTTAGCAGCTTTTGGCAAAGTTGTCAGTTCACATTGCTTTAAAAAGTTTGCCTGTGTAACATCATTGACCCACCCCCTGTTTAGTGGAGAGCTTACAGCTTATTTTGTATCTAACTGACTTCATGTAGTGAACCATGACTGGGATCATTAACTAAGCTTCAGCATTCTTCACATTTCAGAGAATTGGCAATGCCACAGCAGTGTATCATGGTACAAATGATAGTTATCGTTCCTTCATAACCAGCATAAACAATTGTGTGTAATTTTATGTAAAATTTATGCAATCTTTTTTGTGTGTTTGTGCTACTCCAACTTTTTATATAAAATGGCACTGCACTATCCATTGGTGTTGATATAAGAAGCTGCTTACACACTGTGCCTTTGTTTCCACAATGACAGACTGTAAAGCATGTGACTCTCAAAAACAATTCTTACATACATGTTTCAGACACGTATAGAAACTTCCAAAACACAAAAATGTTTTCATGTCATGTGCAGTTATATTTTCCTTTGAGTTTAGCAAGCACTGCGTTAGCTAAAAAGAATCCTATGTTTGCTAAAAGTAAACCTGTCTTAACTAAAAAAAAATTGCAATATCTGGTATTTTGCCAGCAACATGGTCACTTACTTATGATTACCTTTAAAGGAATATAATCATTAGCAGTCTGGAAAAAGCCCAATAGTGTCAACATTACTAGCTAAAAGGAAACCTGCGTTTGCTAAAAAGAAACTTACGTTTGCTGACTTTGCCAAACGGAAGTCTGCCTTAGCTAAAAGGAAACCATTTGCAACATGCTATCTTGACAGTATGCTAAATTTAGCTGCAACATGGTCACTTATCATTACATTTAAAGTAAAATTAGCAGTTTGTAAAAAGCCTAATAGTGTGAACATTACAATATTTATTGAAGTGGAGATGATTATTGTTGTGTTGTTGATATGAGTTCTTAGCATGTTGCATCCATCTCTCAAGTGCATTTCAGTGCTTTATGTTTAAGTGAATTAATGATGCAGTTGTCTTCCCCCAATTAATACTGAACTTACACTGGTAGGTAGAACAGATTTAATTTGTGCGTTACTATTAGTAGCTATCTGGCATTTTTAGGGTCTTCTCATGGCTGGATGAGCATGAGAAAAGGCTCGGTTTGAGTCCTCCATGCACTTAGACAGACATGAAAAACTTCCACCTGAGCCCCAGGGGTTTAAAAAATCTGATTGTCCTGCTGCTGTGTGATGTAGACAGAAATAGCTCCATACTATAGAAAGCCTGCCTGTACTGATGCATGTTGTGCTTGACAGCTGTAAGCTACACTTGTGTAAACTTTGTGTGTGTTTACTGTATGTAGTGTTGAGCCCATTTTTAACTGTAGATTTTCAAAAATTTAACTGTCAATAGCATTTTGTTGTTGTACTATAGCCCTGCTTTAGTTAGTGGACATGGCTAGTTTTATCATCTTTACTAAACTTACTATGTCCTCACCTGTCCTATAATGCTTCCACAATAAGAGAGAGGACCCCTCACAGCAGGTACAGTAATCCTTTTCATTTCCATTCTGTCAAAAATGCAACAGTTTAACGCAGTGACATAAATACCTGCATGTATTTGCATTTCTTGGGTGGTGTGTACACAGTCGTTCTGCTGTTACCTGGTGCTGTGTGTGTGACCTGTCTGACTTAATTTGCCTTCAGCAAATATGGGAAGTCCTGCAACAATGCAATGCCAGTAAGAGGGAAACAGTTTTGAAATGAAAATCTGTTGTTCTCATTTTGTTTTTAGTCCTTCTCCATGTTTGTTGTTTTTGTTAGTTTGGATCTTTTGCTTTCACTCAAAGTCACTGACAGCTTCCTCGTCCTCTTTTTTTCAGTACAGTAATTGCATCATCATTGGCTCTTGACTTTATTTAATCAACTATGCAGAATATTTCATGTTATAGAGAAAGGTCTTAGTGATGGATTCAATGTTTTTCTGCTGATATATCAGCTGACAGTGTGTATCAGCTTTGTTGTTCTGCCTGAATGCAAAGTTTAGTCCAAGGAAAGTTCAAATCAAAGGCAACTGGACTTGGCTGAAGATTCTTGAATACTCTTCCTTTCCTCATCTCCTGTAGTGTTGGTGCTCTTCCTGGATCTTGTGGCTGTTTTCACAAAGGTCCAGTTTGGATACACTTTGTCTCCCACCACCCACTAAAGTATAAGCTGGAAGTTATCAGGGCCCTGCACCACCAAGCTGATAACATACAATTAAGTGCCTAAGCCCAAGAGAAGGAGCATGAACACCTGCAGGAGGCACTTAAAGCTTGTGGATATCCAAATTTGTGACACAACAATATTGTGATTCCATACATGTCTGGAGTATCAGGGAAATAAACCACCCAAAACACTCAAACACAAGAAAAGCAATCTAGTATGCTATATGCTGTCCAGTGCAGTGAGGAATGCAGACATGTATATTAAGGAAATGAAACAACCTCTGCACAAATGCATGGCCCAACACGGAAGGGTCAACGCCTCGGGTCAAGACTCAGCAGTTCACTTACATCTGAAGGACAAAGGACACTACCATATTTTGAGGAAAACAATGAACATATGTTGCTGGGTGAGAACAGATGGTTTGAAAGAGGAGTCAATAGAGGAATTTACACCATAGTAGAGAAACCATCCCTCAACAGGGAGGAGATTTTGACACTATTTATCCCCTACTCACAATGTTGCCCTTTCATCCCTTCCAAGGAAATTGAACCAAACATGACCCTACATCATACTTGATTTATTACCTTTTTATTTTTTTATTATTTAACCTTTATTTATTCAAGGAGCTTCACTGAGAGCAACCCCTCATTTGCAGGAAGGCCCTGATCACAATCACACCATTACACATTCACACCTGGAAACTGCCCGGTACAACCGCAGCCTGGTCTGCTGGCACTGAGCAGCTCCACTGGAGCAGTTGGGGTTATGGGCCTTGCTCAAGGGCACCTCAGTGGTGTTAATCAACTTTCCAGGCCCAGATTTATCCTGGTCACAAGCTCTCTTCTTTAACCTTTGGGCCAACACTGCCCTAAAGAAACGCACCTGCCGACCCCTGTATTCGGCAACGGTTTGTTATCTCGACATCACAAGAAAATTATCCCGTTATCAGGGGAAAACGGAGAAAAAATAATATTTTAATGGATGGCCACTTAGGGTTTCCGTAGTTCATTTTTCTGGTAAATACAATTTGTTTTATGCCTGTTTATCGCTAGCCAAAATTAGCATCCCATTTAATATCACAGTTGCTAACCAGGCTAGCTAGCGCCACCAACTCCTCCAATTATGGTCTCATCCAGTGTCTGGTTCCAAAAAAAACAAGATGGCGACAGGCAAATTCTAAACTCGAGGCTTCAAAATGGTAGTGCACAAACCAATGGGTAACGTCATGGTGACTACCAGGAGGTAGAGCAGGTTGCTTGCTATTCGGATGACCGGCAGTTCAATCCCCGGCCTCCAGGCGGCATGTTGAAGTGTCTTTTGGCAAGATCAGAATCAGAAATACTTCATTGATTCCTGAGGGGAAATTCTTTGTCACAATTGCACACTTGTCAAGGCATATGGAATAGAAATAGTAATAAAAGGTAGATAGATAATTAGTATATAAATATAAGATATAAGAAAAATATAAAGGAGTATGTACAATATTTACATTATTAGAGAATTGTTATGGTGAACCAAAAAGGACTAGTGAATAATGGCAGAAGAGAATATTGCACAAAAATAGATAATACGGTCCAGTTTAAAAACTAACTAAGTGTCTGTGTGTCAGACACTTAGAGGGAGGAGTTATAAAGCTTGATGGCCACAGGCAGGAATGACTTCCTGTGGCGCTCTGGTGCATTTTGGGGGAATGACCCTTGCACTGAAAGTACTCCTGTGTTTGATTAGCACATCATGGAGTGGGTGGGAGACATTGTCCAAGATGACATGTAGCTTAGATAGCATCCTCCACCACTGACTGAGAGTCCAGCTCCACCCCCACAACGTCCCTGGCTTTGCGATTGAGTTTGTTGTACACACCATGTAACAAAGTCCCCCACCACAGCCCTGTACTCAGCCTCGTCACCCTTGCTGATATATCCAACCACAGTAGAGTCATCAGAAAAATTCTGAAGATGGCAGGACTCTGTGTGGTAGTTGTATGAATGTGTGTGAATGGGTAACTGCGATGTAGTGTAAAAAGTGCTTTGAGTGGTTGCAAAGACTAGAAAGGTGCTATACAAATACAGAGCATTTACTACATCCACTTCTTTTTATACAGTCTATGGTCAGAACTGAGGTAGCCTCTTGGATGAGCCTCTGTTGTGGCAGAGGCGAAAAGCCCTTAACTTTCCTAACTATTACCATTACTTACTACCTGGATGACTAAAAATCTTCCGTTTTGGAGGCATCCACAAATAAAAAGCATGTGCTGAAGCGTGTGGGTGTGGTAGTGTAATTGTGTATATGAGACACAATGCTGTTGCCAGAGGTAAGTACAGTGTGCAAGTAGTATAATAAGGTGTTTCTGTGAGAGGCAGAAAGACACAATTTCTTCTAAAGACTGTCTTCTAAATCTGTAAAAGAGGGTGTTTTCTATATAAAACTGTCTTGCAGATTTTCTGAAGTCCACAATCTTTATTTCTTTTGAGATTTTCTTACAATCTTTTAACAAATATGTATAAATGCCTATGATTTCATAAACTGTCATACACTTGTTTTTAATTAGTGGGAATGAATGCCAAATAAAAGATATTCTAATTTATTTGTACTGTAAACCACTAAAGTCCAATATTGCAACTTTAAATTCAATCTGTCCTCAGAAACATCATCTTGTTTGTTTGTTTGTGTGTGGCAGTCTGTAGAGTCCGCCAGCAGAGTTAAAGCAAGATAATCCACGTCAGTTAATCCAGATTAGTGCACTACAGGCTGCAACCACAAATTACATAACTGTCAGACAGAGACGCAGACAGACATGGAGACAGTCCGACAGACATGTGGACTCAGACGTGGAGGCTGTCAGACAGTTTGCATCACACAGAAAAAACAAAAATACAGGCAAAAGGACAGAGATTTTTTTTATTTCTTTAGAAATACAGGGATCTTATATAGGAGAAACAAGACTGTAAAGGTCAAAAGCATTTCCTCCAGAAGGTCTTTGGTGTTGTATTTATAGTAACCTGTATGTTGTATTGATAAGACCCGTTATTGACACTAATAAAAATTTCATTTGGAAGACATTTTTGTCCAAAGAAACTTACCCAAAAATGCATCTGTAGGAACAAAAACAACAGAAATTCAGGACAGTTTGACGCATTTGATTCTTACAGTGCCTTGCTGTAATTGATGGAATCCAATTTTTTAGAGAGAGAGGGAGAGAAACATGAATATATTACCAGAGATGTTTTTAATTGTGTGTGTGTTATTCAGGTTTTCTGGACTCTGAGCCATTGAGAGAAGCTGATGAAGATTTGGTGTCAGAAGTCAACTTTAACACCTCCATCATGACAGAAGAGGAGAGAGAGGAGATTCAGCGAGAATTAGCTAAAGTATGCTGTTGTTCTCAAGTGCACGCTTAGATAGAACAAGAAGTGACAGTACGCAGACAGTAAAGGGACGAGTGCCTGCTAAGTCTTCTCTCTCTCTCTCTCTTCATCCTTTTTTGTATATGTCCAGCTGGAAGAGGAAATCAGTACGCTAAAGCAGGTTTTGTCATCCAAGGAGAAGCAGCACGCAGACCTGAGACAGAAACTGGGCATCAGTCCTCTGAGCGAGCTCAAAAACAACTTCAGCAGAGGCTGGCACGACATGCAGACCACCACCGCGTACGTTTGCAGGTTTAATTGAGTTCAAGTGAAGGGGACAAAGTGTGTGCGTTTGTGTTAAATGGCTTTCCTGTTTGCTGCCAACATAGATGCTGTTTGTGTGAACACACACGCAAAGAGCAGGTAGCTCTGTTTTTTAACAGCAAATACAGCAGAAATCATCCAAACTGATGGTCTGTTATAAACAGAAACCCAATTAAAAAGGCATAATCCTCTGCTCCGGGCTGCACAGCATGTGTGTGCATTTGTTATCGTTGATGGCCTCACTGTAGCAGGCATGATAAACCTGATTTTAAAAGCATATCAGATTGGTGCACTGTGCTAAAGGATACACAGTTAGCTGAACATGTCCCGTCCAGTCACTGGAAATGATAATGTTTTGTTTAATTTTCTTGACTCGTACATGCCTATCAATCATTCAGCCTTCTCTCCCACAGCCATGACAATAATATCTTAAAATGTTGTCTCATTATTCAGATGAAATAACCTGATTTTTACTGAATTATCAGCAGTGAAATACATCCGTAATGTTCCTCCAAATCTGGATATGACTTGCATTTTCTTTTTTTTTGCCTTTTTCGTGTGCAGGGAAGTAACCTCATTAGACCATCAGCTGTAAGCTCTTACTCAGGCGCCAAGAGACAGAGAGGGGCACGGTGATAGTCTCGAGAGGCCTCCCTTCTTCTCCAGTTACATTTGATAACCTGTAAAGATCACTTTACACACATGGTCACCATCCTCATGTATAATAAACTATGTAAGATCATAGAGAAACTGGGTAACACACATGGTTATGCAAGTGTAAATACACAGGAAAAAACATAAATACAGCTCATAATTATATCGTCAAAAACACCTTATTGTAATTAAAAAGTGATCAGAAGCAATAAGGTGATGTTGACCAGTCATTTGGACAAATAAACTGTGTGATTCACAGTAATGGACTGTGGCTTTGTGTGTGCACCACTGCACTGTAAGTGTGAAAGGCCAGGCTATTTAAAATGAAATCACCAGCAATATGGTAAGTGATAATTAAGACGATCACAAAGCATTTTGAAACCTGGGTTTTATTGCCTGCGATTAGGAAGGTGATTTGTTAGAATTTATGGGAATAGGCGTAATAGCCAAATCTCCCACTTTGATTTGACAATCCCATTTGTTCTATCTGCCTCTGGAAAAAGGTTTATGCGTTTGTCTCCATCATATGCATCTGTATATATTTGTTTGCATGTGTGAATGCCGTGTTAATTAAAGCACGAAACAGTGATGATGTATTTTGAATGCACATTCTTTCATGTCTTAGCTATAAGAAGACATCGGAGACACTGTCCACAGCAGGACAGAGAACCACAGCAGCCTTCAGTACACTGGGCAGCGCCATCACCAGGAAATTCGGCGACATGAGGTACACAGCTGTGTCATATCTTATTATTTAGGGACACTTTGCCTCTCACTTCAACACAGAGTTAAAATTTTTTGCTGCTCACCTGCCAACCACCTGTTGTCCACCGTTTTTATCTGTGCTTATCCGTACCCCCGTCTCTCAGCGAGCAGAGTTTTGACTCTTGCTCTAACCAGTTCAGAGGAAGTTGAGATTATGTAAGGCCACATTAAGCTGCTTTCAGTGGGAGCTGAATGGCCAGAGGCAAAGTCTGTCCTCCTCCGTCGCTGTCTTCCTCTTGTTCTGTCTCTTTGTCTGTGAGCTGGCATAGTTCTGTGTGAAATAAATGGAGCATTTGTGTTTATGACAACAGCTAGAGAATGTGGGCCTGTGTGTGTTAGAGAGAGAAGGCGAAGGAGAAATGTCCACATACAGTAATACGTTGGTTCACTGAAGCAGATGGAGAGTTTGTTGTTACTCAAGACAGTTGGTGCGTAATGCCTTTAAATAAAACTCATTTGGATTTAAAAAAAATCTAAACTGACATCTAACATTGTGTGTATACATATACATAATACTTGGAGAAAGCTGAAAAAACATATTTTTTGATACCATTACTTTGACAAAAAATACAGTGGGGTTTTAAAAATCCCCTGCAGAAACTGTAATGTGTTGACAGTAGCTACACTGTATTCAAATGGGGTGATGGGAGTTGTGGGTACACCGCAGCTTATTGTGTTTTTTGGAATATAAAGGACAGAAAGGAAAACAATACTTTATCTTTGATTATTCCAGCATGGTTGGTCTAGAGTTACTGTTCCCTCGGAGGTATGTTCCCATGGTTTCTGGCTTATGGTGTGCAGAGGTTTGGTTTGTGTGCACATACAGTCAGCATGTTTTCTATTTTTTCAGTGGATGTTTTGAAGTGTGTTCTTGCATGTCAGAAATGGTTATCCATTTTCAGTTTAATTGTCAAGGGATAAGGGAACTTATGTCCCACTATTTTGTTAGGTATATTTGTTTTTGTCAACATAGTGCCCTCTTACTCTAACCAGTAATTCACTACAATTATTTTCATTATATGAGCAACAAAAAATACTTTGATATATTGCACTATCCCAAAATATATAAGCAAATATCACTTTAAAGAGGATAGGCTCTACATTATCTATCAAATGTCATAATTATAAGCACTCTCTATCCATCTGTCCAGAATACTGTAGGGCAAGGTAACAGAAAAGCAGATTTTTATCCTTGAAAAATCCAATTTAATCAAGTCAGCCATAAATATATGAAATATTTCTAAGATGTTATATATATATATTAAGATGTTCCACTCACTCAGTGTTTGTGTGCCAACACTGTCATATAACTCTTTATTCTTATATCTGCTGTGTGTGTGTGTGTGTGTGAGATCACATAGACATTTGGCTTGTGTGCAATTATATTTAATTTAATATTTAACTTGAGTAAATTTTCATTTACTCTGTGATTGTGTACAAGTGAGATTAACAATAGTTCACTGCAATCTGGTTGCCACAGTAATGTTCCAGTTTATTTCTCTTTACAGATATGAGGTTGTTGAAAACAATACTAACCAGTGGCAGTTTCACAGTGATGTTTGTGTTAATGCATACATGTTCTACCAATAGAAAGAGTGAGATTGTAAAGTTAATAGGGCCAAACTTGTAAAAAATGTTTCCCTTCTTCCTCCATGCTTCCCAAGGTCCAACTCTATAGGGTAAGGATCAGCTGATCACACAGCTGATTGTGTTACATTAGTTGTTCCTACAGTAACTCAATAGATCTCAGACAGATCAGCTGATAACACTAACTGGTTGATACAGTATGGACTCAGACAGTCAGCTGAGTCTGTTTTTTTCAGTGTTGCTGCCATACTGGACTGCAGCGCTCAGTCAGGTGGTTCTTGTCTTGGCTCAAAATCAGATCTGATTGATTTGACAAGCCAAAACAAATTGCCTCAATGAATTAGGTGAACAAGTTGTCATGAATTGTCCTGCACTTTCCCAGTTGCAGGAAAGTGCTAAAGGTAAAGCCAACGCAGGCCGAGACTGATTTAAGGAGACCATGCAGGCTTTTTCACTTGAGCAATTTTTTTTTTTTTTAACAGATTGTTGAAGACAGAGAAAATTAATTGTGAGTTGCAGCCCTTTATGATATCACACCATATAGATCCTGCCCGTTTCTGTCATTCTCTAATTGAGGCTCTGAGACTGACAATGCATTAGCACGATACCAATAGAAAATATAGAAACAAGGATTTCTCTACCTACGTCTGTGGGCCAATGCAACTCTGGCTGTGTGTGTGTGTGTGTGTGTATAACTGGTGCTAATCATTAACTCCTCTCTCACCACGCTCTCTGGGGACAGCTACTCTCTCAGACACTCTATGAGCATGCCCGCCATGAGGTAACAACACTGTGCTTGCTTTTGTGTGTATTTTTTCTCTAATATTTCCACCTATTTACTCAAATAAATAAATATAACCATGCTCCAACACCTCGTGCAGTGCAAAAGCAAATTGTTTAATGTTTCCCTTTATGGTGCATTCACATTTATTTAGTTGGTGGCAGAGTGGTGATATGTTTCACATGGTACTGATACCAGCTTACACTACAATAATACTGTTTTCAGTGCCCTTTACTTCCGCAGTTTGCTTACAGTAAAAACTTACTGGAAAAAGGTATTCCACGGTGTTTATCCCAAATAGCGAGGTTATAAACTATTGTTCACAATGCAACATGTAAATACTGTTATTTTAGCAGAAGAGGACACTTGTGACTTTACCATTACTACTGTGCCTGAGAATAGTTTAGCAAATCATTTTGTGCAGTCTACTAAAATAAATAAAGTAAAACGTCTTATCTTTCTTTACAGAAACTCTCCCGGCTTCAAGTCTTTTGAGGAGAAAGTTGAGACTACAGTGTCCACTATTAAGGTACACACTGTGTGATTGTGGGTGTCAGAGAGTTGGGTTTAAGTGATGATAGACCAAAATACGTTAGCTTCTCACTTATCCTTATCCTTCTAAGGTGTTTAACATGTAATGTAGAGTGTATTTCTAAACTAGTATCAAAGAAACGCTTTGCTTATGCTTTTTTAATAGACTGTAACTGAATGCCTGAATGACTAATTGCCAGCCCTGGTGACAGAAATATTGACAGTCACACTAATTAACAACATGTGAACTGTGCTTTGTTGTAGAGTAACAAGCTGTGAAAGCTACACAGAGAAACTGGTCTGGTCGCTGCCTCTGAACATTATAAGATGTCAATGAAGCAGAGAGAAAACAGCACTATAATCTGGGTGTAATTGCTAGCTTACGCTCTCTGACAGCCTGTTGGTTTTCCTCACTGATCCTGATATAGCCTTAGCAAGAGCAGACTTCCATCTTTTGTCTGTATTATGCCCAGATATGAGTCAGAGAAATACTAAATTGCTGCTGACTTCTCTCCCATTTTATGAGTTTCAGTTTTAACATAATTTCAAGGATTCTTAATAACACTTCTTATGTTCATGAAACCCTCTCTCACTGTAGTGGTCAAAGTTGAACCAAAAGCTGTTTAAATTATATCCTAAAAAGTTTACAGTTTGGCTTTGGTTAGCTATATATACATATAAAATAAAGAAACATTATTCTTCATCCTTTTACATGCTCACCACCGGTGTCTTCTAGTGGAAGTCTTTGTAAAAGGCTGCCTCCCTGCGTCTATTCTGCAGCACAGCAGCAGTGCAGCCAGGATGTAGAGCAGAGAGAGGAGTTATTCAGTGACAACAGCACTTTTGTTTTTCTGTCATAGACAAAAGTTGGTGGTTCAGACACTGGAGGCAGCTTTGAGGAAGTCCTCTCCTCTGCAGCCAATGCCAGCTCCCAGGACACGCCCACTAACAACCTGATGGACAGCTCCGAAAGGCCGTGCTAGAGCTACAGCCACACCATGAGCCACGTAGGACCAGGAACTCTTATCACTGCTGTTATGCAGCACATATCTTCTCAACGCTCTGACTGAAATGTTACTGAATACTTTCACGTGTTAAGATGCTTTTGCACTCAATCCCCATGTTTGTGATTAAGTCTCCCGACACTTGGATGGAATTTCCTGCAACCCTAAATACTTAGATTTGATAGAAGATAACGAATGTCACCTGCCCTCCAGTGGCCTCCCAACCATGTTAAACCACAGATGTTGATCAGACGGTGTTTGAGGGGTAAAAGCAACCAAGCCTTTAGTTAAATAATGAATGAAAGGACGATGAGCAGATTCAAAGTCAGCTCCAGGAGGCAGATAAAATTAGAACCCTATATTTCTTCTGTTGCATGAGTGTCAAATGGTTTGGCTCATCTAATGTTCCTGTCATCACGAGAACTCAGAGGTTATGAATTCCTTCTTTTGCTATGTAAATCCAGATAAGTGGAAACAGCCATGTTGGACTTGGTACAGTATCTGTAAACTCTTCATCACTACAACTTTCATACCAAAAAATACAAAACTACATTACTAGGTTATTATTAGAAATGTGTGTTTTCATGTTACAGTTTCAACTACCTAGTACTTTTTACTAAATCATTTACAAAATGTGTATATACCCCAAGTTGTATAAATGATTTTACACTAAGACAGAACATCTTGCTGTTAACATTGTTATGGCACCTACCAAAAAAAGAAAAAGATCTGTTGTGGGCTAGCTTTTTGCAATTTGGATATTGCACTTGGCCGTATTGCAGTCTTGATAATATTTCGATTAATTGAGCAGCCCTAAAATGCAGTCAGTCATACTACTTTTTGAAAATCCCAGCTAACTGTTAACACATTTTCAGCTGCTGACAGTTTGGGTTGGGGTCTATTTGAATGCTGGATCATACTCGTACTGGCACGCATATTTATAATGAGAGTATATTTTGTTCTTTCTCTTTACTCCTTAGAAACAGGAAGTCACGAAGAATCTGATTAATCACACTGTGACAATTAAACAGTACCACAGCTGAACTGTTAAATACGGAAGCCCTGAGAAGTGTGGGAGAAAAAAACATTCTGGTGATCCATTTTCTAAGATCTGATATAAATAACTTTTCTCTCCTGTGTTTCTGACTTGATAACAGGTACAAAATACCTGGACAGGCTTATTGTTGTAATACTCATTTCGGTCACAAGAGGCTGAAGTGTGCCACTCTAAACACAACGCACTTACCACAATAGACTGTGTTTTAGAGTGCATGGAGAAATTAAAACTTACCTGGAAGAAAACATGAACACTTTTAGTAGTGATATAGTCAAGACCAAGACCAGAGTTTATCGAGGCTGAGACAAGACCAAGACTTTTAGGGGTGGAGACCAAGTCGAGACCAAGACCATCAATAAGTGTTCTCAAGACCGTTCTTGGTACTACAACACTAACTTTTAGTCGTATTTAGAACAATAGGTAGTGGTGCACGTCAGCATCTTATAGCAGAAATGAGTATCACAACAACAACAAACACTTGATGCAAAAAATTTATCTTAAAAACAATTTTATGTTTTCAACTGCCAAAACCATTTCACCTGATGTACAAGATGGTAATAAAAATGTAAGGAACTTACATTTCCTTTTTTTCCCCATGTGTTCTTGAAATAGGAGAGAAAACAATTTAGATCAGACTTCAGAAAATAATTTCTCCTCACTTGGCTCTCACGGCTTCTGTAGTTATAAATCTAAACATTTGCTATGTTGCTAATGCTATGTGACTGATCCAAGATATAATATGACAACATCACAGTTACACAAGAATTCCACAAAAGATGAAAAATCCGATTGTTTTCTTTTTAACTTTTCATGTATGGTCTCTGTGGCCGTGAATAACTTTGCCATCAAAGTAACGTTGTGTTTCCAATATATCATCTGTTTTGTGTTTCATTTTTCTCATATCGTCTTTCATGTATTTTTTATTTTCTTTGCCGTGGTTTGAGAAAGATGCCTTCAGATCATTTCGGTCTGTCCATGAAATGTATTTATTAAAATTCACATCAACAATCCAGTGCTGAAAGATCTTGTGTAGCAAGAAAAGGTTGTCATGTCTGACCTATTACAGAATAACTGAGGTAATGCATGTTCTGTCACTGGAAAATGAACTGCAGTATACATTTTACATGTGTATATTGTGTTGGGTTGAAGTCAAAATTGAACTCAGCACCAGTTAAGACCTTTTTTTTTCTTTTTTTCTCCCAAAAGCTGACTAAAACTCTGAAACATAACAACCAACACAGAAAATAATGTCCACATCATGTCAACACTGAATTCTGAGTATGCTGTTACCAATTTACATAACATGTATATTACTAACATTCTGTATATTGTACAGTAAGACAGCATCAGAAAATGCATCAACACTTTTTTTTTTCTGATGGTACATTGTTACATTTATTTATGCATAACCCTATAATGTAATATCTGCTAGATAGATATATAGATAGATCATTTCTCAGTGGATTGGAAGCATACAATAAAACCTGTTGAAAGAAATGTTGGTCAATAAGCAGTAACTGTAATATATGTGATGATTTGAGAACATAAAAATTTATACAGGTTTTATTAATCGTCCAACCTATTAATGAGGACATTTATTATGTGTTGACGCATTTCTGCATTTCTATATTATCTGGCTGTTTTTGCATTAGTCGATGTCCAGGACAGTGTGGACAGATACATTGAGGTGAAACAGAAAAGACAATGGGCCAAAATTGAAGGCATCCATGTGCCATTATCCTCAGTTGACAGTTGAAACTCCTCAAACCACAGTTTTCCACTCGCTCACATGCCAGATCCTGTGACGTGCTTGTGCATCCTTGTACACACACATTTTGTGTTACAGTGCGATATCTCTGTCCCTGCACTGAGGAGGTGTTTGTGTGTTACAGTCAGGAGGAGGTGTGTGAAGTCGTACGGGGCTGTGAAGATGCTTCACCGGCTGTCTGTGCGTTTCCAGAATTCTTTGTTTGATCCGTTTCAGTCATGCGGCATCCTCTCTCTTCATTCAAAGAGCTGACGAGCTGGAGCACGTCTGGGTGGTGGAAACGACCTGAGAGAGAGCAACGCAAGTTAAGGCGACTTCACAATCTGTGAAATGTAAATTAGAATTTGACTGTTGGATAGACTGTAATAGTGTGTTTGACTATTACACACAGAAAGTCTACACAATATGTCCATGTCAATTCCATATTATCAGGCTGCCTCAGTAAGTGCAGCACGTGGACTGACAAGAACCAGGAAAAGAGATCATGTTTCTCCTGTTTTTGCTTCTCTGCCCTGGCTCCCAGTAAAATCCAGAAAATAATTTAAAGTCCTCCTGCTCACCTACAAAGCCCTTAATGGTATGGCACAATCATACCTTAAAGAGCTCATAGTGCCTTATCACTCCACTAGAGCACTGCACTCCCAGAATGCAGGGTTACGTGTGGTTCCCAGATTCTCCAAAAGCAGAATGGGAGCCAGAGCTTTCAGCTATCAAGCTCCTCTCCTGTCAAATCAGGTCCCAGTTAAGGTTCGGGAGGCAGACACAATCTCCACATTTAATAGTAGGCCTCAAGCTGGAGGTAGGCAATTTATTTTGGGTTTTTTTTACATCGCAACAGCAAAAAATAAATGCTCTGACACAAAAATGAAAAAAATCTAGAATCTGTGGCTGTCCCAGGACTGTAATCATGTAATCACCAAACAAAATATTTGTCTGACCTACCTGCACTCACTCAGCCTGTGCACTGATTGCACATGAAAATGTGCATTAAGACTTTCCTCTATGATAAAGCTTATGGTTGGGGTCGGCTCTGACCCGTCGTTTGTTATGCTGCTATAGCCCTAGACTGCCGCGAGACTTCCCATGATACACTGAGCTCCTCTCTCCACCTCTCCCACCTCAATCTTTATGCATTCCTATCCCATTAATACATGTTACTAACTCAACCTCTCTCCTTCTGTTGCTTTCTGCTGGTGTTTCTGGCTCCGGAACTGTGGAGTCTGGATCTGTGGTAGCGGGCTTCTTGCTTCCCCCATGTTCCTGCTTGACACCGGCTGCTACAATTATTATAATTAATCCTAACATTATTATTATTTCTATCATCATTACTATTATTATTTTTTATTATTACCACTATTATTACTATTATTTTGCATCCCTATGTAAAACTTGTGCACTGTGCTACGCCAAGTACTTGTTCAAGGTGGGAATTGTTGGTAAATAATACTACAAAGAACATGTTCTAGACCTGCTCTATATGAAAAGTACAATCAGATAACTTATGTTATGAATTGGTGCTGTATAAATAAACTTGCACTGAAAATGTAAAAATTAGTTTTTAAATGACTTGTGGCCTAAAATGACAACCTATAAACTATATTGTTTGGAAAGAGTAGTCTGTGGTCGATTCAATTAGAGCCAAACGACTGTATCAAATATAAGAAGAAAACTACTTAGTTGCATATATATGTTTACTCTGAATAAATAATACATAAAAGGAACATGAGGCCATCTGATGCCAAGATGGAAGCCAATTAAGTGATGAGATCCAGTGAAGAAGAGAGACACACACATGAAATGGAGAAAAAGAAAAACAGACACCGACAGATTGGAGACTGACCGTTGGTGGAGTCAAAGAACTCCTGCAGTCTTCCCGGCGCTCCCTCCAGCTCCTCGTATTCGTGAGCCTGCAGGATCATCTCCAGGATGTCAAACTCTTTCACCAGCCTGGCCTCTGGACTGCTCTGGGTCTCATATTCCTGCAGATGACACAAATCTGTCTTTCACAAAAACATTCTGGTAAACACGCTGTTATAAAAGGATCAGGAGGCACAAGTTCACTTATGATTCATAAGATACAAACCAAAGTGTAGTACCTCCCACAGTCCGTAAACTTCTTGTCTGAGTCCCTCCGGCAGAAGACCTGTTAGATGCCTCATCGCTTCCTGAGACAGACGTGAGGAGGAGACATTACAAAAGCCAAACACAGCAGTGGCTTCATCTGTAACCACCACCATCATCATCAGGTTTGGATGTAATGTAAGCGTTATTGCTCACTTGCCTCTTCTTGTCTGTGTTTCTCTGCTTTACTGATGTTGTCTGATGGAGCAATATCTCCCACAATGCACTCTGCCATGTCGTGAACCAGAGCCAGTTTTATACATCTGAAGAAGAAAACAAAGTTAAAATTTAAGTTTTGGCAACTAAATATTTGGACTTTGCTGCTTATGCAAAGTGGAAATCTGATGCATATTTATGCTTTTTGAATTTCAAAGGCTGACATGAAATAAGAGGGGATGAATCGCCGTTGGTGTAGATACTAGATAATAACTTAATTTTAATTTTCTTGGTCAACTATTCATTTTAAAGAGTTGCCTCGGCTAGGTGTGTGTTTGAAGTACCTGTCCTTGTCGACTGTGGGGTCAGTGATGGTCAGAGACATCATGGCCATGCGGTACATGTGGTCTGATACACTCTCTGGTTTCTTCACGTTCCTGTACACCCAGCCAGTCCGCGGGACCCTCTGCAGGTGGCGTCAACACCACAACACACGATTCATCAGTGGCACAGGAGAGGGAGAGAGGAAAAGCTATCCTAAAATATATGTCTCGCAAATTAGTTCACCAGCAGAGCGAGACAAATTGTGTTTGTACTGACTTCTCTGCACAAAATCACTTAAAAATGTTGCTAGACTCGGTGTTGTCCCTTTAGTCTTAATTGGTGTCAACTAGGCTTAAATTGGCTATAAATTAATCTTGTAAGACATTTTAAATCAAAAAGTCATTGGCTCCAGCTCCTGGAAGGTGACTATTTTCTGGTTTATAAAGTATTTTTTGATAGTAAACTGAATTTCTTTAGGGTTTGCACTGTTGGTCGGACAAAACAAGACATTTGATGAACTATGTTTTGTACACCATTGTTAATCATTTAATCAATCTCTCTAGATTAATCAAAAATGAAAATACGTGTTGGTTGCAGCCCCGGGGGGGGGGGGGGGGGGGGGGGGGGGGATGTGAAATTTAATCAACATTTTCATTTAATCCTGCTCACACTTTAATGAAATTATCATAATGTAAATGACTTATAATGTAATATTTAGCATCACCACACACACAGAACCAGTACGGGATATTGTAAATTAAGCACACAATAATAATTCACATTCATCCGTATATACACAACAGGTCTCCACCTGTTTTAACCCGCAGTGACAAGAAGCTGGTTTCTTTTTCTTGCTCCCAGGTTGTAAAAAGATGGCTGTTTTGTGTGTGTGTGTGTGTGTGTGTGTGTGTGTGTGTGTGTGTGTGTGTGTGTGTGTGTGTGTGTGTGTGTGTGTGTGTGTGTGTGTGTGTGTGTGTCGGGAGTGGACGATGCTCTGCACTTAGGACACAAAGCACTGCCTTACTGTTTCAACACCGGAGCACAAGCAGTTCGAAAGGGCAAGCTACAGGTTAGACCTCAGTCCAGTTTAAGATCATTTGTTGTGCATTTTTGGCCACAAAACAGACCACATCGTCAGAAAGGTAGCCTGAATTTGGGGAGATGTCTTACTTTGAGCTGTCCGATAAATTTCATAAATTGCAGCATCTTGCTCATGCCAGCTGCTGTCTCCATGGTGGCCGCCATTACTGCCTGCTGACCCGGATACGGTAGGACTAATGTAGTAGTCTAAAGTAGCCGCTGGGTGGCAGCATATACAACAACACGAAACTACAGTGAAACCAAGAAAAGAAATACTAAACTTAAATCCACTGCTTTTTTTGCGGTATTTGAATCAAAAACATATTTTACTTGAAATGAGCATGTCATCGCTTTGCTCATGAGATTTCAAATTATTTGCTAAAATAGAAACAAAATGTAGATGGCAGTAACGTAACGAGCGACGATGTAAATGGCACGAAGAAGAATCACCGGAAGTAGGAGAAGCGGGAGATTGAAAGACGTAAACCTTTTGTTGGTGTGAACTTTTGCCAAAATGCTGAACAAGGCGCCTAAACTGAAACAAACAGTTAAAACGAAAATGAGGAGTAACATAAATGTGAGGCCGGCGTCAGAGGCAATGGTAGGTCGGGCTAACGTTACTGGTGGTTCTGCTCAGCCTGTTGTTGTTGGCTTTGTTTGCGGCTAAATAAGCTGACAAATCACCTGATTAATAAAGACGTGGGCTTCTTCTCATTTTCTCAGATTGAACTCCTGACACTGCTCTTCTTGAGCAGCCTGGCCGAAGAGGCGAAGGCCAAAGCTTTTGAAGAAAAATCTGCAACGATCAGAGCTCAACATGTCAAAGCAGTCTCTAAGGTTAGTTCGTTCAAAGAAGGCTCAAGTCATGATTTCGCTGTCCAAGCTGCGTCTCTTACGAATCACCGTGTCTTACTTGTTTTAACAAGTGCCATCAAATGCCGTTTTACATTAAACAGCTCTACAATATTGTCTCTAATGTCCACACACAAACCGTAAATTACTCATACAGGCCGCTAATATTTATTTCTACTATTGCACTTTAAATAACCTTTAATGGCACTGTTATCATTACTGATTGAATATGAAAATTATTGAACCAAGTCGTTAATTTGTCCTAGAAAATGCCAGACAATAATGAAAAAATGTCCACCTCTTACCTTCCACAACCCAAGTTGATGTCAGTCCAAACCCCAAAGAGATTCTGTTTACTATAGGACTAAAAAAACAAAAATAATACATAAACCATTAATCGATTATCAAACCTTTGCTGATTATTTTTCTGTTGATTTGGTCAGCCTCTTATTAACACTGAGATGCAGATCTCCATCTCCATGCTCTTAATTCCATGTTAAATTGGTAAAATGTATTTGTGTTGTTTTAGTCCAGGATCTTTTCTGATGGCCCTATATTTTAAAGTGACACCTAACTAATATACAAAACTAGTCACAAGTGTTTGAATACTTTATAATTTATTAAGTCAGTTGTTTTATTTGATTGGCCTGTGCAAACGGAGATTGGCAAATGTCTCAGACAATTTTTTATTATACTTGATGACTATAAATAGGCACCAGTAGCAGCCCACATAATGCAGATTATTATGTTAAAATTGATGTCTAATGTTTTTAACTTAATGTAGGTGTATCACACTTTTCTGTCAAATAGTCTTAAGCTGATGATACACGGGGCAACTTTTTGAGGTAATGTGCATGGCAATCTTGCTTGTTGCAAGTCTGGCTATGTTTTGAACGGATAGCAGCGCGGCGGGGTATGGGGGTGTACAGTTGTAATCTTTACTCATTACATCTCATTACATCTTATTCATATTATCAGCTTTAGTTCTTTTGACAGTGGAAGATAAGCCACTGCTCAAAGATAATTTCTTGTTAGTTTCCTTTTGAGTAAATGTAGATACCAACTGTCAGATCTCTATAGTTACGGCTGGTTATTTCTTAGATTCTGATTGGAGTCTGAATAAATGTTGGTTTTAAGGCAGGTGCACTAGAAAGGTGAACTAATTAAGCCCATAAAACTGTTTTTAGAAACAAATAAGTTCAGTAAAACCGTATGTTGTCTGGAAGAGGTGCTTAAGCATTTTCTTTCTTATGTCACTTATACCTATTTCTTATTAATGTTTCACAATGAAATGATTTACTTTGAGTCAATTGTTATTTATTGAACACTATTTGATGTCTCTTCCTTTTGAACAGGAGACTCACAGAGACTTTTTTTTTTTTTTTTACTTATAGAAATTGCTGAAAAAGGCAAGAGGATGAAGACCGTGAAGTGTGGCACCTTCACTTTTATAAACATTATTACTAATGACATTTTTAGCTTTTTTGTGATTACATATTTTGTTCTGTTTTTTTCTGAACTGTACATCTTTATGTTTTTAACTCTATCCCTGTATCTCTTTTCCTGTCATAAGTTTTTGTTCTTTATTAAATTCATTGTGAATCTTATAATGACGCATATTTCAGACCTCTCAGTCCCATAACACTAAACATGATTAGCTTTCTCATATTAACACAGTCATGACTGCTGCCGGCATCAGGAAACCATCCTGCAATAGTAAAACACATTTGTGATATCAGAATAATAATGATGTATTAAGCTTTTATTTTTCAGAGTGCGTTTGTACTTCCAGATTTCCTCAGCCCCTGTCTCGCTCTTCTTCCATTCGTCACAGTCAGTGTTTTAAGCTTGCATGCTTCGCAGCCTCTTCACTGAGCGTGGACTCAGCCTCCTCCCAAATTCCTCTCTTCTTCACGCTACATAGATTATCCGCATGCTGAGATGCTATCCTGCTCATTGCTTCTCACTGCAAGGTTCTTCACAGCGAGAACTTTTCCTTCGTAGGTGTGTGAGTGGTGAAAAGGTCAAAGTTATAGTGTTGGGATTGGTTGCTCATACAGTATCTCCTAAGTTATCGTTGAAAAGTATGCGTCAACGCATTTTCTGTTACAGCAGAACCTTAATAGCAGGTGTTGACCTAAAAGCTGTTTTCGGTTTGTATTAGAGTGGACTTTATAGACCTGTTTCAGCACCACCCTAAGTTCAAGACCTATCTCTTGAAATCTAAAAACAGTAGGACAGATCAAGTGATTTAAATCAAAAGTCCAACTTCAGTGCATGTATTTAAATTTTACATGGCTTAATGTGAACATGATTACATGTGTATGTCCAATCCATGTGGTTTAAATTACACACAGTCACAAACTTTATTATTCACATGGCTCTCTGGCTCCTTCACTTGGTGTCCTCCATCTTTATCATTTTCCTTTTGTCCTTCTTTCTTTTTTTTTGCAGTTAAGACATTCCTTGGCCTCCCAGCAGTTATTTTCTTCAAGAATCTGATCTGGCACCCCAGTGAGCATAGCCTCGTCATGTTTATGTTCCCAGTCAGGTTGAGGAGGGGTTTGTGGCACGCCACAAACCCAGGAACACCCTCTGACCTTTGAACCCCCTTGCACCTCTCTCCGTCTCTCTCTTACATTCTGATATCTCATGACCGAGCCCTCTAACATTACATTTTTGTGTTTGCCCTCTTAATGAGATTCCAGCTGGCAGGGCGCCCATGTTAGTGACAATAAACTTCTTTAGACTCTCCTGTTGGATCTATGTGCTTTGCAAGCACAATGTAATCTATAAATCTGCTGCATGTAGATTGATGGATGATGTTGCTCTGCAGCAGCTGGCCGCACATCCACAGGCTCCTCTGAGGTGTTATTTTATCATCCTCCTCTCTGTGTTTGCTCTTGTTCTTGGGGGATTTGAGAAACACGCTCTTCGTCCTCCTATCAAAATAAAGAAGTAGCCGTGCCTCGCCTGTTCGCCCTCTCTAAGATGCATGCACCTGTTGACAATTTAAGCCAGCCGGCGTAGCCCTGTCCAACTCCTCCGTCTGGCAGTGTGTAACTTAGAGCTCCGTCTCTCAAGATAAATCAGCTCCAGTGTAAAGTCCCTCTGCAAGGCTCCCGCTGATTCCTCTTTTGACATATTTTCAGGCGAGCCAAGATAGCGCAGCAGTCCATTTTGGCAGAGATAGTTGTTGTGATAACTTGCTGTGCCTTTCTTAATAAGGAGCACATGGTTTGACAGATTTCAAGTGTGTCACTGTTCCTGTTCATGTCTTCGCCCTGAGGGGGGAATGTGATTACTTTAGTCTTCCGACAAGACATTTAGAAATAAGCAGAAGCAACATCCCCAAATTTGGTCTGTTAGCAAATCTGGATCCTATAAGACAGGGGTTTACAGAGTATTTGTGTTTCAGGGGAGGCTCAGTGAAAGGGCGTGAAAAATTATTACCTTAGTTATCAAAAGGAGATCACAGAATAGCTTAAATGTGTGTGATCTGGTTAAAGAAATAGTTCAGAGATACAGTAGTTTTGGGGAATTTTACTGTTATTGCCACTTTCCCGGAGTCAGAAACTAATAAATGTTTTATGACGGACCCTTTATATGTATTTGGTGTAGTCTGGAGTTATGTAAACAGCAATGTCAGGCAAAATTGGCTCTGTTGTTAAGTGCCTATGGGATCAAATAACATAATCATGATCTCTTAGGCACCTCGGAATTAAGCAAAACTAAGCAAGTAAACTTGGGGGGTGGGGGTGCTTTTTCCGAGCTTTGTCTGAAGGCAGGCCCAAAGTCTCAGACTTTGAAAACCCCTGCTATAAGATTTGACAGGCTCTGAAAGGATTGTGGACTTGCAGAGGGACATCAATTCCAGGAAGGGGAGCACTGGAGAGTTCAAATCTGTTTGAGGCTTTCATCACCTTCCTGCGTTTTTGTGGGACTCGCAGATTGTCTCGTTCACCTCCAACTCTCCCGTTTTGTCTTCTCATTGGGACGTAGTCAAAGCACCCTGTATTTTTGGTTTTCATTTCCTGAATCCAGTCCTTGTGGAGATCACGAAGTGCCTAGTCATGGATTAAGTTCAGCTAACCAAATGAGGAGATATTTTGTTTTCATGTCATTCGTCTGAGCAGCGAATTAAACAAATAAGTAAAAGAGGGGTTTGCGTACTCTCCTCTAAATGAGCACCATTATCTAGCTACTGTGGTACAAGGTGAATGCCAGTTTCACCTCTTTGAGTCTTGCATGGGAACACTTTGGCACATTGTGTGTGGCACAAAAAGAGTGTCATTTGAAAAGCAATGCAGTTTACTAAATAATGTAGATGAAAATCTTATCAATCTGTTAAAATCAGTATATATTGATCAGATGTTTTATTGGGCAAAATACCATTATGAGTATTTTGAGCTACAGACAATGATTTAATATTGTTGAAAATGACGCCCACTATAAATTTCTTGGTTTTGATTTATTTTTATTTTTTTAATTAAATCAACTGTTGATTGCAGATTGCAAATATTTCAACTATTGGACATAAGATGATTCTTGTTGTATTGCTTATTGGACCGTGATTGGCTTTCAGTCATGATGTCACAAAGTCCAGCTCGGTGCGCACACTTAAACTCAGATGTAAGCTTTTCCCCTCTGCAACAGACAAGTGTGAGAACAGCTGTTTTTCTGCAGCGTGAAGGTCAAACATCCCAGGGAAATATAAAAGAAAAGACAAGACTTGTAAGCTTTAGTTAACTAACTAATACAGAGTATGTGACTGGTGAGGGTGACTGTTTCCAATAAGTTAAATAATCATGTTGACACCACAATATTATTACTCCAATTCTGTGAGGAGGCACCGATGTGAGAGTGGATCAGGAGGAGGGTCGTGACAGAAGGGTAACACTGGAGAGGAGGTGTGTGTGGGAAACAGAGACAAACCCACAGCAGCCTAGCCAAACTTACATTAGATCTGCGTTGCGACTGTCATATGATGGTTTCTGTTCTGTTTGCATTCTTCATGGCATTCGGCCGGCTCGAGTGATCTCATGGAATGCACCCGGGATTTTTCTTCAAGAAAACTTTTAGCCCAACTCAGCGCTCAACTGCTCTCTCACCCAGACTGGAGTCTCTGTGTGGGTCCTTTTGAATGAATTTTTTGACCCAAAAAAATAAAACATTCCACCTAAGTATATCATGGGATTTCGGATGTGAAGCGAGGTGACTGGATCAATGCCGTACTGAAGGTGAAAGAAAATGCGGATACAGTCGTTCATTTGGATCTTGCACTTGGTGAATCTTACAAAAAGTCTGGATAACGCCAGGATCCTGCGATACACACGTAAGTGTTCAAGCATGACTCTCCAATGCTATTGTTGAGACGTGGCTCCTGTGAAATGTGCCTTATCTTTCCCCATTGTTCCAGTGGAAGATGGCAAACAATAGGCAGACACTACATATGGAGACAATAAATGTGCTCTTTCAGCATTCGGGGAATAATGTGGTCATAGATTTCCGTTGCTTTTAGCTGTTTGCACACTATGAATTTGAGAGCTTGGCACTATTTGACTCTTTTGGCTCTGATCTCATAATAACAAACTGCCTGTAAAATCTTGTACTTTAAATGGAGCACGGAGTACTTGTGTATTTTAAAAAACTCACACAGTGTTTTTGCCCCCCCCCCCCCCCACACACACACACACACACACACCCACCCACCCACCCACCCACCCACCCTTCCTGTGCATTCATTCACAGGTAGCTCCTCTGTGAGCAGACTCTGTCCAGCAGCTTGTGCGACATGCTCGTCCCTGAATGGCTGTCTGTCCTGTAAACCTCGCCTCTTCTTCCACTTGGAGCTTGACGGGATGCGGCAGAGGGGCACCTGTCTGTCCTCCTGTCCCCGGGGTCACTATGGCATGCGCTCTCCGCACATCAGCACCTGCACCAGTAGGTACCAAAAACCACAAGTAGGAGAAGCGGAATGATGTTTAAAGTTATTTGAGCAACACCAGACTGAAGTAAATAACCCACGGTGCAAATTACATTGATTTGAAGTCAGCGTTGAGGGAATGAAACAAACAGGAATGTCTGTTGGTGCCCTGACAGCGTGGTCACTCTTCAATTGCATTGGCCTGCAGGGTGCAAGGAGGACTGCGCTTCCTGTTTCAGTGAAAGTTTCTGCACACATTGTCGTCCGGGACACTTTCTGTTCCGGGGCAAATGTGAAAACAGCTGTCCAAATGGGCTGACAGCAAACGCTGCACTGCGAGAATGCACAGGTGAGACAATGCTCTGCACAACTGCACATCATTCATGAAGTCTTCTGCGGGTGTAATACTGAAATGAGGTTTCCCATGGAACTACAGTACAGTGTGAGAGGTTTGTGTCTCTCTGTCTCAGAGTGCTCTATAGGCTGCGAGATGTGTGTGAGCAGGGACACGTGCATGAGGTGTAGAGCCGACCTGTACTTTCTCCATGACCAGTGCCATCTCACCTGCCCGAGGGGATTCGAGCCTGATGTACAGCTCATGCAATGCATCCCCCAAGGTGAGAAAAATTCCCTTTTACCACGCATTTGAGATCATACAATAATACAGTGCATTTGTATTCCTGCTTTTTTTTTTGTTTTTACCTCTTCCTACACGTGAGAATGTCTCTGATCATCGTCGTCGTCTTCTCATAGTGCACTGTGAGGTTGGGGAGTGGACAGATTGGGGTCCATGTGTTCGGAAAAGGAGCATGCGGGCCTACAGGAGGGGAGCGGAGACGCGTACCCGACAAGTTCTGCGGTCTCCGAGTGTCGGCGGTGACCCCTGTCCACATGTGTCCGAGATCAGGAAGTGTGTCATCAAAAGGAGACCAAAGAGTTCAAGTACGTTGTGATAAGTTGAAAGAGAGACCCTGATAAACTATTGGTTCCTATTGCACAGATGTTCAACTTGTCATTGCATATTCTACATTGGTCATTTAAAAACTTGGAAAACTATTGTAAACATGTCAAAGTAAAGAGATTTCTTTGCAATCCAACAGAAATTAATAAAAGGGATGGATGGATATGATGATCGTACATGGATTTCTTGTGTACCTATCAACACCTTTGCTGCATTGCTTGGCGTTATCTGGACTTTGGCTGTATCAGAGACATTTCATATCAATTTCTGCTATGTGCTGTTTTACCAGGGCATGTTAAAAATACTTGTTTGTTTAACATAGTGATTGCCAAGCGTGACTATGGTTCCGTTTATATGTTATTGTAACTTGGTGAGGACACCTCATCTTCTTACTTGCAATAAAATTTATTAAACATATTTTGGTTCTTAGCCTTTTATGTTTTGATGTAACAGACTAGAAAAAAAGCACAGCTGAATTGCATTTAGCTGCTTCAGTTTCAGGGTCCTGGTTTTGTGCATGCTGGCTCACTGTCACGGCTCATTGGGACACTTGAACAGAGCAGAGCCATTGTTAATGTTATTAGTAACACCTGTGCTTCTTCCTGCTATCACAAGTCAAAAAGTCTGTTGGGGAAACAAAGCCTAAGAATCAGTCCCACAAGCCACAGGCTACATGAATTCGCATAAGATGGCAAAAGTAAGGACAAAATACATTTTAATTAGTATGCAATAAAGCCAAAACATCCCTGTACAACCCCTTTAGGTCTACACCTCAGAGCAGAAGCTACAAGACTACAACCTTTTAATTAGAATTTAAATGTTAATGAAATAAAAGAAAATGTCATAAAGTACATTTTTGTAATGACTGGTATTGTATGGATGGATATTTTATTTTGTAGGTCTGTAGTTTATGCATGTATTATGCAAAGAAATGGGCGATATAAACATGACACAATATGAAATAATGAATTAAGATACACCATAGACTTGTATACAGTCAAATGCTGTTCATTTTGTAAATGAGTGAAACTTTCTTTTCTTGCCTGCTCATTATTGTTATTATTATTAATAATTATTTATTTTGGATAATTTAATAGGCAATTTGACAATGTTAAAATTATAAGTAAGTAGAAAATAAAGCCCACTTTAGTTTTTAAAATGTATTATTTGGAATAAAATACCAGATCGAATTTGGGGCTTTGAGACATATTGAGATAATCTATTTCACTTTAAATGTGTTGTTTATGTCAATGAAGTTTAATAATTCAAAACAACCTTCCTTTATGGACTGAGACAGTATTTTCTTTCTTCAAGTGACGATGTGTGTTTTTCCAAACAAAATTAGTCAGTATGTTATTGACGCCTTCTCATTATTATTATAATATATAATATTAGTGTATTATGTTACATGGTTACTGTGCGCAGCTGTGCTAGATCTGCAGGACTTGTGGAGTGACATGACGTGAGGCCGATCCAGGAGCAGTGAAGCCAGTTGGGTTTGGCAGGAACAGCGTCAAAGCAGTAACACAGAAATAAACGTTATTCGGCGTAGGTACACAACTTTATAAGCAAATATAAATGCGCCTTTATAAATATTTCCATCTCCTCTTCTGCTGAGGACTCTTCTTGAGGTATCCCAGTGTTGAGGTGAGTGTATTAATACTGAAGTTAAACAGCCAGGAAGCACACTGACATGCTGAGCTAACATGCTAACTAGCGTTACGTATGCTGCTACAACAGCTGTCAAGTTAACGATAGCCTTATGTTAGCTAGTTGAATGTTAGGTTGACATTGACTTTACAGTATCTTAGCTATTGTGTTACTTCACATGCCACAGATGAGCCTCCAACATGACAGCCAGAAATATAAGCATTTTTGCTTAATGCAACTAGCAAATTATCGTTAGCTTAGCAGTAGCAGGTTTGTCGAGACAGCAGAAAGGGGCCTTTGGTGTAAGTCGTAACGTCAATGAGGCTTGTGTGGAACAGATACCAATGGGATGCAGCCAGTAGCTTATGTCATATACTTCAATTTCCTAAACTAGCGTTATATATCAGTGGAACTTAATTTCACAGATGTGTATTTGCTGAAACCATAACAGATAGCATAGCAGATCTGTTATGAAAGTGTTGTGTTTCTCTTTATAGTATGGCAGGCTGTGAAGAAGTGGACTGTTCAGTGAATGCCCTGGCTCCCTCCAAGCTGATAGAGGAGGGAGGAGATATTTCCAGTTCCACCACCACCCTGGAGTGTGCCATCTGCCTGCAGAGCTGCATCCACCCCGTGCGCCTGCCATGCTGCCATGTCTTCTGTTTCCTGTGTGTGAAAGGTGCTTCCTGGCACAGCAAGCGCTGTGCTCTCTGCCGACAAGAAATCCCAGAGGACTTCTTGGAGCGACCTGTCCTCCTCTCACCGCAAGAATTGAAAGCAGCAGCTGCAGGGATGAGCCAAAGTGTAGGGACTGGGGGCAGTTGCTGTGGAGACTATGCATGGTACTATGAGGGGCGCAACGGCTGGTGGCAGTATGATGAGAGGACCAGTCGTGAGCTGGAGGAGGCCTTCTCCAAGGGCAGGAAGAACACAGAGATGCTAATTGCAGGTTTTCTTTATGTGGCTGACCTGGAGAACATGGTGCAGTTCCGCAGGAATGAGCATGGCCGCAGGCGCAAGATAAAGCGGGACGTTGTAGATATCCCCAAGAAGGGAGTTGCGGGACTGAGGTTAGAACCTGAACCTTTCCCCATTCCTGCTTTACCAGTTGTCACCCCAGCTGCAACAAAACGCCACAGCTCAGCTGATGGATCGGATACTGCAGGCCAGTCACAATCTTCATCCTTTGGTATTATGGTGTCTCTTCCTCCTGTCAGACCTCCAACACTCCTGGGGCGCCATCCTCCCAGTCCCCTTTCTCCCTCGACTTCAACCCTGGAAGAGGCTTTCTCCCAGGTCCAGATCAGCGGGCCAGAGAGTGAAGAGTTGGAAGGAGACGACGAACTACAGACATATGAGTATGCATCCGGCAGCAGTGAGAATGAAGAGGAAAGGGAGTGTGAGAGAGGGACAGCAGAATCCAGGCCACAGAGAAAACCTAGGCAAAGACCGCTAAGAGAGAGCCAACCAGCCAGAATGCCTCCAAGAGGCGGACCCTCCAGCTCTGTACACAGTCTCCGCTCACGTAGTCCTGATGGACAGTGTACTGAGACAGAAGTGTGACTGCAACGGGACAGTGGTATCTGATCCACAGATGACAGTTTTTCAACTTTTATCTGTTCAGCAAAAAAAAGTTTGTAAACCAGTATGCATCTTTAAAGGTCCCTCGAAATCCAAAATACTTTAAATATTCTTTGGTTACTCAAAGATCCCATCCAGTTGAATGTAATCTTAGTTTTCTCCTTTCTTGTAAACCTGCAGGTCTACCAAGGTAATTAGTAGTAGCAGCAATGATATGGGTCATAGCTGTGTACTTGGATGCAAAAACATAACTGACTCTCCACTGCTAATATATAATTACTTAACACCTGAGAGAAACTCTTGCAGAAATGCTTAAAACCATTATAAAAGCCATTTTAAGGGACCTCCAGCATAAATCACACATAACACATAAAGCCTTTTGTTGAACACTTCAAAATCTCGTGTCATCCAGCAATACGATGGTAGTTATGCATTGCTCTCACCAACAGGTTATGTAGTGATCATAACACAATGTTGCTTTACCTGTTGCAACTTCTTGGTGAATGTTGTTTATAATTAAACTAAACCCTCTTTGATCTCTAATCTTTTGAGATCATTTTTTCTCTGGAGTGATGGTGTGAAATTCAAGCTTAAATGTAGCAACTGATGTACCAGTTAGAGGGTTAAACCTGCTTCCCATGTTTTGATTATTAGGTTTTTTGAAGTTAAAAAGTTTTAATCTGGACTTAATTCATAAATAAAATGGTGTGTGTGTGCGCAAGACTCTATATTCCTTGTACTCAAGTGTGAACGTCTTGTTTTAATAATGCTGTGTTTGTGTTGTGACCGGTTTTGGGTGCTGAAAAGCTACTGGCAGAACCAGTGGAAAGAATTAGGCTATATATACACCAATAGTCTATTTCTTGTAGGACAAGAGAACTGCCATCAGAGCACTGGCATTGACTTGTACTTGGACGAGCTCTAGGTGTCCTGACAAGTTCCTGGGTTTTTTTTCCCTTTTTGCTCCAGCTGCTATTAATTTAGCTAACTTTACACTGTTAGTGTCTTATTCTCTGAATTACCACCAACAAACTTTTGTGTGTGTGGTGTAGCCCCTGTTGAAATGTATTTTAACTGTTTTAATCTGTAAGGTGTCCTTGAGTGCTATGAAAGGCGCCCACAAATAAAATGTTAATAATTAAAATTATTATTATTATTACAGTGGAATACATTACAGAATTGTGGGAAGACTGGAAACAGAAGTGGCACTAATCCACAGGCCTGTTTTCAATTTCATCTGAATACAGTGGATGGCGCTGTTCCACCGTTTAAGGGGCCCTTTCCCCCACTCGTCGTTTGAGACCCTTTTGCAGGTATGGCAAAAGCGCTAGAAACTAAGGCTCAGGGCTAAGGTCTCATTCATTATCCTGTAAATTGTAATAACTAACCAGATAAGATGTTTTTATAATTCTCTACACACAGACATCAGTTAATTCTCTAAACTAATTTATCTTCTGACAACAAATGTGACACCATTTTCCTGAATCCTCTCTCTACATACAACAGTGGTTAAGTCTACAGCATGGGCTTCTGAACATACAGGTTTGTGTGAAGGTGAGACGAAGCCGAACCAAAGACCACTGCTTACCAATGCAGCTGAGCTGCAGCATTTGCCAACTGAAGACAACCACAGGCCCAGTGTGTGCAGTTGGACTGTGACTTGAATAAGAAACACAGCTTAATGAGCCAGACATTGGATAGTGTCTTTTCAGAGCTTCCGCATAATTGTGTACTCTGTCACTTCAATGATAAGAGTGATAAAATGCTGACTGGCAAAAGATGTGTTTCTGCTTTTGGATACTTTGGGTGCAATTTACATCCGCAGCCTATAGAAAATGTTTGGCCCCCTCAGTAAACAGCACAACCATCCTTACTACCTATTAAAATGACTGGCTTGTCCTCAGTCCTGAGAAATCCCTTTACTGAAGTGAAAAATGGGGATCAGCAATCACCAAAATAACATTATCTTACTCGAGTTTAATAATAATAAATAGTTATTTATATTTGTAGTTCAAATCCATATGGTAAGCAACAATCATTCTCCTTAGGGAGCATCTATTACTATATATGTCCAAAGCTTCCATTGTTGGGTGTTTCAATAAAGATTGGTTGTTGAGCAACAAAACTAGAAGTCTACGTTCATGCTACCGGCTCTGTGAGGCTGCACTTGAGTTAAATGCTGGTGTCAGCATGCTACATGCCATGCTCACAAAGACGATGCTTATATGCTGACGTTGAATAGGGATAATGTTAACCATGTTCATCTTGGTTTAGAGTGTTAGCATTAGAGTTGGGTATCGTTTAAAATTTTATGATACCAGTACCCTTAAAGTGATACCGATACTAATAGAGTACTTCATTCCATACCTTGAATAAAATGCCACCTGTTGAAGCCATAGCAGTTGATTGGTAGCCTATTATTATTTTTATTGTTGTTATGGACAAGCAAGTTTATCTATTTTATTTTTTCTTGTTTCAAATAACTGTTACACAAAAAGTATTGGGAAATTGTATCAGATCGCTCCTCATCCATTTTGTTAAGTAGTAAGTATTAATACCACACTGAAAGTACTCTTTTACAAGTAAAAGTACTGCATTACTAGTATGTATGTAAGAATAATCAGGAAAATGTATTTAAAGGATAAACAGTGAAAATACTCAATGGAGAAAGAAAAATGTCCCCTGTGATCATAATCATCAGATAATTATTACTCATGCATTATTTACTACATGCAGGATTTAACTGTAATGTAATGTGGAGTCATTTTGAAAAAAGTAAATTTTTACTTTTTTGTATCCGACTGCAACCTATGATTATTTTCATTATTGATTCATCTGCCTGGAGAAATGCCGTCACAATCACCCAGAACCCAAAGTGACACTTTCGGAATGGTTGTTTTTTTTTTTACCACCAATCGTACAACCCTCAAAATTATTACAAATACATTAAAAGAAAAAGCAGCAAATATTCACATTTCGTAGGCTGTTGGTAGTTTTATTCATTTAAAAAAATCACATTTTATAAAATCTTTATATGTTGCATTCAAAAATAGTAATCTGTAAGGTAAATTGTAAGTGAAGCTGTCAGATAAATGTAGTGTAAGAAGTATTAGTAAAACGTACTATATTCCCCCCTGAAATGTAGTGGAGTTGAACTAGCAAGTGGCATGAAAAGAAAATTCTCAAGTAAAATACCTCACATTTGTAAGTAAGTAAGTAAGTACATTTATTTGTCCCCGTAAGGAAATTTGTTTGCATGGCAATCAAGTAGGCATTACAAACATACATCATACAACATACATCATACATATACACCAAAAGAGAACCTTTAAATATACAAAGTCACATACTAATACACTTAACACATATTTCCCCATACCCTGCACTTTTTACTACCTATTTGATTAGGCAATACCAGAACCAGCTGAGTATCCTACCTATTAACTTACATATTTAAAAGCTTAATTGCTTGAGGCACAAATGAAAACTTAGATCTATTTTTGGTAAATAGAGGGAGGCAATATCGTCGCCCAGAAGGCAGTAGTTCGAATGAAGAGGCAAGGGGGTGCCTCTTGTCTCCCACAATGGTTTTTGCCTTGTTCCTTACCCTTTCCCTATAAATGCATTCCACACTTGGTAACTTGATCCCTAATAGTTTACTGGCCATTGTTACTGTTTTCCTTACAGACTTCTTCTGTGCCTCAGTAGCATTACCAACCCAGCAGATGATGCAGAAGGCCAACACACTTTCAATAAAAGAAGAATAAAACATCTGAAGCATTTTGTTGTGAACATTAAAGGATAACAATTTCTTTAAAAAGTACATTCTTTGTTGTGTCTTAGTACTGATGAGGTCAGACCACAGATCCCATTTAAGCTTATGGTCAATCACAATGCCAAGATATTTATAATTTGTAACTGATTGTATAGCCTCCCCGTTGATAAAAGTTGAATTTGACGATTGGATCATTCTAAAATCAATAGACATTTATTTTGTTTTGGTGGTGTTTAGAAGGAGGCTTGACTTTTCACACCACTCTAAGAAATAGTCAAGAACTGGCCCATGCTCCTCCTCATCATCATAAGTACAGTACTTGAGTACTTTGTCTACAACCGGTATTTTGTCATAAACCAAAGTATTAGACAAAATCGAATTTGCCTGATAATAGCCTTATATGATAGTAAAGGCAACATGAATATCTTTACCAAATTTCATGGTAATCCATCCATGCAAAAATGTTCACCTCATAGTGGCATTAGAGGAAGCATCAGGAGATCATAAATGTCTGGACAAAATGTAATGGCATCCAATAGTTGCCCAGACATTTCAGTCTGGATCAAAGAGGTGAACCTAATGACTGTCCAACATTCACTTGTATTTGATGGTCAAAGACACCCAGACACACATGCTTCTGTATTTTATGCTCTTTCATTGGCTGGACATAAATGAGGCAGACCAGATACAAACCATACAAGATAAAAGGTCACCTGAAGCTGGAGTCACTGGGTTGTTTTCACTGTGGCAGGCTGGGGGGACAACAGACACAGATGCTTCTTAAGTATCTTTGCCCTGCAGGAGGGACTGACAGGCTGGAATGAGACCCAAAGCTAACGGTGAAGGTGCAATTGTCACATATTTCCCCCCTAAGATGTAGAAACTCCAATGGAGCACGTGCGTGTGTTTGACAAATGTTCTGAAACATTTGGTGATGATTGTCCAACTAAGTGTTGTTTCCACTATGGTGAGTCAAGGTAACAATGTGCTTGGTGATAATATTGGAATTATTGCCATAAAAGTAATCAATCACACACCTACACTACCCTCAGTAGCCAGTTTGAAAGTTATATTAAAAGTCAGAGGATTAGTGATTACAATGCATCCTGCATGGGACATAAATGTACAGAATTATAATAATACTTAATTATTTTATTTGTACATACACGCATGATGTGCACAGATGTCAGAGTGATGGGTTGCCACAGCGCAGCTCCCTGTCGGTCAGGCACCATGCTTAAGGGCGGAGCAGGGCCTCGGAGGTGGACTGGCACCTCACAAGCTACCAGGATTGAGCTACTGCCGCCAGATTTTAATGGCAAATATCTCATCAACATCCATTAGTGTGGAGCTTTCCATCCATCCGCACATGTCACATTACATTTCAATCTGGACCTAAGTGATAGACTGACCGTTAATCGAGATATGCTGCAAGCATGACTAAAAATCTGCAAACAACCTGACATGACCCACCAGTGTAACAGTGTTTGTAATAGTTAGGATTTAATCACTTAAAGGTTAAAGCTGTCTTCCACAAACTGTTCACATTATTTTTCTTCCTGTGCAGCAATCAAAACATGCAGCAGCAGTTGGACTTGCATGCTGTGCTGTATACAGATGTATTATGTAGACGTATCACCTCAGCTGGCATGCTATAAGACACTGACAGACAGATTTAGATGGCATGGAAACAGAGACTGTATTTAGATTGAACATGTTTGACCAGCATCTGGTGGTCATGAGACATGGTGCCAATGTGAAGGACAACAAAAAGAGCCGACACTTGATGTTCACATACGAACAGTTGCATTGTTTCTGAGTTGAAAACAAGAGAGGAAATGACGCACGCACTATATGATAAGGCTGGTCATAGTTACCCAGTCAAACACAGACAGACAGACAAACAGACAGGAGACGACTCTGCTATATGTTACATACAGACACATAGCTGCCCTTTCACGCCCTCATACGTGCTATCATATCCTGGTCAAATGCCTTCTGTAGCCTCCCTCTTCACACTACAGAAAATACTCACGCTGGCTCCAATCCCTCCGCAAATAGTCCCATCATACTCATATCTTTCACCACCCCGACGCCCGCAGTACACCATTGTTGTTGTGTGGATTATTTATGACCGTGTTTTTGTTGAACAAGGTCGACTGGTTGTGTCCAAAAAGTGTGTGTGTATGTTCTAAAAAGTCCAGCAATATTAATTGTGTAAGAAAATAAAATGCAAAACAGTCTTATGTCCTGCAGCTGCGCAAGACGTATCCATAGATTTATGTACAGTATGTCATCAGTATCTCTAACCATAATTTTGAGATTCACAGACGGGTTATCTCATTCCTGCAGGAGCCAGGAATGACCTCACTCCTACTGTAACCATCATCGACCTAACACCATTAGAGCCTATCAAGTGACATGCCTCGCTAAGCCTGGTGCTACTGAACCATTTATAACAGTGATGCGTCACGTCATTACTATGATGACTTCTAAAATCATAAACTTTCTGTTGTGGTTGTTCTCCATTTCTAAATACAGTACCACATGACTCCACAGTCCATTTTTGGTTTGTGTGCTATTGCTTCTGCCATCTGAAGAAGTCTGTGGCAGGTGAGATGTAAAAATGGAAAAGCAGGAGTACACTAATTAGTCACTTTATTACATACTGATCTAGAAGTTTAAAATATTCTTTTATGCATGGACAAAAAATGTTCTGCAGTAATCTTTGTACAAGATGTGCCTATTAATCAGACTTTAGTGCCACATTCATTCTGTAAACATGATTTTCCACTAAATGTGTCAAAAGGTGACCTCTGACGAGATTGGGGGACTTAACTGAAGTCACTCGTCATGTTATTGTTACCATCTTCGGATGTTTTTTATCACAATTTGTTTACTTAAGTACATGGTGGCCATGAATGGATACACCTAGTCATTTACAATATTTAGGATGCATTAAATGGTCTTTATACCAGTACATGTAATGATCAGCTTCTGCAATCACACAGTTATGTGTATAGTACTGATCAGGGTTTAGGGATTTAGTTTATTTGTGGGCTCAAGGCAAAACCAGGCATGGACCCTCACTCGTGTCCTTTATTTCCTTATTGAGAATTTGAGTTTTTAATTTTAAGGCGGTTACTGATTATAGTCATTTACCTAATTCCTTTAGCCAATAGTTAGATGACAACATTACCAATCTGCATGGTAAATATGAAGCTACAGTCTACAACTGGTTATCTTAGCTCAGCATAAAAACTGGAAGCAGGTGAAAGAGGAGCCTGTTTCTGTCCAAAGTTGAAAAAAACGCCTCTACATACTAGGTGTGACTCCAAACAGTCAAAGATTCGATGCTTAGACAGAAGGAGCCTGATTTGACTATAGGCAAGACTTTTGCAATTCTAATTTGACTAAGTAAATTGGTTTTTTTAACCTTTGTTTATTCAGGTAGCATCACTGAGAGCAGCCTCTCAGTGAAAGCCCCGATCACATACACAGCTGGAAGCTGCCCAGTACAACCCAGTAGGCATCTCCACTTGAGCGGTTGGGGTTAAGGGCCTTTCTCAAGGGAGAAAGCAAGCAATGAGGGAGGGCAAGCACTGTCTGTTTTACTTTCCACACCCAGATTTTATCCTGCAGGGATTGAACCGGCGACCTTTCAATCATAAGCTCACCTTTGGGCCACCACTGCGCTAAAATTCATAATTGGAGGCATGCATGGGGGACCTTTGGGTAATTAACACATAATATCTTGTTTGTTTAATCTGTCTTTCAGTGCAAAAACTGCAAGTTGTGATTTTACAGGGAGTTACGCGCTGTAACTATACTAGAGCACATTGACTTTCTGGAGTCTCTGCTGGTTGCCTGGCACCTGCCCCCACCCCCCAATTTCAGTCTAAACTAAGATAATTGCCTGCTGGCTCTAGTTTCATAATTAACATACAGACAGAGTGGTAAGAGTGGTATTGAATTACTCATCTAACTTTCGAAAGAAGACTAAAGTCAAAAAGCCTATTACCTAAAATGTCACTACTCTATGTCACTAAAACTATTCCTTGATGGAAGAAAAAAAAGCATAAATATAACGGCAAATGAATGGTAAATCTACAGATAATGGAAAAAGAATTAACAACATTAGATTAAATATTTTGTTGTTAGGACTCCTGCAGGCTTCTATGGTCTCATCTTTCCCTTTTCAGACTCCATAGTCACGTAAAGCACGCCTCAAACACTTTCTCCCTCTACTGTATACAAAGAACAATTTGTATCAATATCTCAATTTGCAAGTCAGCTTCATCTTTTATAAGTTCATGCCATAATTTGAGTACAAATTTGACAACAAAATAATATTGCAAATTAATCATCTTTCGACCACTTCAAGGGCATCATAAAAACATTTTGCAGAGTTGTAACGTTCATGAAGGTAGGATTTGTTGCAGGGCCGTTAGATTAGATTGCATTTGGTTTAGCTAAGTGTACCAACTGGCAAATGAGGGTAGTGTAGATGTGTGATGAAAAGCTTTTATGATAAGTGGGCCTAAGTAATTCCAGTATTATCATCAAGCTCATTGTCACCTTGAATCGTCTTAGTGAAAACAATACAGGACCTTAGTCAGACACTCACCAAATGTTTCAGAACATTTGTCAGCCACACACACGTGCTCCACTGAGAAATATGTGACAGTTGCACCTCCGTTAGCTCTGGGTCTCATTCCAACCTGTCAGTCCTTCCTGCAGGGCAAAGACACTCAAGAAACATCTGTGTCTGTTGCTCCCCCAGGCTGCCACAGTGAAAGCAACCCAGTGACTCCAGCTTCAGGTGACCTTTTATCTTGTATGGTTTGTATCTGGTCTGCCTCATTCATGTCCAGCCAATGAAAGAGCATCTTTGACCGTCATATGCAAGTGTATAGTATAGTGAGCTGACTTGCATTATTAAAACAACACTTTGGGACACTACTCTGATCATTATTTCAGTGCCGTTAATTACGTCATCGCCATCAGTTGGTGGACTGTTTCTTTCTGTCAGCGCAATGCATGATGTTATGTAGGGCTTGGCTAGTGACCATCGGTTGTACACTACTTTTCAAAATGCATTCTGGGATACATTGAGTGGACTATATAGGGTATAATAATTATCACTACATACATACATTCGGACAGACCTCTAAAATGGCGAGCTTACTATATAGTCCACCATATAGTGTGAGTGATTTCGGACACAGCCATTGTCTAGCTTTTTACTCACACTAGTGGAGTGATTTTATGGATGGCAATGTTGGTTTGTCAGTCTACCAATTTGGTGAAGACTGAAATATCTTTACTTTGATATAGGTTGCCATGAATCTTTGTGGATACATTCATGGTCCCCAGAGGATAAATCCTACAGCCTTTGGTGGTCCTTTGACTTTTCCCCTAGTGCCACCATGAGGTTGACATTTTTTCGGTTTGACTGAAACAGCTGTTGGATGGATTGCATTGAAATTTGGTACTGACATGCATGTTCCCATCAGGATGAACATTAGCGATCCCCTGGCTTTTCATCTGGCGCTAAAATCAGGTCAAAATTCCTGTCGTCCAATACTTTGGTTTATGAAGAAATACTGGCCAAACTAGGAACATTCCCATCAAGCACCAGCATTACTTTGTGTTTAGTGCTAATTAGCAAATGTTAGCATGTCAACAAGCGAAATTAAGATGGCAAACATGGTACCCATACCTGCTAAACTTCAGCATGTTAACATTGTCAAATGTTAGCATGCTGACATTAGCATTCACCTAAGGTTAATACAGCTTCAGAGAGCAGCTAGCATGGCTGTAGACTCTTATAGTGTTGTTGTTCAATGCACTTTAATCCCCTGAGCTAAAAGTGTGTGCGTGCGTATGTTTGTTTGAGGTGAACATGTTTGCGTGGGCCGCAGGCCAGACGGTAGGCAACGTAGTCGCTCCCAGCTGACCACTCCACTGGAACCAAATTCAAATTGGTCATTCATCACATGTGAAACAGACCACTATAGTCACCTCTGCCGAGCAACACCAGCTAATCCCACGAGAGCACCCGCTCTTGTTTTGAAAGGCGAGCCTCATGGGTTGTCTTTCAAAGGGGAGATATTTGGATCCCATTCTATTTTAATGGAGAGGTCTGAAATTCGCAAGAACCCTTCAGGGTCCTCCTGGCTGTCCTTGATGGTCCCACCTCTCGTACCGCAGCACTCATCATCCGGCATTTGAGATGGCCATTTCAATGGATGGACGCAGACACACTGACAGTTCTGACATATGGATGAAGACAGAGTGACCAGGATCGTGACACTAGCTCCAGTCCAGCAGATGGGACGTTTTGTACTTTGTAGATAAAGTGGGTGAAACATGGAAGTGTAGATTGCTGGGATTTAAACATACACCTATGGTCTAACAGGGGTGACCCCTAAATTCGTAATTTAAGCTGTCAACACACCCAGCATATTAGCGGCAGGTGTTCAAGAGGAATAAGCCTAGCAACTATGTAAATTTATCTTTAAAATCTTAAAAAATCTTATTAGGTATTATAATATCCATGACATTCAGTTGTTCTTTGAAGCCAGGTCTGCATCATTGTGTCCAAAGCCTCTCAAAGAACATTCAACACCAAAACATCATGACAAGGCTGCAAAATAGGCGTCCATCTGCCCAGCTTGTTTATGAAATCATACACTCACATGTCCGGTGCGGGTGCATGCCAATGAGGGAACGTTCTTTTTAAGTAGAGGAAAAATGCAAACATTGTAGAACTTGACAGTACACTAAAATGCATGTTGTTTGAGACATGCAAACGTCTCTGGACTGTTAAGTTTTAACAAGAGAAAACGTTAATATATAATGCAAAGAGAAGGACTGGAGAACCCTGTAAAACAGCTCAGTCTCGGGTCATCTGGCCCCCTTTATGTTTAACCTCTAGAACAGGGTGGTCCTGTCACTCTTCTGTTCACATTTTTGTAACACACACACACACACACACACACACACACACATAGAAGTGGCAGTTAACTGTCTATTTTGAGTCTGTCGCAGTAGCCACTGACACATGCTGAGGATTTCAGTGTAGGACCAGAGCCCAGCTCCAGTGAATGAGAGGCTTGTCGGGACAGGGATGCGGTGCAGGGCCAGAGGGCACACGGCACAGGACAGGTGGATGTTGGCGAGAAGAGGCAGGAAGTAGCATGAGATTCACGTGTGTTTCAGACAGCCAAGAAGACATTATGTCAGCCACCGGGAGCTTATTGTGACAGATGTAACGCTCATAATCACGCATCAAGATATATCCAGCTTGTCTACAGAGCTTTTAAGTCTGCCTAACAACTAGCGCAGACAGCCTGTCTCTGACTGAGTTAACTGTTGTCAGAGCCAAGTAAACCTAGCTACAGCATATATTTCAAATTAAATATCATATATTATGTGAATTTAGATTATTCTTTGTTTATATACTTCCATATTACGTATCTTACTTATCTCTTACTATGTCATAAAAGAAGAATAAACATCACATAGCGAACTAAAACAATACAATTTTCAGTCATATAACACATGTAGCATCGTCCCCACTTTAAGTTATAGGTTAAGAAAAAATTTGTGTCAATAGTTTTTTTTTAATTGCAACAAAAATGCACATGTCTACAGAGGCTGCGAACTTTGTTACCTCAAAATAATATTATTTTTATGTCAGTAGCGGTCTTAGCTAATTCAGATAGCATCAAATCCAGGATACCTTAACTGATGTAATGCGTTAGATCAACTCAGAAAATCACTGACAAAATTGTATAATAAAGTAATGGTTTGAAATGATGTAACTGAAACCTAATCAGTTGACATTTCTTTAAAGTTTTAATTCAACCATGTTTGCATATCTACAAATAGAAGGGCACTCGGTGAGCGCAGACCTCTGATAAGGCCAATAGTCCAGTCTTCTATGATATGCAAATCTTCAAATGCCACCACTACATGTGCCTACATATATTTCCAAAACTATTAGAACGACATTATGTCAAAATATGGTTGAAGGCTAACTGAAGTCCTATCATCTCAGCTGTGTCTTTTTTATGTACTTCGCACAGATCCAGATAAATCACATCCCTTATTGCTTGCTTGTAACATACCTGCTGCTTTTGTTTGTTTTTTGTCCAGTGATGTTTGAGGTGGCTGTTGTATGTGTGTATGTATGTATCTCGCAATGTTAACAAAAGTAAAAAATAATTTTTGTATCTGCCTTGTGATTCAGATATGCTCCAAAATGAAAAGGGTTGTTCCTTATGAAGGTATTTCTTGGCTAATGCTACACTCTTCCACCATCATTAAAATCAGGCCAGCAGTTTTTCCATGATCCTGCAAACAAACACACAGCATCGAAAACATGAAATCCTTGGTGGAGGTAATGATAGCTAGAATTCTAAAAATTCAGCCAAACAGTAGGATGCATGTCAATATATCTGCTGTGAAAGAGGTCTGTTTACAACACTGATATCTCAGTGTCTCCTGGCATACAGTATCTGTACTTACATGAATCAAATATTACCTACAAATTAACTCTACATTGCAATTTTGTGTCTGTAAAATAAGCTATTATTGTTTAAACAGAAGGGGAGGTTAGATTTAAATGTTGAATATCACGACTATGCACATGGATGTCCTCTTATGTCTGATTGGTAGTGCACGCACACACACACACACACACACACACACACTCAAAGGGGCAGATCAGAAGGAGGAAGATCAGCACCATTGCCATGATCAAAGCCATGAGGACAGATGCTGCTTGTACCCAGATGTCATAAATAAGACTCTACAGCAATATGTGTAGATGGTGGTACATGAATGTGTATGTGTGTGTTGGGAGCACCTGCATGGTAATGCACATCATAGGAGTTGTGCAACAACTCCTAGAAGTCTTCCATGCTGGGATGCAAAGCTATTTCTTGATGGGTGTTACCTCCTCCGGGGTCGGAGTGGGTGTGATAACTTGGTCTGCTGACGTCAGGGGAGCCATGGCTACAGTTCAGCTGTCTGCTCTTGTGTTCCCTTTTCTTTCTCTCTCTGTCATCTGTCTGTCTCTGCTCTCATGAATAGCCTGTCCAGTGGAGAAAATGCTGTGCCAAGCTCTGCCATGCTCTGTCTATCTGCAAAGAGTGTCCTCAGTTAGGGAAGCAGGGGGAAAGGGAACAGAGGGTGAAGCAACAGGAGAAGAAACCATATAAAGAATGTATTGTTTTGTATATTTTATTCTGCAGATCTCCTGTTAAACAGTGTGTTCCCGCAGGCAGCGGCTTGGTAAAGAGTTAGCAGGGGGCCTGATGAGGATTGAGGAGTGATGGCCAACACGACAACTTGTTAAAATACTCTCATGCAGCCCAAGTAGGTGCCAACCTGTAAGACAGGTTCTCATTTACACGCACACAAACTGAGAACAGAGACAGGAAGAAAAATAGGCAGAGAAGCAGATAGGGGAACTACTGCCTTGAAACCAGTTAGGATAGGAATAAAAATATAAAATCTGTATTTGACAGAAAAAGTGTAGGAATTCGACTAGTGGATGGCAGAAAATACGGGGACAAAGCTCTCTTCTAATGTGAGTCAACAAAAACCCCCATTTTATTGACGTTTATTTGATATTACGTGTTTCGATGTTTTATCGCTGGGCAGAAATAGAAATGGGCAAGATGAAAGAGAGCTAGGGAGACAGAGAGAGGAACCAATGCCCCCCTCCCGCTCTTTATTTATACCCCCAAAGACAGCAGGCTAAGATTTCTGGCACCAAAACACACGTCACGCTTGCTATTTCTGTCTGAGGTGCCACATTGCACTGAGAGGTTGGGTGACAGGGTTGAGGCATCATGGGGCCAAGGGACTTCCGTACACCCACCAAGCCTTTAGCATGATTTCACACTTTGGGCCACTTCTGCCAGATGAGAGTGTGTGTACATGAATGCGGACCGGAGCGTGTGCTTATGTGTACCCAAAATGTTTGTATGCTTGTGTAATTTTTCTTCTTCTTCGTGTGTGTGTGCGTTTGGATGTGTGAAACTGAGAGTGTGTGTCACCTTCCACTGAGCAGGAGGCGCCAGGGAAGCCAGAGGTTGTTGATGTAGTCTTATGAGGCGAGAAACACAAGAGCCTGAAAAGTGATCCCTTATGGTACAGAATCACTGTCTGTGCTGCACACTGGATATCCTGGTAACGATGGATAACATAACTATTCCTGAACCAACATTGTGCAGTATTAAAGTACTTCACAGCATATTCAGTGTGACAAAATGGTTTTAAAATATACTATTAAATGTACATAATCCATTCCAAACAATGTTGTCATGTTTGAGCCTCAGAAATCACTGTTTTTGAGGGCAATCCTATTTTATCATACAGCTCCTCAGGTATGTTTAAACCAGTTGATGTGTTGAACTTGGTGGACAGTTAGCTCATTTGCAGCAGGAACTGACACTACTTGAGCTGCTATTGCAGTGGCATGCAGGGCGCTGCTAGTATCAGATATCCATAGGCTTACCACGTAAATCATCAACACCCTGAAATATGAGTCCTAATTAATAGAACAATGCAACGTAATGTTGCAACAGAGAAAGACAGAGTCTTTATGTCAAAGCACTGTCGTATTTATTACCAAGAAAGAAAATACATTAAAGGCATACCATAGTCATTTGTCACAGCTGTTATTTGAATATCTTATATTACTTTGACAATATTATACAGTAAAGCCAACAGTTGTTGACAGCAGATTGCTGCTGGGAGCACAGTTGCCACTTAAACTACTCCTACTGGTGGCCAGGTTGAATTTGACTCAACCTGGCAGCCATGAGGATTGAACACATGAGCATGCACCCTCAAACTAGGGCTACATGCAAAATCTCATTACATACAGAAACCACCTGACATTCAATACAAAAAAGAGGGAAGTGGATAAGGGGGGAACTGCAACAAAGCAATATGTTGATGTGCTGGCAAACGGTTGGCACAGAAGAAGCAAAAAGCCACAGCAACACTGGAGAATGTCTTGGATGTGTTTTATCTTGAACATGGCATCAAGATGAAATTAAGCGTTCCTTTGCAACTCTCTTGAAGCATTTTAACAGAAATGTCCTTACTATTTACACAGAGAGAGGGTGTTCCTGGAGGAAGGGAACAAACTTCATTGAAATGGAAAGGTATCACATAATGACAGTCTCCGTATGAAGAGAATAGGAAACGAGAGGCCGGTGCTTTAGGGCGGGACTTGGGGTTCTGGACATGGGGCTAGAAGGGCGAGTAATGGTGCTCGGGGGGCGGTACATTGGGCCTAATGGGGTGGTGATCCTGTCAGTAGGGGTGCGTCCGGCCCATCTGGAAGGAGGTCGCTGGTTGGCTGGCCGCGAAGGACGAGAGAAGTTCTTTTTAAGTTTGGCTGGGAACAAGTCGACCGGGTTTACCTGGACAGACACATAACGGGTCACATGTCAGCTTGTACCAGCACGATACCAGCACGAGTTTCATGATGCTAATGCTGAACTTAAATCAAATAAAGAAGCAGAAAAAACCTACCTCCTGTGGATCCTGTCTGTAAGCTGTGTGTCCTGTTCTGGGACTGGAGCTGTACTCATGTTGAATCTCCAGCATGTCCAGCAGCTCCATAAGTCCTTCATCCCTCACTCGGCCACAACCTGGCAACTCCTGTCCCGCCAACCCTCCCCTCTGTATCTTCTGAGCTCCAGAAGAAGCACTTGAGACCTTGTAGTCCATTTTGGGCTCCACATGTTGGGGTGCAGGTTTCCTTCCTCTCTCCCCTTGAGCCAGTCCCCCATCTTTGTCTGGCCCACTGTTAGCCCTGGGTCTAATCTTTGGGCTCCCCGCCACCTGTGATCTCCTCTGGGGCTGCTGGGGACTCGCATGGGACCCTTTAGAACCACTGTAGCCTCCTCTGTGATCCTTGTGGTTCTGCCTACCAGAGTCTGATAACCGCCATTCTTGGCCGGGCTCTATATCTGCTGTCAGCACATCGGAATCTGCTTGGCATTTCTGGGTAGGCACGCGTATGGGCGCCCTGCCGGCGGCTGCAGTGGCTCCAAGAGCTCTGCGCTGACAGCCAGGAGTGGGGCACTTTGGCTCTGGGGCAAGCCCCTGATGGGTCACCACCCCTGACTCAGTGAGCATTTTGCCCTCATTCTCCTGAAGCATGGCCCCAAACTTCCTGAGAACAGAGGGGCTGCTGCACTTCCTATCTCCTAGGATGGCAGGACCAAAGGACTTCCTGTCCAGAGCAGGAGATTCAGCTGTTGTGGTCGGAAACTGTGTGCGTGGTGGAGCATCCCTTTGTCCCAGAGGGGGCTTGGCACCTGTGTTTTCTTTGTTGGGGGAACTCTCTCTGCGGGGGGAGCTCTTCATGTGAGACACTTGGTTCTTCCTGTTTTCAGTCTCCTCAAAACTGCCCAAAAACTGCTCTTGATCAAGCCTGAACAGAACAGAAACAAACAAGAAATAAGATGATGTGTGTTCCTCACACCACATCAATCTTCAACATTCAAAATGTTCATGCATTTGGCTCCAGCGCAAACTCGCTTACCGTTCATTTCCAGAACTTCTTCTGATCACATCTTGGTGTGCAGGGATGTCCGGGCTCACCTTGATTGTGTCACTGAAGCGCTGAAAGAGATGTGGGGGGGTATATTTAAAAAACATCCATGTCAACCTCCACCTACTGTATTTAAAAGCTTTAAATTAGAGTGAGCTACTTCAGGATCACAAGCAAGCTTCCGTTTACTGTACCTTTACCAAAACTGAACCTCAACTGACCCTTGGCCACCACTTTATATAGCACTGCTAAAGTTATTCTGATCTACTGTACTTTAATGCTGTCACCGCACGTTGCTTTTCGTGTACACCACGAAGCAGTTTAGCATCTTGGCTTTCTTCTTGACTGCTTCGTCAGGAGTTAAGAAAGTGCAAGAGTTGGGAAAGATCGCAGTGAACGTATGTGAAACCTATATGGTAACCTGTGTGTATGAGCAGACTGGAATGAACCAGCTATCAGTAATCAATATGTTCTTGACTGAACCCCAGCCTTGACTCATATCATGCCCACCTATCTGGTTTCCTCAAATCTGCAGATGCCAACAGAATGAAGTGTAAGGGAAACGATAAGAATCGCCTTTACTTACCACGTGGCGAGCTCCATTGTTCTTCCGGCTCATTTGCTTCTCCTGCCCCAAGTAATCCTGCAATAAGTCTCCGATCCCTGAAACCCCGTTAGTGTGGCAGTAACCAAAGCCATTCTGATGATTCACAGGGTAGCTGTACCCCTTAGGGCTATAGTTGTGGCCATTACTATAGTGATGTGGCACAGTTATAGCTCCAGGGGGATTCTTGCTGTGATGGCCGGGCACAAAAAGACCATTGCCATGGTGCCGAAGGCCACACTCCAATTCGCTGCCATTTTTCTGGTTGTCAGTAGTGATCTCATTTGCTCCTCTGCGGGCCTGCACCTCATTGTACAACTGGAAAATGAAAACAGGAGAAAACATTAACAACTTCCTGCTGATTTCTTGATAATTGTTTGTATTCTTCAAATATTTGAACCTAATTAGCTGCATCTCTACATATTACACACAACTATAAGCAAAACACAGCTCAATAACAGCAAGTCTTCTGATTATCACAAAACTGTTGCACAGCCTAGCCTATATTTATGATTAGCACGTTATTCCACTTTGCACAAGCATCTGTTTCCCAATGCGACCTTTAAATATTCCTTTAGTATCCATTTTCAGACTGTGTGTGTGTGTCCAGCACGTCTGTCAGTACATCACAGTTTAATTAGCTTGTTAACATTTGTCTGTATCATTGCTCCAACCTCCAACAAGGCCATAAGGTTGAGTCATTCTGGGAGCTGCCAACAGTTTATTACACACACACACACACACACACACACACACACACACACACACACACACACACACACACAAACACTACACTAATTAACACACTCTCTAAGGATCACTGAAGCACTTCATAACCTGGAAATAAAACAATAAGCATGTTTACACCCCAGTGTCACATGCATGAGTGAAAGCAGTTTTGCAACCACATTTGGATCATTATTAAATAAATTTTAGTGATTCTATGCAGCTGAATTTCTTTATCTCTTTTGTAAAGCCATGAAGAACTTCATTCTACAGTTAAAGCTAGGAGAACAGAATGAACCATAAACACGAACAACTTAAATTTAACCTCTATATGTCTACACCAGTGAGTGTAGTATTGTCCAGTAGAGATCAATAAGAGGAGAAAAGTTTGATTTATGACACTGACAGTGGTGTATAAGAGTTTAAAACACTGGGTTGCTCTTCAAATCCCATTTTCATGCATCATAAGTCAAAGCTCTATTAAACAAAATCTTACCTCTTCAATTTTTCTCTGGATGTCCTGCAGCTGGTCTTCCCACTCCTGCATCTCCGAGTCGAAGTTGTCCATCAGCTCTGGCCTCTCTTGCCCCCAGCCCCGGCCACTGTGTTCCAGCCCACGCTCCAGATCAATGGCTGCCATGACGCAGGCCGCTCAATACACGGAGGCCTCTTTAAACTGTAATTTCCCCTTTCTCCTATTTCACTTTCCTGTCAGAGGTCACCGTAGGGTTGAAGGATCAATGGCCTGGAAACACTATAAAGACAAACACATGGTAAAAAAAGAGGGTACGCAGACTTCTTTAAAGTACAAAACAAATCCTGCTTTCAGACACTTTTTTACAACGCTGGTCAACCCATTTCAGAATAAAACATACTACTGTAGTAAAGTAATGACAAGCAGTGAACCAACTTTTATCCCACTGCCTGTCAGTTTTTACTTTTCTCTGTTACTTAAATTACTTGTTAGGTTGGACACTTTCTGCCCTCATATACGACAAATATGCACAGCTCTCTCCTTTCGCATTCTTGTCCAAAATTCCCATGTAAGCCTACCTAAGCACATGTGGACAAGAATGTTGCATGACAGCATTGCCAGTGTTTGGACTTGTGGTCACTTTGACCTCCAAACTACCTCTGTTTGCCTCGAGACACGGGAAGAAACGCTTAATTTGATAAGAATCTGAGATTCAGTGTTTAATATAAAGGGTCCAACACTGAAATTTCTTCTTTAAAAATGTGCTGTGTCTTATCTCAGATGCATTCAAAGTTGCCCCTCAGATGTATCCCCAAATCCTGTAAATGTGGCCTGGTCAACATTTATTAATGGCGTGGGTAGGCTGCGTCCCAATGGGAGTATTAATTGCCTAAATATTATTATTATATTTTATATATTATATATATATTATAGCTCAAATCAAGTAAACTATGTCAACCAGGGTGTGTTGTTGTTGTTGTTGTTGTTGTTGTTGTTGTTGTTGTTGTTGTTGTTGTTGCTACCGTTGAATATGACAAGTAACCTGGCCGAAAGTGCTGGAATGTACCAGCCACTTCCCTCCCACCTGTGTTGTAAGAGTACAGATATTAATAATCTTGTAACTATGCATAGTAAACTGGCTGCATGGCCTGCGCGCATGGGAGAGGGGCAGCTAGGGTGGATGTATTTCAGAGACGAAGACAAAGAAGACAAAAAGTTATAACCTTAAAGTTGCTTAAACTAAAATGAACAAATATGAATAAAAATAAAAATTGAAGAAATAAAACAGAACTGAAAAATGAATCACCTTAAGGCTAAACATGACAACAGTGGACTTCAGGTTTTGTCAGTCATGCTGCCTATAATTTAATATTTGTTTGAAGCCTACATACAAGTATTTTAAATTGTGTCCTCCCAAATGGCACTAAACCATAACCACAGCTGCCATTTACGCCTCAATAAAAAAACAGCTGTCCTTACCTTGGTCAACGTTTAAGTGTTCACTGCCCTCCAGTAACAATCCTCAGCCTGCTCTAGTTCTTCCGGCCTCTCCAACAGATTCACTCCCCTCGTTGCCAAACTGTCAAGTCCCCTCTCTCCTGAGCTTCCCACTCACTTTTCCTCCTCTGTGTTACGTAAAATCCAGCGGACTGGATTTAAAGGGCCCACTTCTTCTAGTCACACCACAGCATCGGGGTGAAGTCAGGAGCGTTGAGCTAAAGGGTAAACAACTTCTGTTCCAGCCGGGGTACCGAGCCTTTATACCGCTCCCCAGTGTTTATGTGGGCGCGCCATTGGACCCGGGATCAAATATCATAATGTCAAATTTATTCCTGTATTTGAAATCTGGATGAGACAACTGTCGTCACCAGCATTGTGGTTATAATTAGGCCACTGGGGCTCACAGAGAGAGGGAAAGTGTTTACATAGCTATTTCAGCTGCTGCAATCTCTCGGCCAATAGGCTTCTCTGTTGCTACTCTGCTTTAGGATGCTTGGGCAGATTTTGTCTTGTGACCATGCCCTGCTGCAAATCATTTTTCCAAGGGATGCCAAATGGGCATGGGTGACACAGTGAGTAATAACGTGTCACAGTCAATAATATCTTTATTGGAAATAGTCACGAAAAAGAAACTGCACGGCGGATGCCTGGCATGTTTGGAAGAATTTCAGTCTTTTTGAAAATTTATTTACACATAGTTTCAATGTCATTCAACTTTGTGTCAGCACTTTTAAGGTATATTTATCTTCTGGTATATTTTGTAAAACACTAACCAATACACTGAGCTGTGGCTTCAGATTCTTACAATTCAAAAGAGCAAAATGTGTGAAATCTCATACAATGTCCTGGAGAAACCTGAACCCGTGACTGTGTTCTTGACTCATCCTGCTGCAGTGACATCTGAAGGCAGTTGCTGCTGCTCATCTGCCACACCATCAATTACTAATGCCTGCCTCTAATCAGGGGTCCTGTTGGGAATTTTGCCATGGGATCACCACCATTTTCCCCCACCTGTTGTGTTCCCTAATAAATGACAAATCCTTCAGCAGTTCAGGAGAAGCATAAAACTTTATCTTTACTTTACAACAACAACATGATGGTAGAGCGCAGAGTGTTGTTCTGAAAAACAAAGAAGGGGTGACGGCTGTTAAGGTTAAACCAGGACATAAAGCAGCATGGAAATGTGAATTATGTGTCCTCCTTTGCAGCTCAATGTGAGCAAAGCTAAACCTTTGAACCTCCATTTCTGAAATCTGTTCCATCTACAGTAAATGGTATTTAGCGCTCTTTGATTGTGAAACAGTATGCCTTACGTTGTTGTTATTTAGTCTTTATGAAGCTAAAGGTTAAGCTAATTAAACCAATTCATTGTATGTTTGGGTAGTGGAACATAACTTGACAGACAGGCCAAGGGATAACAGAGCAGGAGGGTTTCCTTCTATTTCATACAAATCACGTATTAAAGAGGTCATATTATGCTTTTTCTCTTTCCCTATCTTTTTTTGTGCATGTAATAGGTTTGCAAAGTGAAAAAGCCCAAAGTCCACCCTAAAAGGCGTTACCATCTCCCACAGAAAACACTGCTCTTAACTGCCTGGAAACAGCTCGATTGCAGTCCAGCCTTTACTTCCATAACCTATCTGTGTCACTTTGTAACATGTGTCATAATGCTCGCCTAGCGGCTAGTGTGGCACGCCCTCAAAAACACTGGTGGAGAAACACACTGAGCTGCCGCACACACAGTGACAAGATGTCCGAGTCAAACCAATGCAACAACTGGCTTATAACTCCAGCACCAGCTGCATGTAGTAGTGTAGTTTTGCAATGTAGGTTTTATACAGTCTATGGTTAGATAACAATGCATTGTTAAATTGTTACTATGAAAGATAAATTGGTTACAAATGAATAACTTCGCTCTACGCTCTGCGAAACTGGTTCAGGTTGTCCTGCCTATGTTCGGGATCATGTACTGCTGAACCGAACTGAGCACAGTTACCAGCAGGAGCGGCTATGTTTTGTATCACACTACCTTGCTTGTCAGGACCTGCCCTACTCTATTTCTGGTTGGCTAATAGTTCTTACCTATGACAAAAGGTCAAAAGAGGTGCTGCAGCAATGTGCAGTATGACAAAAATATGGTGTTTTTTGAAAAATGAAACCATGTAAACCTATTCTGGTACAAACCCTAAATAAAATACTGAACCTTAAAATGAGCATTATATGACGTCTTTAACAAGCCTGTTTCACACTGTAACTCACCTTCTTGAGGGACGGATGTGGACAGTGATGTGTTGTGGATAATGTGGGCTCCAGTGTTAAATCTAGCCACACTTTCTTGAGTGTGACTGCAGCGTTGGCAAGTGCTGAGCTTTTCCTGTGCCCTTGGTTACCTTGGCAACAAATGATGCGAGGAGGGGGGGGGGAAACAAAAGAGCAAAAACAAACAAGGGATGATGTGTATTAAGGGAGGCGTACATCACAGAACAAAGAACAGAGTGAAAAGAAAGACTAGTTTAAAGATGGTGGCGTAAGAGAGGGATGAGAATAACACAAGTATGAGGATGAGCAAAATGATAGGCTGGAACATCTGGTCGGACGAAGAGTGGAGTGACAAACCATAAGAGATAAGAAACAAGAGATTGGATTAAGGAAGAGCAAGAAACAGAATCAGCATTTAACTTTTTGAGACATTCCTATGCCACCATGAAACTCATGTAAATTTTTGATCTTAGTCTCACCGACAGTGGCTCCTCCGTCTCCCTGTCCTCGAGCCTCGGCACTTCCAGTCTGTCTATGAAGGCCTGCAGTTCTTTTCGGAAGGCCTTCATCTGAGCGTTAATACGATATAGCAGCTCATGCTCCCTGATCCTGCCCCCATCATCCTCTCCACCATCCTCCCCTCCTCTTCCGAACATCAGGTCGCCATTTGAAACGTAGACCCTTGCCTCTGAGATGACAGTGGCCGTGTCAGCGATGAGGCGGTCGATGGTCCGAACAAGCCTCTCCGCTTCAACACGGATGTCAATCATTTGCTGCCTGTCGCGCAGGCTGCACCGGCCACCAGGTAGGAAGCGGGCCAAGGCGGAGGAGGCAGCGCCCTCGGGCCCCGTTGGGGTGTAGAGGCCCCGTGTGGGAGTCAGACAACGGCTGCTGCCGTTATTGTTTCTGACCTCATCTGAGTCACTTTCCCCACCTACAGGGCCCTCGCGTTTGCGGTGCGGTGGGAGGAGGCGGGAGGAGGTGGAGTCCTCGTCACTCTCACGGCGACCACTTGTGGCACCACCGGCATCGCTCTCTGCATCGCTGTCCCGTGGGCTGGGCCGCAGAGAGAGGTGGGAGGCCAGGTCATAGCGCTGCATGTTGGAGAGGAGCACGCGGTTCTCGTACTGCAGCTGCATTACCTATTAAAGACATGGAGATTATTCAAGTAATAACATTCTGTAATCAGATTTTTTAAACAAGACATAACTGAGCGAAGATTTTAAAATGAGGAATAACAGGATACTTTTAGCCACGTTAGTGGCATGGCTGTTTGGGTAGAGTCTGTCTCTCAGTCACTCAATCCACCAATTTGGTCCTATTGGATTGGTTGAAATGAAATTTTACACATATTGTAATGTTCCCTACTTATTCCTACTGACTTTGGTGATCCCCTGAATTTTCATTGAGCACCACAATGAGGTTGACATTTGTGCTTTTGAGTGTGTTATGTTGTGCTAAGGATGAACTGTAATAACTTTGGTGATCCTTGACTTTTTATTATTAGCACCATCATCAGGTCAAAAGTTCAATTTTCAATACTTTGTTTTATGACCAAATATCTGCAAAACTATTGACACTCCCATCAGCTTCAGCTGTACTTTGTGTTAACATTACATTTACATTACATAAATCAGCATTTTAGCAGCATAGTCAGTGTTAACATTAGCATTTAGCTCAAAGCTTTGCTGCTACAACCTCACAGAGCTGCTCGCATGGTTTCAATTCTTAGTCTTGTTTTTCTATCCTTGGTCAAATTTCTACAGAATAAGAAACAATTAGATAAAGATTTTCATATGAAATTTAACAAGATAATCATTTTTTCCTGACTATAGTCAAAAAAGGTTTTGTTATTTTGAATTATTGGCAATATTATCAATCAACTATAATACCTTGCCACTTAGGTCATTAATCTGTAGCCTTGCTGCCTTTAACTCCTCCTGCAGGGCTTCTGCCTTTGCTCCATCAATCCCTGCACCTCCCGCTCCTCCCCCATGCCTGGCGCCTCCCTCGTGGGTGCCGGCTTTGAACCGTAACTTGTTCAGCTCTGTAGTCACTCTCTTATTTTGGTCTTCAGCATCGGCTAGGTTCCTCCTCAGTAGCTCTGCCTCGTCCTCCACCAACTGCAGCTGTTGTCGGAGCTCCGTAAGGTCATCACCGAGGCCTCGCCCTGCACCCGACCCACCCATCGCACCACACCCATCGCTCCCAGCGCCCTCTCCTTCACCACGAAGGTCGTCAAGCTCGGCCCTCAGGCCACGGTTCTCAACCTGTGGGGTAGAGCAAGAAAAGCTCAACACTGACATGACTTCCACTGATGTATTATTATAGACCCATGTAGCCTCGTATGCACTTACCTCCAACTCAACTATTTTCCTCCCCAGAATGTTGGCTTCCTCCTCTACTAGGCGGAGCCGTAGCTTTAGTTCTGACTCGCGGGTGGTAGGTGGACCCCCAGCCTCTCCTTTAGGATGGGTGCTGTCCAGTTCACCATAGAAGGAGCGGTACTTCTGCAACTCTTGCTCCAGACGGTCCTTCTCTTTGTCAATCTTGGCCGTCTTCTTTCTCATAAGCACTGCTTCCTCTTTGATGAAAGCTAGCTGGCACTTAAGGTCCTCATTGTCCTCCTGGAGCATAGACACAACACAGTCCCAGTTAGACGTCTGTCCCTTTTACTAGCCTGGTAAGGCTACATGTTTTGACCAAGAAACGTAGATCTCAATTAGAGAGTCTGGTTTTAAAAGAAGTTCTTTGGATATATAAAAAGTCTTCTAGCTGCTCGGATCGGGCATACAAATATAAAAGTTTAAATTTATGTCAATATGGACATGTTGCACATCGTTAGATCAAGTATATTCTTCAAAATTCAATGGTTCAGTTCATTTTATGGGAACCATGAGAACCAAAGTATTAATGATTCAGATTTACCAGAATTATATGGTAAACAAGAGAGACAAAAACGAGTGGTAGCTCCCTACTTTGAAGCAGTACTTAAAGCAGTCCATTCCTCGATTATTTATATCCCTAAATCCTTATATCAATAAGGGTCCACCGATTAAAAGAATCAAAATGTTTTTTCATAAAAATGAATCCAAGTTAAAATAGCTATGGTAATCTTCACCTGTCATCTTTTCTAAGGTAGCTAACGGTATTTTCATACTGATCTCTCTCTCTCTCTCCCTCTGTGCATGAGGTAGATGTGCTGTCTCTCTGAGCTAGATCAAATTAATTTGTAATTGAAATGTTATTGTATAGGCTTATTTTTTATTACGTAAATAATTAAATAATATTCATACTGGTTTAAATAAACAATTTTATAGTAGCCTATTTCCCATCTTTGCTGAGCAAGAGTTTTGTGAGAAAGGAATAAACCTGTTGAAAACAGGCACCTTTTTCCAGAAAAAACGCCTAAAATAACATACCCAAAATGAATCAGGAATAACTCCTTAACCATTTGGCCTAGATGCACAATTCTATTCTCCTTTGAAAGAAGCTAAGGAATATAAATCCATTGAATATTAAGATATTTATTTTACTATTACAGACTACATGGAGATGCAATAAAGAAAAAGTCTAATATTTTCATCCTCGCCTGGTAAAAGCTATATTTTAATGCAATAAACCATCAAAACCATCATAATGAAGCTTATAATGCATTTGTAACTGTAAATCTGATGAAAATAAACTAAAATAAAACAGTTATCATACAACATTTTCAAAATATACCAGGCGAATGTCCATATTTTTGCAATATTAACTGTTAAAATGTTGACTTTTATTGGTAGATGTCTTTAAAACACTTTTTCTGTCCATACAACCAAGTTCCAAATAACATAACATTGAAATATTGATAAAAACAGTGGGTATTCATCAACATTCCTGTCAGCACAAGCACACCCATGCTTTACAGGCCTGTAGATTGAGAACGGAACATCCCACAGTGATTGGGGGGGCATCAAACGATCCGGCTTGAGCAGACCTTTCATTTGGTGCATGTTTATGTATCTCCAAAGGGTCGGCCACAAAATGGCGAAAAACACTGTGTGTTCTCAAGCGTCATGTTTCCTCTCTGCAAAAATGTCGAGAGCAGGCAGGCAGCTAGCAGATGACGCCCGCTTAGACTTAGAGCAACAACATCGGTATCAGTAATTTTGCCTACAGCACCGTTGCCCCCGGGGCGTCTGTTTTCGACAGGCCTGTTCCAAATGAAGTCAGGGTGAGTTCAGTGATTAAAGCAAATAAAAGCCCGGGCTATTAATTGAAGTTTTATGGTACAGTGGGTACGGAAAGTATTCAGACCCCTTTAAATTTTTCACTCTTTGTTTCATTGCAGCCATTTTCCAAAAATCAAAAAAGTTCATTTTATTTCTCAGTAATGTACACTCAGCACCCCATCTTGACAGAAAAAAACAGAAATGTAGAAATTTTTGCAAATTTATTAAAAAAGAAATACTGAAATATCACATGGTCATAAGTATTCAGACCCTTTGCCGTGACACTCATATTTAACTCAGGTGCTGTCTATTTCTTCTGATCATCCTTGAGATGGTTCTACACCTTCATTTGAGTCCAGCTGTGTTTGATTATACTGATTGGACTTGATTAGGAAAGCCACAC
>NC_060159.1:11817351-11819014 GCF_021292245.1 Micropterus dolomieu
CCGCTAAAATAACGAAGGAGTGGCTTCACAACAACTCCGTGGCTGTTCTTGAATGGCCCAGCCAGAGCCCTGACTTAAACCCAATTGAGCATCTCTGGAGAGACCTGAAAATGGCTGTCCACCAACGTTTACCATCCAACCTGACAGAACTGGAGAGGATCTGCAAGGAGGAATGGCAGAGGATACCCAAATCCAGATGTGAAAAACTTGTTGCATCTTTCCCAAAACGACTCATGGCTGTATTAGATCAAAAGGGTGCTTCTACTAAATACTGAGCAAAGGGTCTGAATACTTATGACCATGTGATATTTCAGTTTTTCTTTTTTAATAAATTTGCAAAAATTTCTACATTTCTGTTTTTTTCTGTCAAGATGGGGTGCTGAGTGTACATTACTGAGAAATAAAATGAACTTTTTTGATTTTTGGAAAATGGCTGCAATGAAACAAAGAGTGAAAAATTGAAAGGGGTCTGAATACTTTCCGTACCCACTGTATATATTAAGTAGAAATGGTTCAAACCTAATCCTGAAGTTCACAAGGTTGGTCTCCGCAATAAGACGTAAAGACATAAGGATTCAAGATTAAAGAGAAGATTTTGTACCACAGTCTTTCTAAGCCAAAACGTTATCTATCAGTGGACTAAGAGGATGTTGAAGTCTAAAGTAATTCCTGGAGCTCTGCAAACTCTCAGCTTTCATTTAAATATACTTTTCTTCCAAATGATTGCAGCACTTGCTTTAGCACCTACTACAGCTCAACATGTGAGCTAAACCTGCAGGATCTATGTATTTTAATAAGTCTTACCAATGTCTGGAATTCATATATATTCATGACAAGACGCTTTGCAAATGTACACCAAGGCGGCCGAGCGGAAAAAGATAATTATTCAAAGATGAGCTCACGCACAATGGAAAGTGTTATAGGACAGCTGCTGTTCCTTAGGAACATTACTTTGGGCAATGTGATTTTTTATGCAAGAAAAAGAAACATTATGGGAATATGATTTCCTTCTCTGTAAAAACAACTCACCTCTGTAGGAGTCTGAGCAGATTTACGGTCTGTCTTCTGGACGTCCTTGCTTCCTCTTCTCTTTTGAGACTGTTGGTGTACAGTGAATTGAAAATTCATACATATATATATATATATACAGTGGGGGAAAAAAGTATTTGACCCCTTGCTGATTTTGCAGGTTTGCTCACTTACAAAGAATGCAACAATCTACAATTTTAATCATATGTACATTCTAACAGTGAAAGACAGAATCCCAAAGAAAATTCCAGAAAATCACATCATATGAATTTATAAAAATTGATGACCATCTGATGAGGAAAAACAAGTATATGACCCCCTACCAAACAGCAAGTATTCTGGCTCCTACAAGCCAGTTAGTCTTTCTTTAAGACACAGCCCCAATCCCAACCAATTATCTACATCAAATACACCTGCCTCACCTCGTTACCTGTATAAAAGACACCTGTCAACACCCAAACAACCAGCATCCAACATCACCATAATGGGCAAGACCAAAGAGCTTTCTACGGACATCAGGGACAAGATTGTTGATCTGCACAAGGCTGGGATGGGCTACAAGAGAATCGGAAAGCAACTTGGAGAGAAAAGATCAACTGTCGGTGCAGTTATCAGGAAATGGAAGAAGCACCAC
>NC_060159.1:11819114-11857830 GCF_021292245.1 Micropterus dolomieu
GGTTCTGGAGTGGCCTAGCCAGTCTCCAGACCTGAATCCAATTGAAAATCTTTGGAGGGAGCTTAAAATTCGAGTTGCCAGGCGACAACCTCGGAACCTGAATGATTTGGAGGCTGTCTGCAGGGAGGAGTGGGCCAACATCCCTGCCGAAATGTGCACAAACCTTGTCACCAACTATAAAAACCGTTTGACATCTGTGCTGGCCAATAATGGCTTTTCTACAAAATATTAACATGCTGTTTGTCCAGGGGGTCAAATACTTGTTTTTCCTCATCAGATGGTTATCAATTTTAATAAATTCATATGATGTGATTTTCTGGAATTTTCTTTGGGATTCTGTCTTTCACTGTTAGAATGTACATATGATTAAAATTATAGATCGTTGCATTCTTTGTAAGTGGGCAAACCTGCAAAATCAGCAAGGGGTCAAATACTTATTTCCCCCACTGTATAGTTATATAGAGTTATATATGTGTGCACATGTGTATTCTCCCCATTCCCACTCTGCTTTGTGATGGCTTACAACCTTTTTGGGCTAAAATGTAACATTTTTAATATGCACCTGTACAGTGCACTGTACATAAACAAAAAGATCCCAGACTCTGTGACCATTATCTTGAATTATTTAGTGCTCATTAATGGATGTGATGTAGATGAATGTGGGTAAGTGTTACCTCTTTGGTTTTGTCTAGTTCATTCTGCAGGGCTTGTTTGGTCACTTCCACCTCTATGAGTTTCTGTCTCAGTTTTTCATTCTCCTCCTCTGTCTTTGTGCGTTTCTCTTCCACCTTCTCCAGCTCATGGTGTAGCCTCACAGACACGTCCTTCGCAACCTGCAAAAGTTGTTCGATTTCATTGAGAGTGGAACTAAAAACAGCGTTGTTTAGTTCATATAAGGATATCCAACTTGTTTTATCTGCACTTTTAATAATGTCTTACAATTTAGTTTTACTATCTTTAGGCATTTCAAAACCAAATAACTCCATATAAACACAATATATAAACCAGTAACCACGTTGAAAGTGCAACGTTTCCACCTGTGGCAGTGACTACAGTGAAACACACATCCTTGGGATAGAAATAAACTAAACGTCCTGGAAACTGCACCCAGGAACACGCAAGGACAGTCGAGCACCTTCCCCTCCCCCCTGTACCTTCAGGTCCTGCTCCAGACTCCTGAGCAGCTCCTCATCGATCTCTCCCGTCTGGGCGTAGCGCAGCCTCTTCCTCTCCGCTTTCCTCAGACGATACTGTAGGATCCGGCAGTTCTTATTGGCTCTCTCCAGCTCACGCCTCATCTCCTGCAGCTGACAAGTGTCCTCTTCATAGAACGTGTCTCGCATCTCGTCCATCTCGGTCCTCATTTCCTCAATCTCACACTGGCGGGGGCACAGTAAAGATTATGTGTCACAATTACGAGATGGTTAAGACCGGCTGTGGCTAATCTCTGCTGTTTATGGTTTTAGAATCTGACCTTTGACTCCACAGATGGAGTAATGGGTGTTTTTGGACTTGAGCCATAGTCAACTTCAGATAAGTGCGTACATGATTAAAAAAACACACACAACTATCTGGAATCAAATTTACTTAATATGTGCTGTGACTGGATGTGTATTTTAATGTTATCACTGTGTCTTCTGTTGATATTTCCTGCCAATGTGGCACATTCAAACTTGCCAATGCCAGCTTTTCACTCCCTTGGTTGTCCCTCATTTTAACACAAGATCATCAATGTCCCTAGAAGATCAATGCCAATGTGATCAGTAACCAATTAGTCATCTGTAATCAGTGTATTTTCAGTGATGTTTTTTATGTTCTGTGAAGACATGGAGGATGTTCCACAGACAAATCAATTGATATTTATTTATCTATCTTTCAGTCTAGCCACACTGCAAACACACGATTCAGTCCAGAGAGTAATGTGGCCCCAGGCTTTAAACACATGGCCTATGTGTTTAAAGCCTGCATGGATTTTATGCAGCCCTAATATGAAAAATCAAATGTCGCCTGTTTTGCTGTGGCCTACAATTCTGATGACACATTTTATTTTAATTCACCATATTGTTAATGCTTTTAGCTCATGGCAGAGTGTCAACCGACATAAAAACGAACATGTATCAAACCTTAAGATCTTCATTTTCATCTAGCAGCCTCTCCACCTCATCTTCCAAGGCCCGGTCCTGCTGTGTCACGGACCCCGCCTCTGTCGCCTCTGCAGCCGGCTCCGGCTTTCCCAGAGCGGCCTCCTCTGCGCCAGCGTTTTGCATCTCGGTTTGCATTTTCGCACCGCTTCTTCTCAGCCTCCTCTGCAGGTGGAACTGGATCAGTTCAGCCTGTAAGCAACCCCCTCTCCACAAACCCAACCCGAGGCCCGCGCCGCAGCCCACAGACACTCGGCTTCTGTCCCCGCGGCCGCCTTCCTCTTCGGGCTTCTCCTCTTTTTCCTTCACCGAAAAGGAGGACGAGGCTCTGCCGGACAACAGCCGCCGGGGGTAGTCGCCTTTAAGGCAGGGAAGGCGTACAGTGGTGCGACGGTCCGATGCTGATGAATCAGTCGGCTGTTCCCCGGCAGCATCCGCCCTGTTTGGTGTGACTAGATCAGCTTCAGCACCATCCAGAGGAACAGCTGCACCGCCGCGGCTCTCGGGCTCCCTCTCCCTTCCGTCAGTGGGCCTCTCCCTCACCCCGGCGTTTCTGCTCCTTCCTGCAGGAAGAGGAGATCTGGACTTGCCTGTGTGTCTCGGAGCTCGCTTCGTCGCCCCTTCCTGGGCTCTAGCCGGCGAGGGAGCCCGGTGCTGCCTCCTCGCTCCTGCGCTATTGTCTGCCGATGTTGACGATGATGGAGGGTCTGCAGCGCCGCTGGTGGCAGCCTTCATTTTCTGCTCCACTAAAATAAACTCCAAACACAGGTTATCATTTCTGCTTGTTTATCACGGGTAAACATGGAAATACCTGTACAGAGGATCCAAAGTCGTTTACTTGCAAATCCCAACCCGGTTTTAACTACAGGCTTATATTGTAGCCTAACATCTAGAAAGTTTGAACTTATGCTTCCCGTGCGTGAGCCACTAGATGCCGCTTTCCTCCAGCTGTCCTCATCTCTTCATCCCGACCCACAGCCCAACTTTACCAAAAAAGTCCAAACAAATGCATTTCCATAAAGAGCTCCACATTGTGTGTGAATTCTTGCCGCAGGACACTATGGAGAGTTGCTGGCGTAGGGCACCACGGGGCACTGGCCATATGACGTGGGGGTGTCGGCTACGTCAAACCAGGAAGTGAACTGCCAATCCTCCCTTTTGTGTCTCTCTCTCTCAAATTCAAATCAGATTTATTAGCATGGCCGTGATTAACTACAGTAATGCCAAAGCAGGTTGCACTTGGGTTTACAATGTAGGTATAACAATTTATAATGAGCAGAATTTTATATCCTAACCCTACAGTTAGGCTAATTACATTATGAATAACAGTTCTTAATGTATACAGAGAGTTAAAGGCAGTATAAGGTAATTCATTGGTGGAAATTTCATTAGAGGGGCTCTCCACCGATTTTAACATCTGTTTACTGGTCATGAGATTTACTTGACCTGTGAAAGCAGTTGTATAATGTCCTCTGTGGCCCAAACAGTGGCAAACAAACAAAAAGCCACTGTTACAAACTTGGGGAGGGTAAAGCACAATCTATGGTAAAGCATAGGAGTAAAGGAGCTACCGAGTTGCATTGTGGGAATTGTAGGATCCAGTGTGAACCACAGTTGGGAAATCTTAGCCTCTCATACTTCAATTTTGACCATTCCTTTTTTAAATATCTCTAGTAAGTCCCCCAGCTTAATGAAAATCTGAACACCCCCCCCACAACCCTGTACGCAGGATAAGCGGTTGATGATGGATGGATGGATCTACCCCAAACCATTTGCCCACTAGGTAATTCCTAATAATGTTTTGCGGTAACATTCTTGTTTTTTTCTTGACAAGAGATAAATACATGCAAGATTTCATGTGTGTACATGTGTCTTAACCACTTTTGCCAGAAATCACGTTGCATGTGTCCCCTCATCTGTTTCTAATCCACAAATCTAATGTAATAATAATAACAACAATAATTCAGGCCCAGCAGAGGGAGCTCCCCACACACCCGAAACAGGATCAGCACAAGCTCTGAAGGCAATCCGTCCCACACAGACAGAGAGCCAGTAAAACGCTGACTGTTTCCACTCTGTGAGGCTAGAATGAGCTCCTTAGTCATATAAGTGCTAATGAGATGAGTGAGTGACAGGTCAGGTTTGTAGAGATTTAACCCCTGCAAACTGACCCTTCACCCTCCACCAGGCTGGCCCTCTCAGAGGACTGGGTGGATCAGTCGACTGTCAGCAGCTAAAGAAACGAAAAAGGCATTGTTGTGTATTTGAAGCACATACTCAAAAGCAGGGAAAGAGTAACATGTTTGCGAACCAGCAATTTCATTTTTGCATAGAGATGTATAAAATATTACATCAAAGTGCACTTATAGTTGGCCTATACTAGTTCATCTGTGTCCATACATTCCTGCATCAGCAGGGATGCAGGTTAAAGCGACCTGTGCTAAATGCCTTTGATAGAAAAGCCTTGGCCCTTCTGCAATCCTCTTAGTCCCTGGCTTAGATCCCTCTGTGTCCCCATGGAGGACAAATACACCTCCTCTCACTCATCTCATCTAGTTTATCGTTCACATCTACACCTTTCGACCTACTTCCACCTCCATTCTGATGCCATGGGTGCAAAGCGACAGGTGGTGGTGCACAAGCATAAGTGGGAAGACTGCAAACGAGTGCATGTACAGTAGGTTGGGGGTGAGGAGGATGCAGAAAAAGTGGCTGAGCATGAAAAAAAACCCTGAGACGTATCAGGAAAAACAGGATGGGTATGATCCGAGGCTTTTGAACAACAGGAAATAGATAGTGGATGAATAATTTAATAGATGCCATTAGTGAATCCACAATGTGGGGAAAGAGCAATGGCATATAGTGTGTTTGTTAGAGGCTAATTAAGAAATGAATGGTGAATGTGACACAAAATAGGTGGATGAGAGGGAGGGGTAAAGTCCTAAAATTAACCAGGACATTAAATCCACAGCATATCTTGTGTTTTCTCATATTTGGGGCGAGAACGTGCCAGTATTTTATGCTCTGCCATTTATCACTTGAAAGTACAGTGTTTCATACAATAAATCAACACTTTCCTATATGTTAACCAATGCATACAGTTTGAGAGTTACAGTAGAGACCTGATGGTCCCTCCAGATTAGCAACGGCTTCTCTTCCAGTGACCTGCTTTCCTGCGTAACACGTGGAGTGACGCGGAAGTAAGCTCTTTTGGAGCTAAAGCCAATTTACCCCCAAAGATTAGGGCAGATCTGTCTGGACAGACCAAAGACACAGCCTACCTCTGCCTCTCACACACACACACCTTTCAGAGCCCTTTCCATCCTGTGGTTCTCCAGGATGGAGGAGAGAGAGAGATGAAGGAAGAAGAGGAAGGAGGAGAGAGAGAGAGGAAATGGGAAGATGGGGGATGGGAAGGCTTCGGCTCCAGATTAGGTTCTGAGTGGGTGACATCTAGATCTGATGTGTTGAGTGCAACGTTGCTTTAGCAGTAGCGTATCTGATCTGCAATTGATTCTGCAAATGCATGGCTTGTGCACACACTAAAACTGACACAAAGACACACAAACAAACTCTGGGGTGCTGACATTGTCTTTATTTCAGTTATATGTGCATCCAGAAGCCGTGTCACTTTCATCTTTGATAAGACAATGAAATAACCATTAGTTTTCTTTAAAAAAAAAGCTCTTTTCAGGATGAGTTTCCCTTCAGTCCTACATGGCAAAGAGACAATACTGAGCTGAACGTCTGATCTCATATTCTTGCACTTCAGCTACATTGCACAGCAAAAAGAAATAAATCATGAGGACCCACAAAAAATATTATAACAAAGATACCCACAAACTTGCATAAATACTATAAGAAACTACAGCCCCCCCCAAATTGTTTTAAACCATGTTTTTAACTCACAATGAAGACAAAGAAAATAGCACATCCTTCTGTAAATGCAGCACATCAGTTTGAGACAGCAGAGAAATGTGAAGTCCAAGACAAGTCAGACTGGTATATGGTTTAGTTGAATACAATAGATGGCAGTTTTGAGAACGTCGTATTGTGATTTTTTCGTTTGCTAACTTTGCTCAACTCTAAGTATTCGTAAACAAAAATCCCCCCCCCCCTCCCAAAAACCAAGAAAAAAAACCTTTGGTATAAACTTCTGCATGTTCTTTCGTTGGTAATAGTTTAATTAATTAAAACTCTTTTAGAGCACTAGAAAATAACTTAGCACATTAAAGACTATTTAAGCTTTCAGTTAAAACATAACTGGAATCCAGAGTACAAAAGTTGGAGGTGAATTTTGGTTGATTAGTGGATGCTGCTGAGCAGTTTGTAGGTCCTTGGATATTTTGGTCCTATTGTGGTCCAAAACACAGTTGGACAGAAGAGCAGGGAGCCTACATGATCAGCATTTTGTATTCTTTGATTTAAAAAAAACTGTTATAGACACAACCAACACCCCTCTCTCCCTCTCAAATCCTGAAACCTTTACAGACACACCCACAAACACACACTGCTACCCTTTCATCTTTCCAAGTTGGTTGCAAATCACATCCTTCTACATTATTTGCAGGGAGGATGAAGCCGGTCTGGTTTGAACTTCCCTCTCCTCCCTCCTTCTCTGGCCCTTAAAATCAACTGTCCTCTTTCTGTTCATCGCCAACGCAATCCCTCTTCTTTCTTTATTCTCTTTTCGCTCTGCCTTTCCTCTGCCTCTTCCCATTATCCTCCACTTCCTCCACTTTGCTGTGACCGTTAGTTACCATAGAGGTGCCGTTTGCAACGGGCTTGCCTCCCTTATGCGTGGAGGAAGGTTTGCCTCGGTAAGCGTGGTAGTAGAAGTTGGCAAAGAGGATGATGAAGGTGACAGCGTAGCCAATCAGAGCCCACTGCATCCAGGCGGGGAATTGACAGCCTGTGTAGAGGGAGTGGCCGGCATGGCCGATGGTCACGTGGAACTGGATCTGTTGAACACACAAAATGTAGACACCGAAGTAAAATAATGAAGCAAAACCATAAACAAACGTGCAGAATGTATAACAGTATGTTTTTCAAAGTCACATGCTTTGGGTTGGGGCAATACACGTCTGCACTTTTAACACACACAAAATATAGGCATACAGGAATACACACCATCTGAATAATGGTGAGGTATTTCTTCCACCAGAGGTACTTCTGCATCTGAGGTCCCAAAGCTGCCAAACCATAGTAACCATACATGACGACGTGGATGGAAGAGTTGATGGTTGCACCAAAAAATGCTGTGGAAAGATTAGAGGGTTAAATTTGTATGAACTGAATGCCAGTGCTTCATGAGTCAGACGATCTAAGACCCATCCAAGACCCATCTGATGAATTCAACATCTGGACAGCATCAAAGACCCTGTTACTCACATTGTCCACCGGGGACCCATTTGATGCCAATCCACCAGAGGATGAACATGGTGCAGTGATGGTAGACGTGGAGGAAGCTGACCTGGTTGAACTTCTTCCTCAGGATGAAAAAGACTGTGTCCAGAAACTCCACTCCTTTGGAGATATAGTACCACCAGAGAGCAGATGCTATCTGAAGACATAAAACAGGGTGAATGATTGCAGCTCACAGCGGAGTATCTCAGACACTAACACCACCGTATAGGATAGCATCTTTGAAAGGTAAAGCCTGATTCCAGACATGTAGGACAGTGGAGTGAATCATTACTACTGCAGAGCGCTGTTTTTACAACTATAAATGTCAACAAAGCGTATGAGAAAAGTACAAAGTACTAAAAAAAGCTTATAAGTAATATCACATTGTAGAAGGGACAGTTAGGATCATAGTACACTGAACCACTGGAGGGCATACCAAATACTCAGATATCATATTAAGAGTAATTCTATTATATCAAGTATATTACTCCCATTTGTATTGATGCTTTTTAATTATATGTGAATAAATTATGCAAACTGCCTGAAATCAATATTTAATTTGTATTCAACTGTACACATATCTTAAGATATACATATACATATCAAGTGCCAGGACTTAAGAATGAGATTAATTATTATTAATATATGTAAAGAGACTTGGTTGCCTTATATATATATATCTCAGATGTATTCACTTTCTCAAAAAAACATGCCACAAAGCACTCTGCGTTGTGTTCTCTTCATTCCTCCCAGCCCGACGCACAGATAGCACACATGGTTGCTCTCTAAGATACGGCCGGATGCCATCATGAAAGAGCGTGGCCTGAAGATGGAGATGGGGATGGAGTGTTACGGTGGTGAGACCAATTACTCCCGCCTATCTGAGTGCAGGCCACGCCCTCTTTGTCCTGAAATCGCTGCAGATAGAAACTTTTATCTCTCAATCCTCCCTCTGTTTCTTTCATCCTTTAACCCGCGGCAAAACCAAATGCACTGATATACGGAAACAGTGATCTCCTTAACGTCAACAGTAGGATTACAACATCCACGCACTTGGAAGCCTTCGAAAAAACACCTTGCTTTATAGGTGATTAGCAAAAGTTAACGCATTGGTTTGTCAAATTGATCCTATTTTCCCATGGTAAGTTTGGTACTTGTGTACAGGCGTATGTGAATCTCTGCGCTGTGATGTGTTAGGTGATGTGTGTGCTAGAGAGAGCTTACCCTGACTTCATTGACATCATTGGAGTAGTTGACAGGCTGACAGAGGTAGCTGTACCCGGCTGCTCTAGAGCCTAGTAGGAGCTGATGGGTAAAAAGAGGAAAGGAAGTCAGAAAGAGGCTTAGAGGAAAATGGTTGACTGAAGGATCCATTTACAAGTTATTTCAAGCAAAATAATTTTTTTTTTCAACATTTCATGTTCTGCCAAAATGTTTTGAGTTTTCTATAAAACCAGAGGGTTTTTAGAAACAACTGAGAGCTTTCAGACATTTCAGGGATTGGAGATTGTTGCTGCAATAGACTCCATCTTCTGCTCTGCTCTTCAATGTATCACAAAACACACACTATGCGCTGCAAAAGAATTAATCAGATGCACCACCACCTGCTACATGCTTAGGTCTAGTTGAGATAACATGAGAGACTAAACTTACTGTTATATTAACAACCATTTAAATAGCACATTAAAGTGGTTCTATTGTTATTGTGGTAGGTTCCTCACAGTGGGCAGTATCACTTGTATCAAAACAAGTGATATTTCAGGTGAGAGTTTAATAATGTCTTTTGACTTTTAAGCCCAATCTTTTTATAGTTTCTAAGTTATAATTTGTATTTTCTATAAAAACAGTACTCTATGATTTTATGTCTGGTAATGTTTCTGTTATTTTGTTAACAGCGTTCAGGTGTAGTGATGGAACAGTGGATAAGACACATGCCTTTGGTGTGAGAGACCTGGGTTTAATTCACCACTGTGACACATACACCAGTGTGTCCCTGAGCAAGACGCTTAACCCCTAGTTGCTCCAGAGGCCTGCAACCTTTGACATACTTAGCAATTGTAAGTCGCTTTGGATAAAGCATCAGCTAAATGAATAAATGTAATTTAATGTAACATGTCTCTGTAGCCTGCAGGGAAAGCCATTTTCAAAAAGTGGTGCCGAGTCCTCACCTCTTTGGCGATATAGAAATTGAGGACCACCATGCTGAAGTTGTAGACTATGAGGGTCTTCCTGAGTGTGTAGGGCTGGCGGTCCTGCATGTATCTAGGCCCCGCCCACAGGAAGAGCAGGTACAGGCAGCTGATGGCCAGAGTGGGGAGGGGAGATGACATCATCGGCCACTTCTCCACCCTCTTGTCTGAAGGAAAAAGGGGTTCATTTCAATGATTGGAAAACTGTGAGGTATAATGGTGGAGCAACATAAGGACACACGGCTAACACACACACCCTCTCCCACAACCTTTATCAACCACTCGACACTAGTCTAGTACTTTCAACATACTTTTATTAATTTTTGCCCTTTTGTTGCTCTTTCCATTATTCTTATGGATAATGACAACAATTTACTTACCAGCCCCCTTGTAAAGATACAGGTACAGTGCACTGGAAGTCCCCTGTTTGACCATATTATCTAAACTACGCATTTGGAGGTGAAAACAGACTGAATGTTATAAGTATATTATAACTACCTCTGGTCATTTCCTGGTTCAACTTTGACCTGAGAGACTTTGCTATGGAGTTATGCTCTCATTTTCCGATGCAATTAATAATTGTATGCTGACTTTAACATGGTCAAATTGGAAGAAGTTTATAATCTGTGTTATCTGTTCTCTTCTGTGCAATACCCCGGTGACTAAAGTCTTATCATAACCCAAAAGATTTGCCTGATAATTTGTATGACAGTGATAACAACGGACATGATTCAGTGTTGGTCGCAGTGAAGTAAGTAAAAAAAAGTCTTACCTGCTATAGTAAGGCCCCATTTGTAAAATTCTACAGTGTCATTCACCAAATGTGTTACAACCTCCATGGCTCTGGTCTCGATTATACTGTGGCAGGCAGAGAAAGAGAAAGAAAGAGAGAGAGGGAGAAAGGCAAGACAGGCCAGGTCAGCGAGAGCCACCCAAATTAAATTACAAGCCATACGTAGCCTATCAGTTTAACTAGTAGCATGAGGAGCTACATAACACCACAATATCATTTTGTGCTCTTAGTACATGTCACTCTACTAATACTCTTACTGCCACATCTCTGCCATGACTTGCCTGCAATTGCTGATGTACACATATTTATCAGGCCAAAGATAAGGCCTATTAAACTGACTTCTCAGGGTGTTGAATTCTTACCAGACAGTATGTGAGAAGTGAGAGTCTTTGAGACAGGGATTTGTATTATGCTGTGTCGTACTATATGCTAAAGTGTGGAATTATTCAGCTTATAATAAATGCATAGATAAAGTTTTTTCCATTACATTCTCTCTCCACACTGCTGAAAACATCCTAAATGGCCGCACGAAGCCTCTCTTCACTTGCCCCTATTTGAAATGGCATGGTAACATTATCTTCCACAAGAAGCTAATGCCCTTTCCATTGATTCTTATGATTGCTGATCAGTCACAACAGTTTGAGATTTGTAGGAAATAGGATGGAGGACACTGGGTAATTCCTCATTCTCTGTTCCCGACACTTTCCTCTCTCTCTCTGGCAGATAGATTTAATACTATTAAAGCGCCTCACTTACTAACAGGACAAGTCTGACATAAATAAATCAAACTAAAAGTTACTAATACTGGTACATATCACATGGAGAGAGAGAGGGAGAGGGAGATGGACACCTCATTGACTTTAATTAATCACCTTTACATAACAAACAGTTCTTATCCACCTGAGAGCTGAGAGCAGGTGTCCCTATATTAGTCTATAATTAATCCCGACGCATCAGATCAGCTGCCCTTTAAATAATTCATTGCTCTGTAGACAGTGACTACTGGCCACCGATTAGTGTTCACTGACAGGAAAGTGCTGAGTATTTAGAGCAATATTACACATGGGTGTGAGCACTAGATAATCTGCAGGATGGACCGTTTTTTTGCAGGACTTCCCATAATAACATGCCCACCAGGGGTTCGTTCAGTTGCAGTAGGTCGAGGGGAATGAGATGGAGAGGGTTAACAGGGTTTGTGCGCACACAAAAAGACAGGGGCGCATGTGTCAGCAGGTTTCGCTCGGACCGCTCAAGAGGCTTATATTCAATTGATCTACGAGCTTACATGTAGGCCTAAGTACAAATGCCCAACGACCCAAAAGCCTGCTTGATTGTTATCTGCCTGCATGCGTGGTGGCACTCTAAAAAAGAAAGAAAGAAAAAGAAACATTGAACGTGAAGAAAATTTGCCCACTATTAGTAACTTATAACACGGTTATTGTATTTTGCTATGCAGCCTGAAAGATATCTCACAGGATAGCGAAATTAATTTTAAAACAGGTGTAGCTCTCCCACAACCAATAAAATCATTTACACTTGTATGTATGTTTTATGTTAATTCAAATGTTCGTTTTTGCAGACTTAACAGGTGGGTGGGTGGAAGGCGCTGGGGGAATAAGATTAAGTTAGCTTTATTGCCAAACTATAAAAAGTGTCTCCCTTAGCCCACTTACAAATAATTAATAGGTCGTGGACAAAGGGCTGGGCTCTTTCCCAGCAAGGCTCCTTCATGAACCCCTAAAATAAGACCAACAACACGGAGTTGGCCGGTTTTTAAGGCAAATGCAGGAAAAACGTTTAGCTTGCTCAAAACCAAATTACGGCAACAAGGCACACACACGCATACATTGTCAAAAAGGATCCAGTTACTTACGTCCTCGATATTTAAGAGCGTGTAATGACATCCGGTGCAATTTGATGCCCAACTCCTCTCAGTTACTGCTTCGCTCTCGTTCTTCCTCCCCCGCTACTGCTGGTCAGTTTTTACACCGCGCCGGTTACAGTTCGACATTAAACAGCAATTTGGCAAGAAACTAGACAAGGCAAGTGAAAATCTATGACTAAGACAGGCCAATTATGCATTCAGTCCGTGCCGGCCGCTCAGCCTCATCATCTTCTCGCAATCTCCTAGACACCGAGGGAAGCCAGATGACTTTGCGCATGCGGGAACTCACTGTCGTGTATCGTGTATGTGTGCGCGCGCGGCAGCCGTCGGATGCTCATGGCCGTTGGATTTTTGTGACAAAGACGATTACTTTCTTCTGCTCCTCCTCGGTATTTACTACAGCTGTTTAACTAAATAACTAGTGAACCAACTAATCAAGCAACACATTGATCTACTGATTCATCAAAAGACTTAATAAAAAACAACAACAACTAAATAAATATTTTCGAGTAGAGTGACACGTACAATGGAACTTTAGCGCTAAGCTAAGCATATGTTTCCCACTTCTTTTATACAGTCTATGGTTTCCACATCCTAAAAACAAATGTCCACTTCTATGTACTTTGGACCCTGCAGGTATCTGGCGATAACATGCCCTGTTGTGTGTGCCCGGGCTTTCCCACTAGATGGTGCTGTCAAGCTACCATCTTCTGTTCACCAGACCTGGGAACACAGCCTCAGGAGAGATGAGGTTTCTGCTAAGGAAGCCTGACTTTAAAGTAAGTCAACAATGAAGTTCCTTGTAACATGTAGTCTACACAAACATCCTGCTAAGGAGCATTGTTAGTCATTGAGTTCATAATGCAGCGTACTGTATTATTGTTTGCTGTATAGTCACCATACAAACACTGTGTGTCAAACGTGAATTACCAAACCCGTGAAATGTAGCTGTGTGTCTGCAGTGCTTCATGTACATTCAGGGTCTTTTGCCATCTTTGATAACCAGATTCATTTAGAAAGGATCCATTGTTCTATCCTTTTCCTGTGTCATTTATTTATGGATTTGTACTTTTTTTCCATGAGCTGGGTGACACATCCAGCTGAACTGTGCAAACCTGGTCCAAAGACCAAAGAGCTGCTAGTGTCTTCCAAAACAGTAAAGGAATACAGTGTGTGTGTATGGAGGAAACAGTTGGTCCGTGGACCATGTGTTGGTGATTCAGACGAATACACAAATCTGAGACATAAATCTATCTCTTGAATCCTGCTGAGGGCCAAAGCAAATGTGCGTGTTCCTGTGTGCATGAACCAAATAACATGGACACTACAACATCCCTCTGTACAGTACTTCATAATTTCACTCATGGAAAAATGCACCGTGGTTAAGTGCTGTTAGATATCTTGCAAATAAAAGTTAGCATATGCACATTCATTGTTTAGCTGTGAATTCACAACCTATATATCAACACAATAACATCTATACTCAGCATACAATCCTTTACTACTGTGATTTGCCGTATCACTGATAAATCTATGACCTAAATCTAGAAAGCGTGACAGGTATTGTCCACTTAATTTGGCATAAGTGATAATGTAAAGTCAAGTAAATTCTGTATGCAAACTACAAAGAATAAACAACAAGAAAAGTTGTTTCTCCTCCACACTATTCCACATTTGCCTTGATGGTTCAGTTCAAGACTGAAATTGCACTGTAATTATGGTACTCAGAGTTATTTGCTCAGGCAACACAAAACCTCTCATTTCTTAAATGGACAATCCCAAAAGCAACCTCTTCATCCCGGCCTAAAGATGAGAAGCTTGGTTTTGGAGAAAGGTTTGTGTTGGAGAAGAACATTTGTCATTCAGGCTGCTTATCGGTGCAGTGATTGTCTGTAGGCTTCATGTGTAAATACTGTAGAAGCCATGTCTACACCTGCAGCTTAAACTGCAGCTGGTATCACTTTCCCATCCTTGAGGTGGTGCGGGTTGGCGCATGTAGCAGAACTGGTCTGAAAATGACCAAACATATCTCCCATGAGTAAGATCCAAATTTGTTTTCATGAGGTAAAAAAGGAAGAGCTCCATTGGTTTCTCCATTGGATTCACCTGTCTGCCTGCCTACCATTGGTCTTAACTATCTTGTACACACACACACACACATTCATATCTGTGTGGTCCTTGTGGCAGGCAAGTTGGTTTGGCGTATTCAGAGTGTGGTAAATGCAGAATGTGAAGGAGGCACGTTGGCGGTTCTATAATCAGAAATGTCATGACTACTGGTCTGTAGTTCCACCAACCACATCAGGGCAACCTGGAAGGTTGGGTTGGCTGCAGATTGTGGGTTGAATAAATACACTTAATATTAGAATAGCCTTGAATAGTGCGGAAACAACTCTTGGCTGTGTTACACGGAGGCAGAGTTTCTTTGTAAAGTGGCATGGCTCATTTGACATCTGGAAAGTGTGTTCCGTTACAACATAAAAGACAATTAACTGCAAAGTAAAGATATGGTTATACATTAGCATTGCCTTAGTTACATGCTGTGTTGTACAAGTGAAATACTTACATTTCCTGTGAGGTCATTAGTGACGTTTTGTTATAACAGAAAATGTGGGGGGAAACTTAGAAAGGCTATCTGCAATCAGATATTCAAGTTGGAGGAAATAAAAAAGAAGACATCTCGGACCAGTGGGCCGAGATGTGGTGGAGTGCACTGCACCAACTCTTAACCGAGGTGGTGCAGTGGTTAGTACTGTCGCCTGACAGCAAGAAGGTCGCTGTGTAGAGTTTGCATGTTCTCGCCGTGTCTGCGTGGGTTCTCTCCGGGTGCTCCGGCTTCCTCCCACCATCCAAAGACATGCAGACTAGGTTAATTGGTGACCCTAAATTGTCCTTAGGTGTGAGTGGTTGTTTGTCTATGTGTGGCCCTGAGATGGACTGGTGACCTGTCCAGGGTGTACCCCGCCTTTCGCCCGATGTAAGCTGGGATTGGCTCCAGCCCCCCGCGACCCTGTACGCAGGATAAGCGGTTGACGATGGATGGATGGACATCTCGGACCATCTAGAACATGGTGTGTAAGATTTCAGAGTGAGAAGAGGGTCAAGATGACAGAAACAAACTATTTTACCACATCTTTGAACAATAAGAAGAGCACCAAATAACACAGAGCCAAATATACACTCTTTAAAAGTGATGTAGGACCCAAAAGAACAGATTGGCATCATTAAAAACAAGTATTTTTTGCATTATGATTGCATTTAAAATGGGTAAAGGTTAATAAGGGCTTCATGAGTTTTCAATTTTGTCATTAGGGAAGCATGTTATATTACCACAGAGCTTTGATTCACAAGTTGGAAAGTACCAGTAATATTTAGAGACCTTATAAAATGGTAGTTGCAACAAAGCAGTCCAATGCTTCTCTTAATGCTTTTTTCAATGCCTGTTTGACCTGTATCTATGCTATGTGTATGTGTGTCAATGCGACTATATAGTAGAGTTTAAGTATCATGTCTTGGTGACTGAACTTCCTGTTTTCACTCTTCCTATTTTCTTCCTCTGTCTTCTTTCTTTCTTTTTTTTCTTCATTCTTGCCCTGTTTGGTATTTCTTTCATCTCACTTGACTCTTGGCCTATATATTGTGTTTTCACGACCTGTAAAGTTAGTGTCTGTTAATCTTATGCACTCTTTATCACTTTTTATGGACTTCATATTTCATTTTACATCTGGCAGCGCCATTTTGAAAGGGGTAAACATTTCACAATTTCCAACTAAGCAAATGCCAGAGCATAGCCATCTTTTTGTAGCCCCCAAAGCATCCAGCAGAGATCTATTAGCTTATGATTTATGCTGGAACACACTGTGCACAAACCACCAAAATCTCTGTTGGGGAAATTTCCTTCTGTAGGGCACATTCGCAGCCAACCACCTGGGATGAACCATTTTCCACATACCTCTGGAGCAGTGCACTGCTGTAAAAAAAGCCTTTGGGAAATACCACTTTTTCCAAAACATTCCCTTAGTAAGGGGCTAATTTATTTCACACGGGCCTGTAACTGGGATAGGTTGGACGTCAATATCTTGCTACATGATGTGTCTGTTTGCACATGCAGAAAAACTCATACTGCACTGGGAGACACATGCATACATCAACACGTTATTGTCATCATGACTGGCTGAGATCTGGGAGGATTTTTGATGGTGTGTGAGGGGAGTAGCACATATAGGAATAACTCAGTCAAGATGATTTCTCGAGTCCTGCCTCTGTTTCAGCACGTGCGGCCAGGAAATTACAGGCTTAAGGAGATTTGGCTCTTAGAGTGTGTATATATACTTACTTTTCTCAATGGTTTCTCTGTGTGTTTGTACTATAGGTGAGTATGCATGTGAACCCAAGTGTGAAATCTCTGTCACTTTATAGCTTTGTCTGCAAAACGCACATGTATCCTAAGGCAGGACTAAATAATTGCATTTTACTATAGACTGGTATTTTACCATCAGGTTAAACACAGTGGGTTATAGCATTCTCATATGCAGAAAAGTGCAACAGTTTCCCATAAACGACTAAATTCATGCTCCTTTAATTTGTGCTCCTGCCCAAACTATAGTTTCTCCAATTTCATCTAATTGCCCTGAGTCGTTTTCTTTCACAGTTCTTGTTTAATCTGGATCAAGTCCACTCCATCAGAGTCTTTTCATATGGTTTTAATTTGAAAGGCATATGCATCAGGCTGTGATTTAACTGGCTTCATTCAGTAGCTGATCCTGCTCTGTCTATAGTGGCTCACTAGATGTGGCATTAGGTCACAGCTTGTGCCATTTTGAGGATAACTGGGCTTTTTTTACTGCTTCCCATAAAAAAGGATTTGCACACATATATATGTACTCCTGCACACACACAGTGTCTTGTCCTCATCTGACCTCTGTGTAAGGGGAACCCCTCCCCCGCTGTAGTGTGTTGCAAGAAGTGCGCAAGGCCCACATGTATAAAGTACCTCAACACAGGGCCGATGATGGAGCACCAAATTTTCCTGTTATACTGTTAATGTTTAACCTTTCTTTTTTTCTTTTTTTCCTTTCTTTTGCTCATTCATTTTCCCTCCCCCGTCTCGCCCAAATTCTCCTGTTCCAGTCATTCTACAGTTTCTATTTATTCTGTTTTCCACTCATTCACTGTGTTATGCTTCCTGTCTCTCAACTCTTAACCATTTTCATTCATCATCATCTTTCAGAGGCAGTTTCTCTTCTGTTTTTTTTTTTAGTTTCCTCCACATGTCACATGTCCATCCGCACACTTCAGTCTGCGTTTGCATGCACACACACACACTCAATTTGTTTACCTTTATTTATACAAAGTAGGCTTGCTGAGCATTCAGCGTAGCCCTGTTTACAGTTAACTGGAAATTAAATATGATATTGCAGTATAACAGGAAGAGACACAAGCTGAAAACAACAATAAACAAACAGAATAAGTTAAAGCAGTTACAGGAATTATTTAGAATGGTCTTGATATTACAGAGTAATAAAATCTTTAGGCGGCTTTGCAAATAATTCGAGTAAAATTAATCTTTACTGAATCACTTCTTGTAAATAGTCCCTGAAGCATCAGTTAATCATTGCAGCAAGTTAAATATGAACCACACTACTTGAGACTTAAAGCTAAGATATCAGATGGCGATTTTCTGATAAGGTCTTCTTAAAAAAAAAATACCAGTAATTATTACATCCAAGAACGGCAAACCAACCATATCATTTAAAATGGTGAGTATTATAATTATCTCCAGTAGTAAAGCTTGGTTATCTAAATCTAAGGGTTTAAGTGTGGAGTCAGACGGTACTGCTTCAACAGCCCTCCTCTTACAACTCAGACTGAAGTCAAGATAGATTTGAGCATATAGTTATATTCATTTTACACTATTATAATTTCTCTGACTCAACTGTGTAAAATAGTTCTGTATAAATAAAGATACATTTGATAATAAAACAACTGATGGTGGACTGGTGAACCGAGGGCCCAAAATCAATCCCTCCGGCACACCCGTAGTAACTGCTAGGAATTCAGACCCATATGTGTCCATTCTCACACATGTCTGTCTGATATGCAAAGTAATTGACTAACGTGATAATTGAAGACAAAATGTTTACTGTAAGGAGTAATTGGTCTAAGACAACTCAAGGGGCCTGACACTCTTCATCATATTCATTGACAGATAACAGAGGGTCAATCATATTGTTAACTGCAGGTGTTATGGAATTGCAACAACAGTCTCAAATATTATTGTGCACCAGGCATGACATATTTCAGATGTTTTCAGAGCACATCATAAGGTGTACAAAAAAAGCAGCTATAATTAATAATCTTATTATAACAATGGAACAAATTAGTATTTGAAAACAATATGACAATGTGAAAAGTTGTAGTGATGAATCTGCTGAGAATTATAACGTGAATCTGCAGCTCCCCTGGGCTTTATGGAGCTTTATAGAAAGTTTCAGCTCATTGTTTAGCTGTCCGGCCCTCATATTGTTTTCGGCATCAAATGGTAGACAGACAAAGTTAGAGACTAGCTGGTAAACATAGTGGTGTATTTAGCCAGATATTTCCTCCAGGAGTTGGAAGAGACCAAAAACAGAGCTAAAAGAGAGTGAATATTATGGACTGACATTCATCAGGCGGACAGAAACACGACACCAAATGAATGATAATGTTGCTCCATGACTGCCGGATGTTTAAATAAGCAACTGTTTTGCTAACAAGTCCACCATATTAACTTAAAAGGTGATGATATGCCAACATGTGTGCCCCCTTTATGGTTTACTATAATATTTTCGTTATCTGTAGTCACAACCTGTAGGTCACAGATGAGTGCAAACCACAGAATGAGGTCTCAGTTCTCAGGTCTCTTGATCTGTCGAAGGAACAACCACCCTCTGATGAAATCTGAGTCTCGGCTCTAAGCTGCAGGACTGACATTCTTTGTCCTGGCTTTGGTCACACTGTAACCTATTAAGTGATCCTAAAAAACTGTTGTTTCATGCACTTAATCAAAACCAGGCTTGTAAAATAACTGCCGGACATTTCGGTTAATTATGAAGATAGCTTTTTGAGTGAAATAGTCCTCAAAATTGAATGATGTGTTTTATTTGTCACTGTTTATTATTATTATTAAGCTCAAATATATTCTCTGTAACGTTGTGATGATGTCATCATGCTGAGTTCACAGCACATTTAATTACACCACATATGCACCCCATTAACCTCTATGACCAAAATCCACTTGTAAAAATCCAGTTATGATTAAACTACAGCTCCCTACCTGTTACATTAACAATGTTATTACACAATATGGAATACACTGTGACAAGCTCCTCATTGCCCACTTTATGGGCTCTTACATAGTATTGAATGTGCATTCTTGATGTGAACAGCATTATTGTCTTATGTAATGAGTATGATCATATTTTGAGGGAAAATATTTTCCTCCTTAGACTAAAGCTGGCTGGAAGCAGTTACACTTTGTTCACTGACTTGCCATTACTACATGAAATGTGATTCTCAGGACTTTGCCTCGCTGGCACCCAGTGCAGCCACTTATTTTGACTGTGTTGAGCAAAATTCTGTCATAGGCATGGTGTAATTTAAATCTATAAAAAAAACAAGTACCGCTACACAAAACGAGTTATTAGATCAGTTTTAGTGTTACAAGAAGTTTGAAGTGTAGCCAGCAGAGAGGGTCTGTAACTGGAAAGCAAGAGTCAACATGAGGTACTTCCAGCACAATGTGGTCACTAATTATATTTACAGCTGGTTCTGGACCAGCTCTGCCAATAAGCCCATAATGGGGACTTAGTTAATGGGCAGATAGGCCTTGAGCTCTGCTTTCTGGCCTGTTTTGTTCAAATGTAATAAACAAATTAAAAAATATATTGTTGCTGTTGTTGAGTGCTACCTGTGTTATGTCTCAAGATGTGAAATGGCAGTCGTCAGTCAAAGTTTTATTTTGGAATATTCTTGCTAATTGAACCTAAAGGGATATTACAGTGATATTGTATGTTACATACAAAAGTTTGGGGGACTTGCAACAGACAGATAAAAAAACTACTAGGTAGTACAACTCAAGAGCATATTTTATTAGAACGTTCCTGACAGTTAAATACATCTTTCAAACTCCATACCCCTACTCTATAACGCAGCTTTTCTGTCAAAGATTTTGAAGTGTCAAACCTAACTCAAGATAACCCTGATGACATCCTCAAGGTTACTTTCTCATACTTTGGAAAGCTCAGCTACTAACTGTAATGTGGGACTCACTAACTGTTTTCTGCAGTTGAGTAGTGCTCTCCATGACGAGTAAACTGATCTTTACATGTAAAATCAGTGGAGTGCCCCCTCTCAACAAATACAAAGCAAATTGTTTTTCCTTAATATTTTATTTTCCTTCCTTCCTTTTCAGAGGAACTTGAAATTTTGATCTGTGAGTAGCTCCTTCATTGATGTTGTAACTGGCAGCACATTCCCAATGCAGCAAATTCAGAATATATGCTGACATCTTTGAGTATACTTGATTTAGTCATTTTTCCAGCATGGTCGCACTACATACTTAAACCTGCTTATATTAGTATGTAGTTTGTAATTGGGACAGCATTACTTCTAGGTAGGCACTCCAGGTATAGCAGTCTCTAGTTAATCCTCTACCCCAGAGAGCTCAAAGCCTCTCAGCACTGTCACGTTCTGTTAATGTTAATCTGAACTGGATCCACTGCCAAGGGTTGACCCACTGCCTCCGACCCTGCCACAGCTGAGGTCAGTATCTGACGTCACTCAGAGAGGCTGGGTGACCTGTGCCAGTGTGCTGCACTGTGAGAATTACCGCCAATTACCTGGGTTTAAAATGCCAATGACCTTTGATAACATTATTGGAGTTATTTGGTGTGTAATTGAATTATATAAATAAAAGACAGGGGAAAATATATAATTATATGTGTGTATGCACAGGCTATCAGCTTAATTTGACATTTTTAACAGACGGGAACACCAAGCAGAAAGGAATTTCATTTTGATAGGCAGCTACTTTGTGAAATGGCTGCATTGAGGGGACACATTTGAAACAGTTGTTTTTAGGAAGGAATTCAGTTGTTTGAGTGGGTCTTATTCAACAAATTACTGTCACTCAGAGTTTTGTGTGCTTACAGTAGAGTCCATGCGTGCACAGAAAAGCCCAGGCATGTAGGTATTTGTTAGCTCAATGAATACCCATGTGGAATGTATGGGACAGACCACTTTGTTCTGTGCAGTTCGGTGCTATGTTTTCATGTTGCTATTGGTGGTTGACCAAGGATGAGCATAATTACCCACAATCCTTACCCCTTTTTGTGTGCATGTATAGAACAGCTAATCTTGTATAAGCCCTAAGGGGCTGTTATGATAAATCCCATTGTTAGGGTGAAGCTTGTGTGAAATAGGATAAAGGTTATGTATTGTAAGTGTCATTGACTTTGTGGATTCTAGAGTGAGTCACAGCATCTGTAAATAGGGCTGATACCATGGAAAAGACCAGACATGCTCCTCCTGTGCTCATAGAAGTAGAGTTACAATGTATAACTGTAAATTATGTTGTATCTCATAATGTACAGAATAAAAAATAATTTAGTGTGAAGTTTTTACAAACACAAACCAGGTGTGTTTTATGTGTTTGAAACATCCTTTATATATTACCTTGGTCCTGCCAAGTATGAAGACAAGCTAACTACTCCTCTGGATCCACTAACTCAGCAATTACACTTCCTCTAGATGCTGGGGTTGCCCAATATTTACCAAAATTGTCCTAAAATTGCCGTGAGTCCCAAAAGCGTCTGTGTCTTGTCATTGTAGGACAGACTTATAACAACATATTTGTCATCTTCACTAAAATTATTTGCCATTTAAAAGTCATTCATAAAGAGTACAAGAAAAGCACCGAATAAAAGGCTTTTAGCGGGATTTACTGCAATGTAACTGGCGGAATTTCTATTTTATATTAAATATATATCCCATTTATACAAATCCCATTTACAGAAAAGTTGAGATATTTTCTTTGTCTGTGATTTGTTAATTCATTCAACCTGTATTTAACTGTACTGAGTACAAAGAAAATATTTTCAATATATTATATTTTGTAAACATAAACAAAGTTAGAATTTCAAGCCTGCAACATACTCAACAAAAGTTGGGACAGAGTTAAAATAAGATTGAAAAGTGCACAGAATTTTCAAGTAACACCTGATTTGTGCCAAAATTCACCAGAAATATGTTAGTCAGTTTAAAGGGAACATTTCTCAATGCAAGATTGCAGAGAATTTTGGTCTTTAAAAATCTGCAGTACATAATGTTGTGAAAATTGTGATTTAGGGAATTTGGAGACGTCTCAAGGTTCAAGGTTACAAGGTTGTTTATTTATCATTATAAAAGGTTCCATAACGAAAAGAAAGTTTGTAGTCCCTTCATGCTACAGCAGTTAACAGATATTTAAATGTGTATTAAAATATGGTAAAATATAAAAAATAACTGATATAAAATAAACAGTAGGCAATATACAGTTAGTTATATGCAAAGGCTATATATACTGTATATAGCCTACATGTAAACACCCACAACATTCCGCAGTGCACTTTTTTTGAATTTTGTGTCTGGAGAGAACGTAAACAGCAGCAACAACATGATAATATCCATTTTTACTGTATTTGATCACCAAGCATCATCAATGGAAATACAGAGTCCACACCTCTCATTTTGAGTGTGTTCAGTGTATTTCATAGTTAACACTTGTTTTGGCAATAAAGCCAGAAAAAACTGCTGAAAATTAGTGTAGCAAAGTTTGAAGGAGCTACACTTTTGCCATAGCAGTTATTTGTTAATAATCAATGTGTAAAGGTCAAGGTCAGGAACCACTGTTGAATGTGTGCAACCTTCAAATTACCAGGCAGCACAGTCTGAGAAACCACCATGCTTCTGTGACAAATATCAGCCATATGGCCTCGGGGGTAAAAAACGTTGTCACTTAACACAGTCCGCTGCTGCATCCAGAAATTCAACCAGAAACTGTATTCCCCCATTAGGGTGCCATACATCAATTGTATGCAGAAACACAGCCGAGTTCTCTGGGCCCGAGGTCATCTCAGATGAGCCTAAAGACAGTGGAACCGTTTGCTGTGGTCAGATGAGTCCACATTTCAGCTTGTCGTCGAGTTCTCCATGCCAAAAATGAAAAAGACCATCCAGATTGTTATCAGTGAAAGGCGCGAAAGCCAGCATCTGTGATGGTATGGGGGTGCATCATTGCCCACGGAATGGGTGAGTTGCATCTGTGTGAAGGTACCACTGACGCAGATTCATAAATTGGGATTTTAGAGAGACATATGTTGCCATCAAGGCGGTGTCTCTTCCTGGGACAACTATGCTTATTTCAGCAGGACAATGCTAAGCCTCAGTCTGCATGGGCTACAACAGCGTGCCTTCGTAGACACAGAGTGCATGTGCTAGACTCCCAAAGAGTCTCCTATTGAAAATGAATAGCGCATCATGAAGAGGAGAATCAGACAATTGTGACCACACAGTGTTAGCCAGCTGATGATTTGTATCAGAAAGAAAGAAGAATGGACAAAAATCCAATTGTAAAACTGGGACAATTAGTATCTTCACTTCCCAAACTATTAGACAGTATTTTTAAAAGGAAAGGTGATGTAACACAATGGTAAACATGCCTCATTACCAACTTTTAACAAATCCCAAATTTTGTTTTTTTATTGCATTTTGGAAAATATCCCAACTTTTCTGGAAATGGGGTTTTTATTTTAACAGGTGTTTTATGATTATGAATAACCTCTATTTAGTGAATAGCCCCTTTTATTTCTCAGTGAGACAGAGATCAGATTACTGTAATACTGGATGCATTCCAGCTAGATATGCCAGTTCCAGGGCCTTTGTACTGAGAATGCTAGCTCTCTATCTGACTGGCACACCTAAATGGAACAGAGCCATCACTAATGTTATTTGTTACACCTGTGCTGCTGTAAAAAGTCAAAATAATATGGACTAAATTTTAAAAATACAAATGTGATACTGCCATCAATCAAGGCTGTTTGATTAGCTGTAAGTCACAGCTGTTTTCCTGCTGCGTAAATGATGGTCAAATGTCTGAGGGGATATCTTTCATCAGCTGCAGCTTTTAAGCTTGTGCTATCTTAGCTCACGTTTAGAAAATGTGATGTGACAGGATGTATAGTACAGAATGCCACCTTCTACGGGGAGAGCAGTGATTGGTGGTTATGTAGGGACTGAACCCTTCTATAGAATTTGACCTCTAACCCCTTGTTTTGTTACTTCAAAATAGTACTGTACCCTTCTATGGGTTTGACCTTTTACTTTGCAGACTTAAACCCTTCTATGATACCTAACAGATACCTAAACATATCCTATATAAGCTATGTTTGTAGAGACAGAGTGGCCATCGGGCTGGGTCACTCTCCAAGCTGCTGCAGAGCTTGTAATTGATGCTGAACTCCTTGATTTAATAAACTTTATGATCAACAGTGTCAAGCGGATTTCTTCTCAACACATCATCGCAGCATTATTGTTTGGACACCACATATACTTATATGAGTTTATTTATTTATAGCTGTCTATGCATGTGTGTTTGACAGCGTGCATCTTATTATTGGCATTTCGACCAGTGGAAAAGTGGTACACAGGCAACAGGAACGTGTGTCATGTTGCTCACACACATGCATGTGCGTCATCGTGCCATACAAGCAAAATTGGGACCCGCCCAAAAAAAACACAGCTCCATAGTGCTACTAGTGGTCAAAAACACCAGAGGGTTACTTAAGGTTTCTCTGAAAATAAATAAACTGAAATTAATGTCTCAAAAGTAGATAAATTGAGCCATGCTGGGCAACTTTGGTAGCTGTCAACCCAACACTTTTAACTCAGTGTTATTAAAAAATAACCTCACTTTTACCATATAAAAGTAATAAATGTAATAGGGAAGCCACAAAAAATAACCTTTACATGAATAACGGCATTGGGTTATCTGCTCTCCAATGCACAGCTACAGAAAATTAAGGTTTGAAAAGCCTGCATGAAACCCCTGTAGTTCCCATTCGAGGGAACTCGAACTGCGTCGGTGACGACACTATGGGAACGCCTCTGGGCGTGGAAGGGCTGAATTATGAATGAAACTACTCCAATTCTATTGGTGTTGCTAGAACGGTAGCGTGTGATGGCGTAACCGGAGCTGTATATAAGCACGCCGGCACACAGGACACATTAGCTTCTTTCTATTCAGCAGGCACTCTGAGTATGTTTGGAAGCTCCACTATCGAGAAAGTTGTTGTCTTACCTGGAAGTCCTGACGAAGCAGTAGAGACCATGTCTGGTAATCAGTTCCGACAATGTGTTTTTCCATGCCCACGCTACATCGCGGCGGGGGAGACTCATGAGATGTGTGTTTCCTGTCTGGGGATGTCACAGGCCATGGCGAGGCCCGGTCCCTGAAGGTGCTGAGGTCTCGTGTGGCTCTCTTTTCGGAAGACGGTCGGATGCGCTCTCCCCGTGGCTCAGGCCCCGCGGTTGCTGAGGCGTTGCGGCGGCTACGGTCATGGGGATCGCAGCGTGATATCTCCGAGGGCGTCGGGATGGCTGAGGCCTTTTTCCGGTCCTCGTCTGCTGACTCCGCCTCCTCTCTTCCCCGTTCGGGAGCCCGTTTCTCGGCTTCTCCCGCCCGAGGTATAAGTCTGGAGAGGCATGCACAGTCTGATTCTGAGGAGCTAGATGTGCTTAGCATCATGGAGGATGACTTCCAGGAGCCGGGCCGACGTCATCAGTCCGCGCCCAGTGAGAGGAGCTACTCTGCACGGCTGACTGTGTCCCCTCTGCTTGACGACAGCAGCGTTTTAGAAACTAAGCAGCACGGCTTTGTTCCTGAGGTTCGCCTTCAGGGGCGCAGCGTACCAATATCGGGTTCTTCCGTTCAGCCTAGCACTCTCTTCCCGCATGTTCACCAAATGCATGGATGCAGCCCTGGCCCTGCTGAGGCTCCAGGGCATCCGCATTTTAAACTATATCGACGACTGGCTCATCCTGGCCCAGTCTTGGGAGTTAGCGGTTCGGCATCGAGATGTCGTCCTCGCCCACCTTCAGCGTTTGGGGCTGTGGCTCAACGCGAAGAAGAGCGTGCTGACGCCCGCCCAAGGACTACGTTCCTAGGGGTGGTGTGGGACTCAACGACGATGTGGGCCCACCTGTCCATTTTGTCCTCAGTGACCAGAGTGCAGTTAGGCCGCGCCATCACTGTGAAACACTTTCAGAGGGTGTTGGGTCTCCTGGCAGCAGCGTCCAGTATAATGCCTTCTGGACTACTGCACATGAGAGCCCTGCAGTGGTGGCTAAAATCCAAGGGATTCTCCCTGAGGGGAAATCCGCTCCGTCTGATACGGGTTACGAGCAGGTGCCTTCGTTCCCTGTCTGTATGGAGGAAATCTTGGTTCCTGTCCCAGGTCTCCCGTGTTGGGAGTGATCTGTCGCCGAACTATTATTTCGACAGACGCCTCACTCACGGGATGGGGCGTGGTCATGCATGGCTGCTTTGCGAGCCAGAACCGACAATACAGCAGTGGTGGCCTATTTGAATCACCAGGGGGGTCTGCGCTCACGCCCGTTATGCAAACTGGCATATCAGATCCTCCTGTGGTCCCAGCAGAGACTGCTGTCCCTCAGAGCGATGTATGTCCCTGGGACCCAGAATCAGGGAGCAGACCTGCTGTCGAGACAGGGGCTGAGGCCCGGGGAATGGAGACTCCACCCCGAGGTGGTGGAGTGGTTGTGCGAAGGTTCGGCCCAGTAGCCGTGGACCTGTTTGCGTCTTGAGAGACTACAGCTCTGGTTCTCCCTCTCGCCCCCAGCCTGCTAGGGCTGGATGCCATGGTGCAGACGTGGCCGAGGCTGTGTCTGTATGCTCTTCCCCCAGTTGCTCTGCCCCTGGGGGTTCTGGAGGGGGTCCGTCAGGACGGTGTCAGCCTACTGCTAGTAGCCCCGTGTTTGGCCGACCCAAGTGTGGTTCTCGGACATAATATCGCTCCTAGAGGGCCCGCCCTGGCAGGTCCCTCTGAGGAGAGACCTGCTGTCCCAGGCGGAGGACCGGGCCTTTCACCCGCGCCCCGTCCTGTGGCAGCTATGGGTCTGGCCCCTGAGGGGGCGCAGTTCCTAGAGGCGGGCCTGATGACAGGAGCAGTCGAGACGCTGCTCAGCTCCAGAGCCAGTTACCTGCTCGGTGATCTCCGCTGGCCTTTCCCCGTCCATGCTCAAGGTGTACGTGGCTGCCATTGCAGAGCTCCACACCCCTCTGAGGGATGGGCCGTGGAGCCCGGAGGATGAGACCCGTGACTCGTTCCAGGGTTCCCACTGGGACCTGGCAGTGGTTCTCGAAGTGCTGGCTGGGGCCCCCTTCGAACCCCTGGAGTCGGCTGAGGCCAAGCACCTGACCCTTAAGATGGCCTTTCTCCTCGCTATCACTTCTCTGAGGAGGGTGGGGGATCTCCAGGCACTTTTGGTTTCTCCCCGATGCCTGGAGTTTGCCCCGGGGAGGGTCAGGGTCATCCTGCACCCTTGTCCAGGCTATGTCCCTAAGGTTCCGTCCAGTTTGGAGGGGTCCATGGTGCTGCAGGCGTTTCATCCCCCACCTTGTGATGGCGGAGGACGGGAGACTTCATCTGCTCTGCCCTGTCAGAGCGCTGAGTATTTACACTCTGAGGTCTTCGCGGTGGAGGAAAGCAGACCAGTTGCTGGTGTGTTTCGGGTCCCCCAAGGCTGGGCTCCCCGCTTCTAAACACGCCATCAGCAACTGGATCATTCAGACTATTTCCCTGGCCTATCAGGTGCGCGGTTTGCCTTCACCTATGGCCGTCAGGGCGCACTCTACTCGAGGCATGGCGGCCTCTAGGGCCCTCCTCGCAGGGGCGTCGCTCCAGGATTTGTGTGACGCGGCTGGCTGGCCACCCCTCACACTTCATCCGGTTTACAGTCTGGACCTTCCTTCTGCACCCAGCACCCGTGTGCTCTCCTCTTAGTCGTGCCTGCAGGTTTGCACGCTGGGGGCAGGCGGGGTTTCAGCGCGGCCTAATTGGGTATCTCGTTCCCATAGTGTCGTCACCGACGCAGTTCGAGTTCCCTCGAAGTTACGTATGTAACCCTTGTTCTCCGAGAAGGGGAATGAGACACTGCGTCGCTCCGCCACACCTCACCCCGCCTGGAGTGCCTTGCTTCATAGAGAAGGGCTAATGTGGCTTATATACGCCGTCGGTTACGCTGTCACACGCTACTGTTCTAGCAACACCAATAGAATTGGAGTAGTTTCATTCATAATTCAGTCCTTCCACGCCCAGAGGCGTTCCCATAGTGTCGTCACCGACGCAGTGTCTCGTTCCCTTTCTCAGGGAACAAGAGTTACATACGTAACCCGAGACGTTTTCCTCAAAGATAAATTGCTCTGGAACAAAGAAAATCCCTTAACATCCCCCTGTAGGATCTGGCCTTGGACACTTTTGTAGCTATTTAGCATATCTAAGGCTACATACCAAACGTCAGCCTGCACTGCACTGATTTGAGACATTTGTTATTATTCATAATGATACGTTTTCAGCTGGAAAGATGCCATATTCACAATATGAGTGCACAAAAGTATTTATATTTTATTACTATGTCTAGATTCTATCTAGATCCTGATCCAACAAATGTGAGTGAAACCAAAAATACAATGGGTGTAAGTCACCAAAGGATTATCACATTTTATGTACAAATAATTAATCAATACAGGCAGTGGCTGTAGGAGAAAAAGTCTTTGGCCTTTCAGTTTTCTGCTAAGAGTTAAATGTGCAGTTCCAACAGGGTTCTTTGTGGCCAGTTAAACAGCCATGCTTTTCAGTTGTAATGGATCAGCACAAAACTGGTTATATTGCTGCTTTTGCATACTATTTTAAAGAAAGTCTTTGTAGTTTGTGGCCTGTGATGTAATTTAAAAGCTTTGCATTTAAGCAGACATCATTAGGGTTTTGTCTATAAATGGATAAAAAGGACTTTGGGTTGTTTATTCACTAAACAGGATTTAATTTTTTTGTTTATGTAGTAATTTCCAGTTGTCCTGAGGCCTACAGGATGTTCCACAAACAGATTTACATTGTTAGTTTGATGAGTCACATTATGTTGTTCTTGTAGTTACACTTTCAACTAAAATAAATACATGTTGTTTGGTGTGCATGAATAAAGGAAAAAGTGAGACAGGCAGAAAGTGTGAAGGAGAGTGTGTAGGTGTGTGCTTGTTCATGCATGTTTGTTGTGTGAAAAGATGTTTGTTACATATTTTCTATCCCGCTGCCAGCTGGCTGAATAACCCAACTCTACCATTACTCTTACCTAAATACTGTAAATCTGTCTTGTAATATTTAATGATAGACTAAGTAATGCTAATTGCTCATTTCAATTACACCATATATGTATGCTAATTTATCCTTTCCAGACCAAAACCTCTGTTATGGTTGTGTGATTGTGGCTGGGGAAAAACATGATTAGCATTCTTTTGGGGGGTTGAGTCTCATGGGTTTTATTTAGCACCAAAGAAGATCTACATGGGAGAGTCTGTCCTACAAAGCAACATTAAAGAAATAGTTACATTTTGGGAAATCCACTTATTTGCTTTCTTGCTTAGAGTTAAATGAAAAGATTTATTTCACATTCGGGTCACAGCTTGCTTACCTCTGTCTAAAGGTAACTTAAATGACAAGCTGTGGTTTTAATGGGGGTTATGTGTGGGTTGAGACTCCAGGAAGTCATCACACCCGGCCAAGAAACAATCCCACACATAATCCCCTGTAAACCACAACTTGCCATTCTTACACTTTTGTATAGATTGAACAAACCAAATAAACTGTGTTAATTCATAAGCTTTAGAGGTGCTGGTAGTCAGATTTTGATATCTTTGAAATGGTTGCTGGTTCCCCCATTTCCAGTCTTTGTGTTATGCTAAGCTAAGCTTAGCTAAACAGCTTGCTGGTTGTTTCTTCATATTCAGTGTACAGCAAATAAGCATATTACCAAACAACTATTCCCTTAAATGCAAAGACATGTTACTATTTTTTTTACTACAAAAAATGCATTTGAACATATATTGCTCTTTGGGATGTTTGATCATTTATAGTTATAGTAAAAACAAGTATAGTTATATAAAAACATGATACTGACATAAGTAAAGCATGTGTTGAATTCAGAATATCCACATACTACATACATACACACACACATACAGACATAGACACAAACAAATTTAGGTTGTCCCTGGTAGAATTATTTCTGATGCTTTTCTTTCAGTTATTTATTTAAATTAATTGTTATTATTCCAGCTCTCGTGGCTGTGCTGTGTTGCTTATTTAGTGTGCTGGACTGTTTCTTGTTTTCATTTTTCTCTTAGTTGTCTTACTATGTCAGCTGTTTATTGCTGCTGTTCGGCTGGTTGTCTTTTACTATTATTATTATTTTTATTGTTTGTTTTTGTTTGTTGTTGTTTTTCTCCTCCCCAAGCCCCCCTCTCTGTTCTATTGCAGGTTTCGTTGCGTTCTGCAATTGGTGTTTCCCACAGCTTTTCCCTGTTGTCCCCACCTTCCATCCCCCTTCTCTTACAGGTCTTGTCCTTTCTCTCTGCTGTCTGTTTGTGCCCCCCCATCCCCGTGTCTGCCCCCCTGTCCGGCCTGGTGACAAAGGAGTATATTAATACTCTCTTGTTAAAGTAAAATCTGTCTGGCACAATATGGGTCATCATACTCTATACCAGGTTGCTGGGCAGGACAGGTTTTTAAAAAAAATATATATATATATATCCACATACTGTATGTTGCAGAGTCATTGATGAGTTGGAGCTGAAGATATCATTTTATCCTAAAAAAATCTCTTACCTAGGATATGAGCTTTTGTTGAAAGAACTGTGTGTATGAAAATACGTTTAGCTGAAATGCAGTACGTGTAGTATACTATCTTTGAAACCAATACAAGTTCTAAAAAGAGTAGTGAGTATGTAAAACTTTGTTAGGCAGACAGACCAGTATGTTTCCACTGGGAAAGGGCTGATTTTGATTTTCCTGCGGAGATGTTTTCAAAATGACACACAGTAGATTATGTCCTACATCCAAGGAGCTCATAACTGGAAAGCAACAACTGAAATTAAACTTTAAAGTGTTCCATATTTCTCAAAAGCTTCACAAAGGACAAAATGTTTTAGGTTAAATATTAAAAGCAGCAATATAGGTCGCTATTACAGTAAAACCTGTGCTCATTAAGTGTATGGCACAAAAACTGTCTGTCTGAACTGGAAACTTGCATGTGTGTACTGACATTCTAACATTATTTGTTACAAACACTCAATAAGGCTGTCACAACATCAGCCAATATTTTCTGATGAATTATTGATTAGGTATGAGAACTCTGGAAGACACAGTTGTTATTAGAGGGGTTGGTGTTGTTGTGAATCATACATCCTTGCTTGTGAAGAGAAAAACTTGCACAGATGGACAGATATTTTGAAGACTTGGCTGCATTCTTGAAGTGATTTTCACATTTTAATCCCAAGGAAATATTTTCTCAACAAATATAAAAAACATAAATGCTGGGTTTGATTCTTTTCTAAATGTTGATTGAGTAAAATGTCTGAACATATTAGGCAGACAACAATGATAAATACGTCTAAAGGGAGATAGTTGGCAATGCCGTGGACTATTTCCTCCCTTCAGTGAAATTACAGAAATACCAAGATTCAGACGACTCCATCGGTGACACAAAATGCCTTTAGTTGAGAAAGGTCTTTTCTCAAAACACCAAGGACACAGAGATATTCTGTTACACAGGACACAGAAACCAGATGCCCACATACCCACACACACAGACGCACATGCACACCATCCAGACACCCCTTTGAGCTTCCTCAGGGATGAATCATCCGGGGTCTGATGTGGTTAACAACGACCAGTGTTTCCGTGTTTGCTCAGATTCCACCCTCACAGCCACATGGTACTTGATAAGTTGAGGAGCTGCGTTTAGCTGAGCCATCACAAAGTTTCCTTCATTCCCACGATTTTTTCTGCGGTTGCTGACTCAATAAAAGAAGCCATGTATCTCTACTGAAACAAGATAGCCAGACTTCTAAATGTCCCATTTGACATTATATTTCCAACGGAAGAATCCTCCACCGATTTAGTGTTGCACTTCTATAACAATGACTCTTTATGAAAAGGTCTTATTTTACTCGTTCTTTATCCATTTAAAATCTCCCACAATGCAACTCAGTCCACGAAAAATTGGTCGGAGATTTGGATGTGCTAGTAGTGGCTAATGCAGCCTTGAGCCACTAGCCTGAAGCAGAGATGCAGTGTGGGCGACAGAGGTCTGGTAAGCTCACTTCTTTCTAACTCCACACCCACAGGTTTTTTTCACTTTTAAACTTGTAGTTTTCACACCCAACTGTGTTAAATCCTCAAGTGGCATCACTTGAAGCAATGTATCAGATTTCACACAGCTCAAGAGGAGCCTCAAAAGGATTTATTCAACTGGTTTCACATATGCAGTTCTTGCCAAGACCTGTAAACAGATTTTGATGTGTAAAATTGGTGAAGTTACCCATTAATTGGATGTGACTTCTATGGTATGTCACAACACGAGACAGGATTTCAGGTGACTTGGCTTCACCAGTGTAATATATTTTTACCTCTCCTACCTCGGTTACATAAAGAAAAGCAAATCTTTTTTTTGTATCTTTATTAGAGTCATCCCTGTCCCAAAAACGCACGACTGAATACTTGATTGATATCCTGTCAGATGAAGACATATTAAGGTTTAAGCTCCTCAAAGGAAAAGTTTGACGTTTTGTCTGTTAAATATATGAAGCTACAGCGAGAAGCCGTTTAGCTCAGCTTAGCATAAAAACTGGAAGCAAGGGGAAACAGCCAGCTAACTAAAAGTCACTGCACCTGACCAAGAAATATCTCCCTGTACAATCACAACATTTTAACATTTAATTTTTTGTATGGATTAAACAAACAAGTACAGTAAAACATGTTAATTAGTCAGTTTTAGATGTTTTTGTACCTTTGAACAGAGCAGTGCTTGCTGTTTCCATTCTTTATACTGTGCTAAGCTAATCATCTCCTGGCTCAAGTGCAGGTATGACAGTGTCATGTATCTTCTTGGCATGAAAGCAAGTATATACAAATACAAACATAAATAGTGACCACAATGGGTATTGAGACAAAAATAGTAACAAATGAAGTCACAAATACAGACGCAAATGAAGTTGCAATAAAAAGTTGCACTTGTTACATCCCGGGACATCTTGTTGCATGTTTTTGTATTTGTATTATTATTATTTAGTTATTACACACAGATACACACATGCATATAACGAATAAAAATGACCTATACAGAGCACTGTATGTATGTCATATATTTTATATGCTATATCCTGTGCAAATTCATCATACATATTATCTACATATTATCTTCTGCGCGCGCACACATGCACACACACACACACACACACACACACACACACACACACACACACACAGTCATGTCTGGGAGAGATTGTGCTAAAATAAGAGATTGATTGATTGCATGGCAGACGTCTGCCATCACTGAAATTCCTGTATTCTTTCTGATAATTTGCCAGACACGTAGTGGTATGTGCAGCACTCCCATTACACAGATATGTCTGAAATATTCAAGACTGTGACTTTTGAAGCAACAAACACAAGGCTAGGCTTGTTTGTTTTATCGTCAAAAATGCATTTTCAAAACCCATTAAAGATCCTTGCAAGAGATAGGTCTGTGCTGTGTTTGATCAGTCGGTGGAGCATATACTCAGGCAGTAATTTTGGGTCTGTTTAAACAATTTAGTCAAAAATGTGTGGGAAGTTTTGCAGTCATATTTGATTTAGCGTACCCTGCAAATAAATGAATGTTTTAAATTATAATCAGCTGCCTTTCACGTCAGTAACTTTGATAAGCACTTTTGGCCCCACTTCCTCTGCCTAATCATTTTTGGTGAGTTTGTGCAGAGTCATTTTGGCATCAGACCATGTTAGTGCTGCACCTTTTGAAGCAAGAGGGTTACTATATTATAAACTGTCACATGGTTATACAGGTCCTGGCTCCTCCAGCAACACCAGAACACGAGTTGAGCCACATCAATCACTCGTCTCTAAAAGAGAACCAGATGAAACATATTGAACAAATAAAATGGTCTGGAACATCATAATCTGTTATTTTATGTAGATCGTTTGTGTTGTGGTGAAATGGCTTGCCAGAATAGCCCATAGTGTGTATGGCCTACCTAAAGCAACCGTTTTGTGTCAGTTTTGCTTACACAAATGAGAAAATTCAGGAAGATGTAGCCCCCAGCTGCAAAAATATTAATAAAGTGATTAAAGTGATTCTTATTCTGTTTTAGTGTTTTGTCTTTCACTCTCAAGTTGTCTCACACACAGTAAAACACCTGGTCTTGCTTGTCTTGCTTTCCAGTATTCTCAATGAAATAAGAATAACGGAACCTTTTTGAGGCAGTAAATCATGTCTTTTATACTGACAGATCACAGCACAAATTGTGACTGTGTGCTGAAGGAAGTTAAAGGTTGTAATTTGGTAGAGGAGAGGAATCACTGCTATATTTTTATGGCTCTTCACTCCAGCTATCACCATGTTATTTATGATTCAGTCAGTGCAGGGTACATAGGAGGGGCTGGGATATTTTGGTCAGGAATATAAAATGAATCCTGGAAGTGTTCATACCAACAGAAATGGGATGGCCCGCAGTAAGAGAAGTAAGAAAGAACAGCAAACAGTTAAAGGATGAAACTGTCAATATGATAAATGTCAACAAATCTCATGAAAAGACCAAAATTGAAGTTAGTCCAGCCCCAAGCCCATTCATTCCTACTGAATTCCTAAAACAGCTGGGCACTGTAGTTTTTAGCAAACATTACTAGAATAGTTGTAAAAAGTGCATTGTTGGGGACTATTTTCAGCCGTGGATTAGTACACATTTCTGGCAGCAGGATGGTGTATGTGGAATTGACTCAAAGTAAACTACAGTGGCTGCACCATGCAGTGCAAAGGTGCGGCTCACTGATGTGTTTTTAATAGTTTGTGGGCAACAATAGAACTCTATGGCACAGAGATATAAGATATATCAGGTTTTGGCGTTTCCAATGAAGGTTTAAATCAAGGGCAACTGGAAATACTAGAAGATTACTATTTATTACCAACTTTTCTATCTTTTATTTCTGCAAACATCTGTGTGTGGGTGTGAGGCTTAATGGAATAACTACAAATACTTATATAGATCAAAAGTCAGTTCAATGCGTGTGCATGTTGCTCGCTTGGAAGTCAGTGAAGGCATTTTATGCATGTAAAATAATGTTCTACTTATTTTTTATTTATGATGCTTCTGAGGCTAAAATCATAGTTTAGTGTAGCATATATTCACTTGTACCAGCCACTTTCAGGTGGAATTAGTTTTCCGTTTCCAAAGACGCATATTTGAGGGGCTCGCAATACTGTACGCATTAAACCTGTGAAACATCAGCAACATGCCATATGTGTCAGGGTTGTGTGGTGAGGCAGGTTGGTGGACCCAAATGCAGGACACGTAGGCTGACTGGTACAGTTCAAAAGGTTTATTAACAAACCAAAAGCGAGCACACTTACAATGGAGTGGCTGAGTCCAGGTAATCAGTTCAAACAAACCAGGTGATCCAACTGAAAAATCCAAGAAGGGAAAATAATCCACAAAGCAGGGAAACACGACAACATGAGACAGAGCGTATACACACAACAATGACCGGATAAAGACTGAGGGGAAACAAGCAAGGATATATACACAGGGATAACGAGCTGGGAGGAGGTGCACAGGTGAGGGACATGAGGCTAACGAGACACAGGCAGGCAGAGAGAGAGCAGGGGAAAACAGAGAGACTGGCATGCAGAGTGATAACTGGGGGAACAGACATGACACAGGTTACTGAACACTAGACGATAGACAAGACAGAACCCCAATACCCAACAGACCAAAATAACAGATAATCAACTGACCAAACTCAAGATTGCAAAACATGGCATGGCTGACAGGCAGAGTGTGACAATATGGGTAGCTGCGTTTCATTCGGGTGAAGTAAAGAAGCAAAATATGTTTCCACAAGAAAGAAATGTTCTGCATTTTCAATAAGCAGCTGCATTACATTTCAGTGTAAATTGGCATTTACATTCATCTTAATGTTTCTAGTTGGAACTTTATGGGCCCTTCTGTTTTGAGGACCATTTTATTTGATTTCAAAGTCTCATGTCCCATAAAAGTAAATGACTGAAAAAAAGAAATAAACAACTGTACAGTAGTTTTCATCACGCCACATATGTTTTATTATCTGTAGTGGCGTTGTCGTCCATTTTTGACATAGTGTGACTTTGTCAGAGGAAAATGGTTTAGCAATGTTTTCAGCGGCTTAATGTTTCAGATAGTGTGTTTGTTTTTACTGCCTCAAACATTTAAGTGGAAAAACTGTCTCTGCCTTTTCAGACCATGAATCATCTTTTATGTGCCCTTGTTTTTCTTTTCCTGATAGACGATGATCCCCAGGAGGTAAAGCCTGCTCTTCTTTCACCGCTCTGGTGATCTCTTCCTCCTGCTGCAGGACAGTAATCAGTTAACTGGAGGGGCAGGAGCTCATTTCCTTCTCTTTCCATCTTATTGAATACACTTTCAGTTCTTTTTTTATGACTTTGTATTGGATCTCAGTATGAAGTTTTCCATGGCAGTAACCGCCCAGTAGAGACACTGAGTCTATGGCCAACAAATTTTCACTGGCTGAGGTGTGTTTATCTGTGTGGTTTTGTGACATTATTAAAAAAGTGTTATGTCCTTGGAGTGGTCGAGGTTAAATGACTTTCGGTTGATGCAAGCTGTTGGTGGAATCTCCTGCATCTTAGTATCTGGGAGAACTGAGGAATTAGGGCACAGCCGCTCACTTTAACCTCCGATTGAAATAACATGCACATAAACAAAACTGTCAGGGGGAAAGAAAGGCAGAGTGAGGGAGTGGAGAAAAAGAGTGGAAAGATCTGTGAAGAATGTAAGAGACACAGAATCTTAAAGTAATGATTAGATGTAGTGCAAAAAATACATATCATAGAACAGGGTTTCATGTGTTGTGCTTATTAAAGACAACCCTAGTAAGTAATGCAACTAAACAAACTATAACATAATTCTGTGGTTCAATTGCAAACCCATCCAAACCTGAATATGTACTCCTTAATCCCTGCAGACCAACAGTTGAGAGAAATTTTAGCAAAAATAAATAAATATAAGAATAATAAGCCATTCACCAAGAAAACTGTCATTTAACATTAGTAAGGAAACCAAACTCTCAAACACAGCTGCATCCATTTCCAGATGTCACAGCCATGCTTGAACTTCAGCTCACACATCCATATTGTTACTCTATGAAAATCCAATCTGTCTCACCCTAAATTACCTTTGTCCCCGCTATCATTCCCCTGTCTAACTATCTTTGTCCCTCTATTTCCTTTCTCTCTCTCCCCAGATGTCTGCTCACCAGCAGCGTGCAGATGGCTGAGAGGAGCACACACACAAACACCCAGACAGACACACACACAAACATACATGCACAGTATCACAGAGTGACCCTGCTGCAGCAGGGTTCTGGGACTTTTGTCCCCAACTTTAAAGATTTCTCTCTGTTTTAATTTTTCCACATCTTCTCACTGTCTATGACCACATCAATATGAAACAGATGCCCCTAGAGCACATGTGACTGCAGGCTAACATGGGTTATGGTCAGAGAAGGTCAGGAATTTGGCTGTTTCTCCACTCTAATCGGATTAGTGTTTCTTTTGTGTGTGTGTGTGTGTGACTAATGTGAAAGTGATTAGACTGCAGCTTTTAGCCCAATGAATGAGGGAAGTTTGTAGTAAAAACAGGGTTGATTGAATAATCTTTATTAATGTTTAGTCAGTTTCTCTCTGTGTGTAGAATTGAATATGATTCATCCCAGAGCTTAAAAGAAATAAATGCTCAGGTATGTATTTTTAATACATGTTCAGCCTTTAATAGCTGTGTTTCAACTAATCATCTGATGATGTAGTAGAGGACCTCACAGCCACCTCTCTCTTTCTCTCAATGAAACACACACACACACACGCACACACACACACACACACACAC
>NC_060159.1:11857930-11898218 GCF_021292245.1 Micropterus dolomieu
TGGCTGACAGGCAGAGTGTGACAATATGGGTAGCTGCGTTTCATTCGGGTGAAGTAAAGAAGCAAAATATGTTTCCACAAGAAAGAAATGTTCTGCATTTTCAATAAGCAGCTGCATTACATTTCAGTGTAAATTGGCATTTACATTCATCTTAATGTTTCTAGTTGGAACTTTATGGGCCCTTCTGTTTTGAGGACCATTTTATTTGATTTCAAAGTCTCATGTCCCATAAAAGTAAATGACTGAAAAAAAGAAATAAACAACTGTACAGTAGTTTTCATCACGCCACATATGTTTTATTATCTGTAGTGGCGTTGTCGTCCATTTTTGACATAGTGTGACTTTGTCAGAGGAAAATGGTTTAGCAATGTTTTCAGCGGCTTAATGTTTCAGATAGTGTGTTTGTTTTTACTGCCTCAAACATTTAAGTGGAAAAACTGTCTCTGCCTTTTCAGACCATGAATCATCTTTTATGTGCCCTTGTTTTTCTTTTCCTGATAGACGATGATCCCCAGGAGGTAAAGCCTGCTCTTCTTTCACCGCTCTGGTGATCTCTTCCTCCTGCTGCAGGACAGTAATCAGTTAACTGGAGGGGCAGGAGCTCATTTCCTTCTCTTTCCATCTTATTGAATACACTTTCAGTTCTTTTTTTATGACTTTGTATTGGATCTCAGTATGAAGTTTTCCATGGCAGTAACCGCCCAGTAGAGACACTGAGTCTATGGCCAACAAATTTTCACTGGCTGAGGTGTGTTTATCTGTGTGGTTTTGTGACATTATTAAAAAAGTGTTATGTCCTTGGAGTGGTCGAGGTTAAATGACTTTCGGTTGATGCAAGCTGTTGGTGGAATCTCCTGCATCTTAGTATCTGGGAGAACTGAGGAATTAGGGCACAGCCGCTCACTTTAACCTCCGATTGAAATAACATGCACATAAACAAAACTGTCAGGGGGAAAGAAAGGCAGAGTGAGGGAGTGGAGAAAAAGAGTGGAAAGATCTGTGAAGAATGTAAGAGACACAGAATCTTAAAGTAATGATTAGATGTAGTGCAAAAAATACATATCATAGAACAGGGTTTCATGTGTTGTGCTTATTAAAGACAACCCTAGTAAGTAATGCAACTAAACAAACTATAACATAATTCTGTGGTTCAATTGCAAACCCATCCAAACCTGAATATGTACTCCTTAATCCCTGCAGACCAACAGTTGAGAGAAATTTTAGCAAAAATAAATAAATATAAGAATAATAAGCCATTCACCAAGAAAACTGTCATTTAACATTAGTAAGGAAACCAAACTCTCAAACACAGCTGCATCCATTTCCAGATGTCACAGCCATGCTTGAACTTCAGCTCACACATCCATATTGTTACTCTATGAAAATCCAATCTGTCTCACCCTAAATTACCTTTGTCCCCGCTATCATTCCCCTGTCTAACTATCTTTGTCCCTCTATTTCCTTTCTCTCTCTCCCCAGATGTCTGCTCACCAGCAGCGTGCAGATGGCTGAGAGGAGCACACACACAAACACCCAGACAGACACACACACAAACATACATGCACAGTATCACAGAGTGACCCTGCTGCAGCAGGGTTCTGGGACTTTTGTCCCCAACTTTAAAGATTTCTCTCTGTTTTAATTTTTCCACATCTTCTCACTGTCTATGACCACATCAATATGAAACAGATGCCCCTAGAGCACATGTGACTGCAGGCTAACATGGGTTATGGTCAGAGAAGGTCAGGAATTTGGCTGTTTCTCCACTCTAATCGGATTAGTGTTTCTTTTGTGTGTGTGTGTGTGTGACTAATGTGAAAGTGATTAGACTGCAGCTTTTAGCCCAATGAATGAGGGAAGTTTGTAGTAAAAACAGGGTTGATTGAATAATCTTTATTAATGTTTAGTCAGTTTCTCTCTGTGTGTAGAATTGAATATGATTCATCCCAGAGCTTAAAAGAAATAAATGCTCAGGTATGTATTTTTAATACATGTTCAGCCTTTAATAGCTGTGTTTCAACTAATCATCTGATGATGTAGTAGAGGACCTCACAGCCACCTCTCTCTTTCTCTCAATGAAACACACACACACACACGCACACACACACACACACACACACACACACACCACTTACATAGCTACAGTCTGTTTTAATTGCATCCCAGAGCTGCACAGTTCTTTTTATCACATGGACAATTGCCTGTTGGCAAAGCTCCGCCCCCTTTAGTTACTCTTGCTATGCCTGTCAAGCTTTCCATTCTCATATAGCACATTATGCAGTAATAATGGTAGCAGATTTTCCTCTTGAATCTTTGTAATTTTTCGAACAATGGGTCCTTGGTTTCAGAGATAGGCAGACTAAAGCCGGACTCTCAGTTCTTGCTGGTGACGGTCAATTTTGTAAGCTGATATTATGTTGCTGGCAGATTTTAGCATCTATAGCTAGCTAGTTAATTCAACTAATTTTAGCTCCATTAATTTGTTGAAAACATTGTCTTTGTTTCCAGCTGACTGGTTTTAAAATGAGAAAACTGTAAAAAAAAAAAAAAAAGGTATTAAATACAGTATGCACTTTATGTTACATAACACATGATATTGTGCTAAAAGGTGAGACTAAAGCTACATGTCCCAGACAAAGAGTCAGCATCCTCACTTGTGGATTATACATGAAGAAACAGCATTGTTCTTGTACTTCCATGCAGAGCTGGTTAGTCCTAGTATTATAAGTATGATACGGAAACTATAAGATTAGACCCGTAGACCGTTAGCCTACATTGGGTATGGTAGCATCCAGGAATGGCTTCATCATAGTGTGAAAATTCAACACGGTGAATATGCTGTGAACTGGGATTGATTTTAGACATCACCTGTAACCCCAGAAAGTATGATGTGCTTCTTTTCTTGGAAGGAATGCTTGGTTAGGTTACTAGGTTGTAAGCTAGTTTGCAGCTTACTAGCCTAGTTAGAGCAGATAAACACATTGTTTAATCAGTTCCACACTTTTGCTCTTGTATTTTTGGCTTTGGAAAGGCTGAAAAACAAACAAACACAACCCTTCAAACGCTTTACATATGGAGAATTGCTCTTACTAGTGCGCCATGCCTAGTTAAGGTTGCTATGACTGGACTGAAGTTTTGCAAACTGTCAATTGGCTTCAATTCTCACATTTTACTGTTAAAATGGCAAGCAGTCTGTGTTGTTGCCATGGTGACAGGAAATCCGTGTGTGATGCCAGACCCTCTGACCTTGAGTAAACCGTGACCAGACCTTCTGCGTGGGTTCCCTCAGATTGACTTTTGATGGCGATATAACTGTCGGGGTTGTTTTCTTGACCTCCCTGTAGAAACACGTGTGTGTGCGTGTGTGTGTGTGTGTGTGTGTGAGTGTTGGGTAGGCGGGTAAGGGTAAAAGAGGGGTTGAAGGGGGGCCAAGGAAGGTGAAAGTAGGGTCAGGGGGCGGATGGACGAATATGTTTCAGAAGATGTGAAACTTTCTGGGCCTCATGAGTAAATATAGCCCTAGCATGAGATGAGAGAATACTTCGAAGTGTATGTGTGTGAGCATGTCGCTATAGACATCACACTTACTTTCCCATAGTACTCCTGTCCAACTCCTCCTGACCATCACCTTGGAGTTCCCATCTTTGAGATGATAAATAATTGGCTCAGATCATCTATCAGGACATGAGAGGATTCCAGCCATGAAAGGATAAAGTGTTTGGTCAGATCTACAGCTTTTTGCTGACACTTTGCCCTTTCCTTCACACCCTCCTCTCAGCAGTCTGTCTCCCTTTGTTCTTCCTCCACTACTGACCTTTGACCTCAAAGCCCTTGCTGGGGTCATTTGAGAACCCTCAGTGGAAGGCCAGATATATCTTGCCAGGAAAACAAACAGTGAGTTTAGCGTCTGGACGTCACCTTCACATCAGACTTTAAAGAAGGTGTTGTCCAGGGAGAGAATAAAGGACACTTTGTGTTATAAAAAGGATAATTATAAAGGATGAATTGTACCATGTGCACTAAACTGTCTTAGACTTTGCAGAAATCAACCTTGGCAGTACCTTCTCAGTGAGAATTCAGAACAACTGATTCCCTTATTTTCTTTGAGATTTCAGTTCACAAGCAAACATCTGCAGTTAATTTATTTAGCCCATTATCACATATAATGTCTCCCTGGGCTTTACAATCCTTCATCAACAACATTTCCACAATCAGCCCCAACCCTCTTATTAATGCAAGGAGAATCAGTTAAAAAAATATTCCTGCTATGGCTGGGGGTGCAATAGTAACAGTACGTAAAAAATGTAAAGGAAGGAAATCATGACAATGATATAAATACAGAGTCCAGGAGCACCCAGGTAACCTACTGGTTAAGGTGCATAACATATAACTGTCTCTGATTTGATTCCAGCTGGGAACCTTTGTTGTCATACCATTCCTTCTGTCTCGTTTTTCCCATGTCTAGGTCTGCACTGTCAACTATCAAATGAAAATAAAAATGCTTTAAATTAATCTAAAAAGATTAGTAATAACACACATGTAAATATAACAAGAAATGTTCCAGAGGTTCAGGCAGGAGTATGAGTGGGTACATGTTAACATCAGCATGCTAACATGCTCTCAGTGAAAATGCTAACACATGTTGATGTTAAGCAGGCATAATGTTTATCATGTTTACCATCTTTTAGTGTGTTAGCATTCAAAAATTAGCTAATTAGCGCTAAACGCATAGCTGCTCCTTCTTCACCGCCTCCATCACCATCTGGTATGCTGCTGCCACTGCCAGGGAGAAGGGCAGGCTGCAGCGTATCATTTGCTCTGCAGAAAAGGTGATTGGCTGCAATCTTCCTTCTCTTCTGGACCTGTACGCCTCGAGGACTCTGAGGCGAGCAGGAAAGATTGCAGCTGACTCCTCCCACCCCGGACACAAACAGTTTCAGACTCTCCCCTCTGGCAGGAGGCTGCAGTCCATCAGGACCAAAACCTCTCGCCACAAAAACAGTTTCTTCCCGTCTGCAACTAGCCTCATTAACAAGGCCCGGGTCCACTACTGACACTCCCCCCTTGCAAACGATACAAATGTCTCTGCACATGTAAATACTGTTTCATCTCGTGTCGGGTACAGACCTGGCACGTCGCACATATTTGCTGTTGATTGTTGATCTTTGTTGTTGTATGTTTTTATGTTGTCAGTTTATGTATTTATATGTACACAATAATATCTTATGTTGCGTTACTTCTGCACGGCACAGAACCAGAATAATGCACATGTATATATCTGCAACGTTGTTCTTCCATTCCATATTTATATATTTCTACATTTATTTATGTTGACTGTATGTTTGTCTACGTGTAGCACTTTATCACCACAGCAAATTCCTCGTATGTGTAAAACACTACTTGGCAATAAAGCTCCTTCTGATTCTGAGAATGATGGGAATATCATCACTTTTGCAGGTATTTGGTCACAAGCCAATATCTTAGACAAAATTTTGTAGATGAAAAGTATAGATGATGTCTGATGAGAACTTTAATCACAAAAAAACACTTTTCATGACAACAATTTCATATATTAAGAGGCATACTTAAGTCAGTGCATGGAGGAAAATACTGGAGTAATTTAGTCAAGATTTGAGTCCTTCTTAGAAGCCACGCTGGTATTTTGAACAGAGGATTTTCATATCCTTTGTGTTGGGGCACAAACTCAGTAAAAACCCCAAATAACAATTGCTTTAAATCTGTGCAGCAATTTTCAGCTTCAAACTAATTGCTCTTGACATTTTACCTTCCAACAAGTACTAACCACAAAACATAGTTTCCTCTCTGCACATCAAGCAAGCCAATTTTCATAAGGGAACACTTGATGAGCACAAAAAACACCCAGTTTTTTCTATCTAAGGCATGTAAAAAAATTTAAACCAAAAACAAAACAAATCAAAACAATAAAGTTTCCATAAATCTCCAAACTACCATTACCTTAAATTATAGCAGGAATGCAGAGGAGAAATTTAAACAAAAATAGAAACACCAAAAGAGTCAGATATAGGAGAAAAGTGGGAAACAGAGCTGGAAAAAGGGTAAAACTTGGAGAAAATGCGAGAGTGGAGAAAAAAAGGGGGGTTGAAATTTTACAGTCTGGCTTTTCCAATTTCTTCATAGAAATGCAAACATGTTGGTGAACTGGGTTTGAATACCATGGTGGAATGGATATCGTCTGACCATTGCGGTCACACCATGGCTGTGGGTTACTTGACTGCAATTAAAAAAAACATTACTATGCAATTAGTCATTCTGTTTTTAAGGATTTTGCTTTTGTAAATGACCTGCAAACAACCGCCTACATCTGTTTTCCAAATCAGGCCATGCAGGGGCGGCACCATAGGTCAGCACAGAATTCAGGCAAACATCTGAGCAGGCAATCAGAAAAGGGAGTAACTTTTGTGCAGATTAGTAATGGTTGGATAGTAATCACTGATTTGTCAGACAGGTCAGCAAAGGATATTGATTTTGGCACTCTAACCTTCTGTAAATTCACGGTCTGATAACCTTCATAAATATAGATTCAATAATTGTTTTGAAATCAACCAAAAATTAAGAGAAAAAGAAAGACGGAAACTAACTTGTGGCTGTGGCTAAGATTGGATTGCCTCTTAATCAAAAGATTGGTGGTTCAGTCCCCGGCTCCTTCAGGTGGCATGTTGACTGTGACTATCTTAACATGCAATATTGTTGACGAAAAGTGACAAGACAAAAATTTAGTTCATAAAATAAAAACGTTAAATATTACAGGCCATATTTTCTCCTTCTAAATTTTCACTTGAACAGTGTTTATTCAGCGGTATTTCTTTCTTCCTGTGTTTTGAATGCTGGCCGACCAGGGAGACACCTGGTGCGTGAGGAAAACGTTAGACTAAAATGATAAATATCTATTTTAGAAAGTTAGAAACGACTAAAATGATGGTTAAAAAAATCAGACTAAAATACTTTTGATTTTCTTTTGACTAAAATATCCAGACTTTTAGTCAACTAAAACTTGATTAAAAAATAGAATACAGTGGATTAAATATGACAAAAACTAAGAAGGACATTTGACACAGGATTAAGACTAAATTTTAAAATGGCTGACAAAATTAACACTACATCACGTTGAGTATCTGAGCACCAGCAACACAAGCGCAAGCAGTTTTAAAACTAACTTGCTTTTGATTAATGAATGTAAGATAATCACTTTGTTTGCTGTGGAAACATGCCAGAGAACATGCACATGCTTTGGCAGCAACATCTGCTGACACAGCTCACAGTCACACACAGACATGGTCATGCACGCTGCATGCTTTCCATGTATGCTGGTGCTTGACAATTACCTGGAAATGTGAGGTACAACCACCTCTGATCCTGAAGTAAAACTCACTTGTTCTGTCCTTTTTTTTCATTAGTTGATAATAACAAAATGTTGATTAGCTTGCTATTTGACATTCTTTTTGATGGCCATGAGATTAGCCGGTACAATTAACTAATGGTAGAGCAAGAGTTGGATTAAAAAAATGATTCATTTGGCTGATTTTGTCAAATCATGAAGTGAATTACATTGTGTGCAGAATAACTCATCTCCCAGTATTAGCTCATTAGTGATATACTCTATCTCAAACACTGACAGAACTACTAAGACAGTAAGAGACTCAAAGTCAAGGAGGCTCAAGACGATCCAAGCTCCCATCCCCTTTGTAATTGATAGAGTTCAAAGTTCACAAAACTCCCACTGACATGCCTGTATGTGCTAGCTCTCTGTCAAGGCAGGACTTTGGTGCATCAGTTACAATACTGATTATGGATAACTAAGGGATAGTGTAAGGTATGTCAGAACCACCAGAAAAAAATATGTTAAGCCGGTATCCACAAGGTTTTTAATCAATAAAATCTTTATATCTATCTCTGTACATCTTATATAAATTGCACAAACTGTCACATCGACCTACACTATCAACAAATATAAAGTAACTCCACTTGCTAAATGCTAACATTAGCAAAAGTATGAGCACAATGTTAACATGCCGACAATGACAATGCTAACATGCTGATGTTTAGCTGGTATAATGTTTGCCACAATCACCATCTTTAGCATGTTATCATGCTAACATTTGCTAATAAGCAAATTCAAAGCACAGCCGTACATCATGGAGCCCAGTCAGGTTTATGTTGGTGTTGGCCTGGAACACATACCAGCAGACGAATGGGAATAATTTAATAATGCAGGCATTTTGAGAAAGATGCTCTGCCACCAGGGGGTATTTTCATAGATCATACCTTGACTTGTTTGCATTTTCCATAGCCTACAAAGTGGACCAGTAAAGTAAATGGGCCACAATTGCAAACATCCAAAAGTCACAAAGCTGGCCCCTGTAAATAGGCTAGTAAATGATAAAAGCAGGCCATGTTTACTGAATCCACATGTATCTCCTTGAATGGATCAATTACCGCATACATGGCCCTACATGTCACTCACAGAAGGTGCCACCCATTCATCAAGAATAAATATAACATACAATTATTATTATTATTATTATATTGTACATATTTTTATTGTATCTTTATAGTATATTTTTTCATATTTTTATTGTAATTTTACGTTCCATATTCTATATTTATGTTCTTTACTGTTACAGTACTTACAAATCCCAAGGCAAATTGGCAAACAGTGAAACCTACTTTGTAAGAAATCATATTCTGATAAATATGAAATATTCTAAAGATATAGATATAGAGATGTGGCTCTGAATTATCACGCGTTTTGGACTGGTCATGAAGGAGTTAAACATTGCTTCCTGTGTCCCATAGGTGGCGCTAGACAACACTTGCTAATTATATGTTGTGTATCAGTACTTGAAGTGTGGACCATGCCAACGCGTTCTCATCTCAGTGCGTCATTACCGACGCTTTCAGACAGCGTGACATGCATAAAGTCAGTGACTTAGGTTTAGACACTAACATTTCTGATGGTTATGGTAAGGGTAGGGGGCTTCGGGGGGCTGTCAATACCTTTAACATGAACGTAGCTAGCTAGCTAGTTTTCCGGTCTGTACGAGACTACCTCAAAAATTTGGGACATTTCAGAGAAACGTGGCTCGTCTTTAGGGGTCGCTAGCGAGCCATTTTGCCATGCCCATGCACGAGAACATAGGACACGTAAATTTTTGCAGGACTTGAATTATGTGCAAATTTTTGTGATCTTTCGAGCATGTTCAGGCCACCAAAAATATGCTTCATTTGCAGAAGAAACACAGAAACAGAATTCCTTCAATTTCAATAGGGTCCTTGCATGTTTCATGCTTGGGCCCCAATGGGGGCCCTGAAGGCACTGACAGGTAATGGCATTTTTGTGTCTTGTCATCCTTTGTTGGTTAGGCTACGATAAATTTCACACCATTTTTGTATTTTTATGAATGAAATGAATCATAGGTCTAGTAGTATCAGAATTTGCTACATGTGTAATTTTCCAAGTTTTGCTATACCTGATTTGGATGCATAACAGTGCATAATTTAAAGCAGAGAAAAACTTGTGACATAGCTTATGGTAAACATACAATATATATGTACTGTATACAAAATAGCATGGAAAAAAAATAAGCACAAACAAAGAGAGCAGCAATCTACAAATGGCGAGTACGGTCAGTGTGAGTAGAAATTTTTTTTTTTATAAATATTCAGTAAGTGTCGTAGTACCTATGAAAGGGTACATTTAAAATGTGAAAATATATGGTGATGACCAGAGCATAACAAGTGTCCATCAGTGATCAGATGATCAAAGGTTTTGTGTTCTGGTTGAAAAGCCATATGGCCTGGGGGGAAACTGTTTGTGAGTCTGGCAGAGCGTGATGCTCCGGTAACGTCTACCAGCCTGGGTGGTTGTGGTTTTTTATAATGTTTTCCCAAGGCATCGTGTGGTAGATGCCTTGCCTGAAGGAAGATGGCAGCTGACTATGCACTCTGCTGTCTTCACCACCCTCTGGAGAGCCTTACAATCGGGAATGCTCTCAATTGTCCAACTATAGAAGTTATCCTCAAGAAGAATAGGCGCTTTTGGGTAAATTTTACTGGTGAGTCTGCTTGCCTAGACCAGGTGATGTCGTCCTTGATGAACGCACCAAGGAACTTAAAGTTCGAGACACAGAACAGCTACAGCACAAAACATCTGCCAGTATGTTGTTTCAAAGCAGTCCTACAAAGTTTTGTTTACAAATCTGAAAGTTTTGCAAGTCCAAAATGTTGAGCTGAAATCTTGTGGGTGGGACCTACGAAAGACGCGTCTATTGGCCAGTCCCGATGGGAGTGACAGCTTGTTTACATCCACAGTTAGTCCATTGAGAAGACAGAATGGGAGAAAAGAAAATCAGTGCCGACTTAATAATAGCAAGAAAGCCATGTTTGAGCTGGTGCATGTAGATTGCTTTTTGACTGCAGTCAAGCGAATTTTCTTTTGTGGGTTTCTGGGTTTCTGGTTGGGCTACCTTCTGTTTAGATTTTGATGTATGTCTATTCATGAAGTTATGCAGGGTTTGGCAGTAGCGTCGCTACAAGTAGCGCCCTTACTAGTTTAACTACATTTCTCAGTAGCTTTGTGGTAGTGTCGCTGTATTCTGAGTCAAATAGCTCTTCAGTTACGAAACTCTTTTATTGAGTAGCGCGGTAGCTTCCACGCACGCTACATTTTCCCAAGCATTTCTGAAGGATCAGTAAGTGACGCCACCGCCACACACGGCCCTGTATGTGCAGCCAGCAGAAGCGCTTCCTTGGGCTGATGTCTGCGACTTTGCTGCAGGGGAATAAAGAAACGTGCGACTGAGTTTACTTTCTATTGTGATAGTTATTGTATCACCTCTAATGAGAAGGATCAGGGTCCAGCCTGGACACCTCTTCCTCTAGTGAAGAGGAAACTTTGATATGTAGTGGCAGAAGCTTGCCCAACACTGCAGTTATGGTACGTACACACTATACATACAACATTTTGGATTTACAAAACTTTTGGATTTGTAAACAATTTTTAATTACAAATGTGGATGATTACAAAAGTGTGGATAGTTTTGCTATTAAACCTTTTTTTCTTGGTTGCATAATAAAGACACAAAAGTAACTCCATATAAGATAAGTAATTTACACAGCTGGATCCAAACTAAGAGAATGAAGGCCAGCTGGACTTCTTTGATGAGGGTCAAACATCCATCTAAGGCCTTTTACATTACATAAACACATGTTGAGATAGGTTAGCATGATAACATCTTTGGTTTTATTTAAGGTCCCTAAAATGTGCTTGTCAAGTATATGTACATGTCTCTGGTTAATTGCAAAGCACTTCTTGGATTAACTTATACTGAACATGAGTAAATGTGCCCTATTATAGGTGGCTGGCCGTTTATTTCTGTCTGTATTAATAATATTGCTATCATCTTGCTGCAGCAGCTAGAATTTGATGTGAAATAAGAAGCTGTGTCAAATGGTGTAGCTTTGGATAAGTTTGTTTTGGTTTTATCTGGCCAGGAACATTGCTGTGACACTGGAACCAACAAACCCAAAGTCTGCAGACTTAGCACAATCTGCTTGTGTTTTTCTGACCAGCAGCACTAATAATGCATAACTCCTCAAAACATTCACCCGGGTTGCTGTTTGGAGACAAGCTGTTGTGACTAAGACTCTGTGATTGATTACACAAGAGTCTTTCATCACACAGAATACAGCCACTAAAACATTTCCCCCTCTTTCCACTATGAAGAAGGAAAAGCATTTCATTTTCAGAGAGCCTTCAGGAAGTGATAACATATAAATTGTCAATGCCGTACAGATATAGATCTGATGATATATGATAGTACAAAGCCGAATACTAAACATGCCCACATACGCACAGTCATTTCTGGAGGCCAGTTATAACTTTCCGTTTCCCCATATAGCGACAAAGCTATACTTAACCACATACAGGTGTGTTTTTGGCATGAGCAGCGAGCTGGCAGGTGTGTTTGTTATTACAATGTGATAATGACTATCATTACAGCCCAAGGTAAGAACAGGCATGTTAGCAGGAGACGGAGACGAGAGGAAAGCAATAATGCTTTTACCAGGATGTGAGCGCACAACTGGTGTTTCTGTGCCGTAAATGCATACAGAGCCACAGACTGACATTCATGCAGAGATACACACTACACAAACAGAAACCCACACAAATTAGCACCTTGGTGATTTAGATTTAGCTCCAAATGAAGGGCACCCATGCTGAAAATAAATGCCTATTACAGATTACCGTTATTTCATTGAAGAAGGAAAGTGCAAGTCAGTGTTTTAGACTATAGTTGCTTATAGGTAACGTGCAGCATAATGATAAAATGCTAAACCTATGAACTCATTCATGAATCATTTTAGAAAGCCATTTTACATTTAATAAAGCTCTTAAAATGCCCTTTATGATTCATAAATTATGTAAATGTATTTTATATTTATTTTACAGTAAGTAGTTTGCCTTTTTAAATCACCAGTATTTGTAAACACACACACACATACAGTGTGTACCCACGTACATAAGTGATATTTTCTCAGGCTTGCTCTCTCTTTATTTCTGCCGACTCACCATCTGGGGCAAATCCATCACAGCTTTTCAGTACCTTCTTGGTTGAAACAGGCAGATGTGTATAATATATTTACCCACACTTATCACTCACACTTATACATACACAAAAGCACACATCTTTGAATACTTATACTTGTGAGGGCTTTCACTATATTAGCTTCAAGCCTCAATCCTAATTCTGATCCTACGTTCAATCCTGAATCCGAGTCCTAACATAAACCTAGCCGCTGAGAAGTAAGGATAAGCAAAATGTGCTCATTTTTCTTTGGTTTTCTACGATTACAAGCACATTTACTTTTTATAAACACATGCATTTGAGACCCTGGTGTGCAGCAGCCAGACACTCAAAAAAGCTCCAAAGAAAGCATTATTTTCTAAAGTGTTGTTTTAATGGCTGGACTCTGGGCCAAAACAAATCATATGGCATAATCAACACTGACTGCACTGATAACAGCAAAAGTTTTTCAGTTTGTTCTTATCACATTTATGGAAATGATGATGTTAAATGCATGAATTTTATCTGGCTTGAATATTTAAAGTGAGTATTATTGCTGAGTCTTTGCACTCTTAGCGGCTTGTTCTGTAGCCAAAATCTTTAAAAGTCATCATGCACTTAAACGCCTGTAATGCTTCAACACAGAATGTGACAATTTAAGGGTTTGTCCCATCTTTGTACTTTCAGTACGCTGTCTTTTCTTGGCTTCACTTTTCTTGTGTGTGTGTGTGTGTGTGTGTGTGTGTGTGTATGTGTGTGTGTGTCTGTTAGAGAGCAATGTACCAGGTGTTATTTTGCAGGAGAGAGGTGACCAGCTTCTCATGGCTAGTAGTAAAAAAGACTATCTCTGAGCAGTCAAGCATAGTCTGATTAAAAAACTGGTACCACTTTCTAACCTTTATGTAGAGTTAAAACATTTTAACTAATGACTTTATTAATGGTAAATAAACCCATTTACTAATGCTTTTTTAATTAGTAAGAAGCTATTGAAGAGAACAATGTTGTAGCTGCCATTTGTCCTTCTCTGTCATGATCCTGTCTGTGTGTCTTGTTTGGGAGTCTGAGTTTAATTCCATGTCCTTAGTTCATGTTTTGGTATTCATTCCTGGTCCTTGTTTGTATTATTGTGATCAGGTCTCCTCTGTACTCTGTGTTCTAGTTCTGTGTTCTCGTTTAGGTTCTGGTTCTTTGTAACTTGTGTGTGTTTCTGTCTTCTTGGTTATTCACTCTGCCCCATGTCTGCTTGTCTAGTGTTCTCTCTGTTTCCCCCTGCTGTCTCTCTGCCTGCCTGCTTGTCTCTCTGTCTCTGCCTCGTTAGCCCTGATCCCGCTCACCTGTGTTGCTCCCGCCCCGCTCGTTAGTCCCTGTGTATATGTATGCCTGCTTGTCTCTCCAGTCTTTGTCACGTCCTTGCGTCTAAAGTTGAGTGTTCCTGCCTGTTCCTTTGTCTTCCTTGTTCTGGATTATTCCCTGTGTTTCGGATCGCCTTGTGTTTGTCTTTGTTGGACTTTGCCTCGAGCTCCTTGTAAGCCTGTTTAAGTTAGTTTTTTGAATTAATAAACATTTTTGAACTGCAACCTCCTTGCCTTGCCATTGTCTGGGTCCTCGCCCCAGTCTGCACTCAGCGCCCCAATCCGTGACATCCTCAAGCACGAAAGTTGATTAGTCTTTTTAGCTAGCTCTTTACAACTACAGACCTGTTGAATTATTGTAAGAACCATATATTGACCTTTGTAATGGCTTTGTTATTGATGTTAAGCCCTTCTGCTTTTTATTAGGCAGCCCTAAAGAGTTTAACGAATGGCTTTATTAATGGTTAATAATTTACTCATGCTTTACATGGCTTATTAGAGAGTGAGAAGCCCATGACCATTTGTTAATGGTGTACTAACATTCACAGCTGCGATATTGTTGAATATTTTCACGTTGCCGTGATGTGTGAATATTTTATATGCCTAGTTTTATTAGGATAATGATCAACATGTTTATTAGAATAATGTTTAAGGTGTTTATTTAAAGATACTCTGAACCTTAAGGTGCAGCTTTCTTGCTCAGCTTCGCTGTGGCCTTCACATTTCTGTACGAAGACACAGACTTCGGACTTCACAACAACACACATACCTCACATTGTGCAAAGACACACAAACCCAGACAGTAAAACAATGTTGCTAATTGGCTGGAGGAGAAGTTAGGGTGACAACCATGATTCAAAATTACTTCGACACCCTAACGAGAGACAATGAGGCCTTGTTGGATTCTCACATAAAGTTAATAGTAACTGGAGTCAGGCTCGCTAAGAGTAAACTAAGATTTATAAACATAGGAGGCCTGGGTAAGAAGGGCCTGATAAGTGTAGAAGACTAGATTTATAAATACAAAGGGGCCCTTGTGAGGAGGCTGCAACTCCGAAGGCTCTGAAGGTCATTATGTGATACAGTACTACACAAACCTGTGTTATGTTGATGTTAATTCTCTTTTGTCTTATGCACATACACTTTTCACTCATGTCAAGATGATGTCTTATTTGTGATGTCACATTTCTGTGTTATTTCTCTAGAAGTGTTGAAGTGAAAAGTGAATACACTATTGTTTTAATATTGAATATGTGTGGAGGTGGAAAAGGTGGTCATTGTCATTGTGAGCATGTTAGCATGCTAACGTTAGCGGTTAAGTCAAAATATCATTGTACCTAAGTACAGTTTGACCGATCACACGATGATCGATTTATGGTTGTCAGGAATGACAGTAGCGGTGGAATAATCAAAACATAATGAATTGTATTGGTATGTAAATAAAACATTTTTACTACAATAAACCCACGTTTAACTCTACACACTGGAGATGGGCTTGTTATTTCAAGTGTCCAACACTGTGTAGAAACGAGAAAATATAAATATGTACAATCACATTTCCTATGGGTGGCGCCAATGTTATTGTACTGAGTATACATGCTGAGCTTCATTTCACAGGTTTTCATGACTAGACTGAACATAGTGTAAATGTGTTTATCATATGCATGTGTTTATTATATGTGATAAATGGCATTTAATACAAAGCTTACAGTTTATAATGGTCACCTTATAATACCTATGGTGCTCAGTTTCTCATTTCTCAAGGAAAGCCAGTGAGATCAAATGCTTCCACTGCTTTTTTGGCTTTCCTCCTGCCTGTCCACTCTTTGTGGATTAATCCTCCTTCCTCCTCTTCATGTAAGTGTCACGGAGGTTTCTCTATCTGGGATACCTGTCAACTTTATTTTGATTATCAAACTGTAGAAATTGAAACAGCTGCGGGGGAAAAAAAACTTTTAAATAAGAAAGTTTGGTGTAGATAGGCTCATAGAGATAGATGCTCTCCAATTTTTAAATTGAAGTGTGATTTATTCACACATTATTAACAGGCCTGTAGTCTAGTTCTTGTGCTGTATGTCTCTCTAAGTTCAGCGGCTGGTTTCTGCACTGCAACAAGCCAATCTGTATTCCAGCGCCGGTCCTGATCCAGCTGGCCAAATTATTTATGCATAAACACTTAAGATTAGGGATGAATCTGATTTATTGCTACAGCCAGCCAGTTGTTTGGCATCTGATGTCACTGAAAACTCTCTGGTTGATTGGTTTGCTCCACAAGTATGAATTATTATCATTGTGTTGCCTAAAAACCAAGAGGATTAAGTTTTGCTTACAGCTGCTATTCATGATCTTTAAAAGCACCATCATCCACAACTGTTTCACACTGAAAACTAGACACTCACTTAAGTTTTGCTGTAACTCAAATACACAGACAGCACAAATACACAAATGTGGACAAGCATGCCCACGCACACACACTCTTTTTTTCCCCCTGTCCATCTCACTCCATGTCTTTGGCTCTCTTTCACACACAGACAGACACACATCGTTGTTTCTCACAGTCTCGTCTTGCTGTTGTTTGATTTACTCAGTGGCCTCTGACCCTGGCTGGGCTGAGCTGGATGGACTCTGGATTGGCCCTGCTGCTCCTCCAACTGGCTCGTATCCAACATAACCCCGCTGGACCCGAGTGTGTGGCTGTGTGTGTGTTTGCATGTCTAGATACACATCTTCAAGTGCTATTAATTTCTGTGTCACTCTGTGGTTCAAAAAGCACAGGTATTATGGGTAATACCTTTCTGTTATTGATTTTATTTGCCTACTAAAACATGCTATTATTCTATTGTGTTTTTGTGTTTTGTATTTGTTAAAAGCTGCACTTAAATGAGTTAAACTAAATTAAAATGTCTTCATGTACTTCTACAGAAATTGAAACCTCTTGTTCGTGCTGCACCCATAATTCCAGTGTTTTACAAGCTTCTAACCGGCCGTTTGTTGTTATTCATTTCTTGATGTTGTGAAGCTTAAATCCATTAAAGTTGGCAACAGTGAAGTGACTCCATCTGACATTTGCCTGTGAAAATACCCACACACAGCCTTAGAGCATAAGAGTGAGAAAGTTAGAGTTCTATTTATTAAAACACTAGATGACTACTTCAGTAATATAAAAAAATACATTACACTGAAGGAATATTGCAAAAACTAGCTAATTAATTTGATTATTGCCATTCTATTTAAAAGACAAACTCAATAAAGCGAATACACAATAAATGACAGAGCATCCTTTGTGATCCACTCTTGCACTTTAGCCCACTTGTTTTTCGCACGACAACTCCTTCAGATCTCAGGCCTTATCTGTCTGATGTTAGATTATGGAGGCTTATCATGGTGGCCCAAATATGACTATTATTTCTTTTAGAAAATCATATCCTCTGGGAATTTTAACAGACGTTTTAATTTTACTCATCAGATCCTTCTGCACAATATGGATGTTGATCATAGCTTTTATCTATCTGCCTCACCAATCTGAATCAGTGCCTGGAAAGCTAAAACAAACCAGTGTGGTGATATAAGAAATAACTAAACCTGTAGTGAATAAATCTGTCATCTCTTCTTGGACAAGATAAATCACAAAGGAATATATTGTATTTATATTTCATTGATGGCTCTTCTTAAAGTCATGTCTGTGGTATTTCTTCAAACATACGTCTGATCTTTGAAGGCGGTCCATGTCTCTGAATTTTTAAAACAGATGTGGGCTTTCCCACTTTTCTGCCTCAGTCCCAAAACACTGAGTGAATGATGACACTCACTGTGGGTTACAACTTCTTAAAGCAATTTTTTGACATTTGGGAAATACGCTTTAGCGTTCAAGAGTTAGATGAGAAGAGACTCCCTTTTTTGTGGGGTCAATATGAAGCTAGACCCAGCAGGTTTCTAGCGTTGCTCAACATAAAAACTGGAAACAGCTAGCCTGGTTCTGCCCAGTTTCCAAACAAATCTCCAAACCAGCACCTTTAAAACTCACAAAATAATAAAGATACAGACAAACAAGATGTTACGTGTTAACTTGTGAGCTTTTGAGGTGCTGGTAGGTGGATTTTTTTACATTTGGCCAGAGTCAGGCTAACTGTTTCCCTTTGTTTCAAGTTTTTTGCTGAGCTACGCGAACCACCTGCTGGAATGAGAGGAATGACGTTTTGTTTTTATTCCAAAAATGTTGCTGTTGTGCTTTGGACAGCAGTGCAGTTCTAGGACATTGTTTACGTTTTTCCACGGGCTGGATATTGGTTGGATGAATACTGAACCGGTTATTATTTCAAGATAAGCAAGTGTTTTAAAAGTATATTAAGAACCTAAATAATTGCAATTCCCCCTTTTCCAAATCTTTGACCCTCTCTGTTAACTGCACAGGTCCTCAGCTCAGCCCACCTGTTAAGACGCTACATTACTTAAAAGCACCATAGTAAAACACTCCCTGAGCTGCCTGTGTATTTGGGTTACCTATTTTGCTTGTTGTGCAACACACTAAATGCCTCAATCCCTTGTTCTCAGTTCCCTCTAAGCCCTTGATAAGGAAGTGGACTAAATTTTTTGTGTCCTTTCCAGTGAGAGTGACCTAAAAGACTACTGGAGATGATGGGGGAGGTATGTGTTACAGTACAATAGCTAATAAATCTCTCTGCAGTAACCATACCAGAGCACTGAGAACATGTTTATGGAGGGAGGCTAATCAGCTTTCTTCAGATGGGCTAATGTCCTTACAGTGGCTGAGAGGGGGGCCTATATTTAGCGTCCACTCTCTCCCTCTTAACTGGGGATAACATTGGCCGTGTTCTCTTGTCCGTAGCTCATCTCTCTGCTTAAATTCACCAAGAAGTCCAGGTAGGTAGAGATGAAGGGAAATGAGCGAGGACAAGAAAAGAGAAGGAAAAGATGCATTAAGCTGTGTACTCACAGTGATAGTGAGAAAACAGACAAACAAGTTGCAATAGACATTGGACTTGCACACAGCAACTTATTAAAAACAGTGTGTCTGTCAAAGAAATAAGGTAAAGATTGAAGATAAACAAGAGAGGGGAAAAAAAGACAGTATAACAAAGACACAGGCAGAAAAATATCAAAGAGATCATGAAAGATAAACTAAGTCAAATATTTATGCTCAGTGTCAGCAGGGAAAGTGACATCTGGAGGCTGAGGCCTCCGGGCATTAAAGTGATGCAGACCTGCAGCCAATCTACTCAGTCAGTTACCATGTGTCACTGGAGTCCAAGGCTCTGCTGGTAGTAGGGTCTGTGCATGTACATGACATTTACCTGCTGCTGTAAATACACTCACAGCAAATGAAGTCTGGCATACCATGCGATGACGGTTGCTGACGCCCGTCGTGATGTCTCTTGGAGGGGAAATCCGTCACGTTCAGCTGTCACTTGCTGGCAGCAGCCACTGTGCCCGCTGGGATTATACGGGTACCTTGGGATGTTGACCTGATGAAGACATTTCCTCTGTCTGTCAAAGTCTGGACACTAAATCTAAATGCCAGAGAGGCTAAGCTGAGGTTCAGTAAGGTAAAACATCTAAGAAATGCCATGCAGATTGTTATTGTCACACATTACTGTGTGTAATGAGCAAGATAGCAAAAATTGAACTGAACAACTCTTGTATGATGGTCTTTTTTTGCTTTTAATTCTCAAGTTGGTCAACTTGAACACAATTAGCAGATCATTACTTTCGTGTCCAATCAGGACGGCAGTTAAAAACACATGAAGAACAGTGAAACAAATCTCTTTAGAGCAACAGAAACCCATATGAAACAGCTCAGAGCACACACAAAGTGAACACAAGTTAAATCTGCATCCCAGCATAGCCACCATGTCGTCCACCTGCACTGCTCTTCATCAGCCAAAATAACACAGATTCACACACACCACAAAATAGACTCAATGACACAGCTTTGACTCTGCCTGCTACATCGGTCAAACACAAACTGTACAAAAATAGAGATTGATAGAAAAATAGGAGATCTGACATCATGTTTGATAGAATATGCTGAGTCTCTTGCACTTGTAAAGCTGAACATGTACACCTGTTATTTTCATGATCACGAGCCAACTTGTCTTAGTGCCATTCAAATAGGAATGTGGTTGTCCTTATCTGTACTCTACATTTCCTCATTCTTTGGTGCTTTCTCATGCTGAGAAGAGATAAATTGTTGGCAGCTGTCATCTGCTCATGCAGCCCAAAGTTCCACACATCCCAAACTTTGACTCTTTTTACATAAAAGAGAAGATGAAATCTACATTGGCTAATATCCACTGAACTTTGGAGCTTCTCTGGCTTAATTGTTTTTTGACATAATCTCCTCTGCAAGGTGACTCTACCAGTAGCATGCCTTTACTTCACTCCATTCTGAAGTTTCTCTGCTGCTTCGTCACTGCATTCACAACCCAAGCTCCACCCACCCCTCTGATAAACAGGTTTGTTGTATCACTGCGTGGTCTGCAGATATTTGTAGACGTCTCTTGAACGTTTTCTCTTTCTCTTTCTCTCTTATCCATGGAAAGAAAACACACTTTTTACATTGCATAAAGCATGGCAAAATGATATTAAACTGCTTAAAACAATGCAAAAAAAAGACAATTTAATATATTTGATAATAAGAAGATATCAAATTAATATATCTATATATGTCTATTAACACTTTCCAGTGTAATATATTTGGGTTGTCCTTGTTTCAAAAAGCATTTCAAACACACTGCATATCTGTTTTACTGAAACTTAAAGCTGTGGAGTTTTTGACCAGTAGTAGCACTTTGGAGAAATAATTTTTCCAAGTGGGCCCCCCCGATTTGTTTGTATTATTTCGTGCATACGAGGACTCACTTGCCCAGGTGCAACCATGCAGTGGTTTATATCCCGCCATCATTCACTGCTATTCCACTGTAACACACAAGAAGCTTACTAATGCACCTTAAAATTTAGTAAAAATATGCTTGATCAAATGTTTTATGAGGACCCTCTTTATAGTATGTTATTTCTTATATCACCATTTTAACTTTCCTTAATTATCCATTTTATTTTAACGTTTACTACTTAGATCTGCTTACCTTGCTTTTCCCTTCAGTTCTCTTTCTTTTCTCCACACGTGCACGCCCACTCCTACCACACACAGTGTGTGTGCGGTAGGAGTGGGCGTGCACGGCTTGCCTCGCCCGGACCGTCTCGGTTTCTCTCTCCCTGTATCTGTCTGCTATGTTGACTTTCTTCGTCAGCAGTCGCCCAAAAAACACAATTCGTGTTTCTGTTTTCCCAGCAGCTCTTCTAATGTAATACCAGAGAAGTTTCTCTGCAGAGCAATTGTCAATAGACTGCACAGAGGGGGTAGAGCGAGGAGAGATCCTCCACCAGTTAATCAATCGCGGATTGGAATCGTTCTCTCGGACGGATAAAAAAATAAAATAAAAAACGCTAAAATGGGTTGACAGATATACTTTGGTGGCCCACCCAAGTAAAGTCTATGTGTGGATAACACTGATGGGTATCTTGGGTGAGTAACTAAGTAAATTTAAACGTAACTTTTTTTTTTTTTTTTACAAGAAAACCCCACAAGGCACCTTTAAGGAAGCTTGAGCATGTAGCTGAAATTGATTTTGATAAAGGACTGCATGTGTTGAAATTGCATTTTGAAATGCTTTATGGACAAACCTTTTACAAATTCAAGTACTTTTCATTATGTAGCATTTCATCTCAGATGACAGATGATTGGATTTCATTTCTGTGATTTTAACAAGCTGTTCACTGGACTACCTTATTTTGCAATCCAACAAAATTGCAGATAAGAGCTGTTATTCGCTCTCATTTGCTCTCCTGCTGCCAAAACCTTTCATTCTCTGTACATTTATGTCAAATTTCTGATCTGTTTTACTCTCGTAAGCATTTTTGATCCAACCTCCACCACCCCTTCTCTCTACAGATAATGAGATTATGTTGTTACTTCCTCTTAGTAATCAGGATGTGCGTTCATCCAGCAGGACTGCAGATAAGAACAGAATCTTCAACTAAACAATGTCAAAAATTAGTTGGTCCAAAACCTTCCTCGGTGTAAGAGACCTCAGCATACTGTAAGTAAACTATCTGTTCCACAGGACATTCATTATCATTCACTGAAAATGTCAGACAACTCAAGAGTTCTCTACGATAAAGAATCACAAAATATCTCTTCCCTTTAGGCTTTATCTAGGCACTTAAAGAAAATTATTCCTGTACAGAAATAAAGCATGCATTGTTTCGTTGTTGTTGTTTTTCCTCAGAATTCAGATAAAGTTGAGTATCAACTATCAATTAAGTAGATCTTTGGATTTGTAAACAGTATCCAGTTCCTCATTTTGCATCGTCTGTAAAAAGGAGTCAGAAAGGTTGCCATTGTTTGACACAAATCCAGTCTTCAGCACGCTATGTGTGTCCTCTATTACTCGCTGTGGCTTTTAGCAAGTCTGTTTTGGTTTTTAATTTGAAGAGGACGAGGACATTATGCACTTTCATCATTTTAAATGTGAGTTCCTGTGAGCTGTAACTCACAGGCTGTTGGCCGAGCTGTGGTTTGGTCTACTAAAATCGTTCTCAGCACTGATGATGGAACCCTAAAACTGATGGATCAGCCTCTCTCATTACGATCTCTCCCTGTGTGCTCCTGCTAAGAAAAGCCTTTCTCTGGCCTACTGCCTTGATCCTGGTTCCATTTCCCTCAATTTCTCATCTCAAAGAAGAAAAAAAAGATCATCATTCATCCCTTTCAAGGGGATATGAGTTCCACCAGTTACGCAAAAGTGCAAGAAGGTACACAAAGTTTAGTTACAGGGCAGCCACGTGGCGTACATGGGATGTTGCGGGGGAGAAAGGTAATGCTGAGGAGGCGAGGGAGGACAGGGGTAGACAGGCTGAACCTGCGCTACGTAATAGTTACTGAAGTTGCCATCTGAAACATAAGGAGCCGGCTGGTAGAAGCAGGTGACATTGGCAGCGTTGGGGATGGCGTTCTGCTCGGCCAGAACCCGCAGTGCCAGCGAAGAGATGAGGCTGAGCGTCTGACGCCTCTCGTGGCCCATCAGGCACACCGTGCTCTCCTGCACCACATCATACAGCGTGGCCAGATAGTCATACTTTCTGTCCTCCAGGTCTACAAAGTGGTTCTGCAGATAGGACTCCAGCTTCCTCCTCTGCTCGCTCACGTCAGAAAAGTCTATGAAAAAGCGCGAGCACATGTAGCGCTGCAGCAGTTTCATCTCACTGTCAGAAGCTGCACGGAAACCACGCACCAGCAGGTGGCAGTATTTAAGTAGACCCCCGCCTCGAATCTCCTCTGGGCTCCTCGTGCAGATGAGACGCTTGCGCAGGTGATCGAGGGCAGTGGGGAAATCGCCATAGACGCTCTCCCCAAGAATTGTGGGGTGGAAAGTGGCAGCCATGGGGTGCTCTGAGCATTCGTAAAAGAGGAGAAGTGAGTCCAGGCGGATCTGGAAGGAGTCCACACTGAACTCAAACTGCCGTCGAAGAGAGTCCACAAACTTCAGCTCCACGTTCTTGCCACGGTTGTTGGAGAGGGAGATTAGACTCCAGCGGTCTGAGTCATTGCACACCTTCACCATCTTCTGCACATAGGCCTCCTAAAAAGACACAAGTGAAGCATTAGGTGTGAAGAATGATCCTAGTGATATTGATCTAATGCAGTGAGTCTAATGTATCTCAGTCAATGACTGAAAACTGAAATCAAGAAATGCAAGACATAGTTGGATACACAAACATATATATACCTTTAACTATCTCTTAAGTTCTGTGTGTATAGCATGAAGGGACTACAAACTACATCATAAAAACATTTGATCCAACATACAGTAGGCCTACTTACATGTTTTCTATATTGAACTTATAGAGGTTACTGCAACATAATCAGAGCAAATAAAACAGGAATTACTTTTTTGAGTTACATTTTGGCAAAGAATATGTGTCAGATTTCCACACAGACTCCTACTGCCTTCTGTGCATCTGTTAAATAATTCCTCTCTGTTCCTCCTGCCACACCACATTAATGGGGTGTTAGTTCTTGCACCAGTGCATCATACCTTTTCTTCTTACACTTCTGAAACTCCCATTACAGCATGTTATCAGACACATGTTTAAGAGTGATTGGGTCTTACACGGAGATCTTCTACAAAATGTTAAAAACCAGTCTTAGTTTGATTAATGCTATTAGCAGATAAAAACCTCGATTTGGTCTGTTAGTAATGATGTTTTGCTGATCACATCTGTTGGTGGGCCATTAGTAGCCTGGGTAGTCGTCGGTATCCAGGTAACTGACGGCCGATTTATTAATGTGGCCCCAATTGGATTAGACCGAATCGTCTTTGAAATAGAAACCAACCTTTTGACTATTTGAAGGCTTATATCTCTGTGCAGGTTGGATGTATATAGGGCAGCCTTGTTTTTGTTTACATGTAGGCCTAATTTAAGTGGATTTGCAAACACAAAATAAAAATAAATTCATCCGCGTGCGATGCGTAATTAAGCGAGAAATGAAATAAAATGAAGAGGATAAATAAGATTCTACAGCATGTTCACTGTCTTTATTTTAAACTTTGAAAAGTTGGAGTCAAAATGTGCTTTGCAAACCTTATTATCTATATACTATATATGAGCCATATGGCTATAACGCCATGTAGTACAAGCCTACCTTTAGGGTCACTGGAGTGATCTTTTCTTTATTTACTCCCTCGGGCAAGAAGTCTAGAAGAGAGTCCAGAACTATATCTTTCACTATTTTAAACTCCATCTCTCCTTTCAGATCAGCGCAGAATATTAAGTCCAGATCCTTCCATCCCAGACCGCTGTCCTCGTGCAGGACGTAGCTGGCCGCAGAGCCGTTCAGTCGCACCTCCCGGACTTGTATCCGCTTTTCCTCCATGCGGCTCCGGACCACCTTCACGATATCCCGCGGCTTCACCTCCAGAGTGGGAAAGCTCCACCGTCCGTGGATGGGAATGGAGCCGGTTAGGATGGTGTCCAGCCGCTGAACTTGCTCCCAGTTGAGCACGCTGAGGTTGATGCTCTCCCCGTCCGAGCAGCTGTCCGCCGCAGCAGACTCAACACTCTCGTCCATGTTGAGAAGAGGTAGACAGAAGGATGTAAACGACAAAACTTTCCACTGACTCTTGCTGGAGTTGTGGCATCAGCTAGCTGCAACTTTCTGTAGAATTTAACGTTCAAAGCTGATGTCTGTCATAACGTCAAGATGCTGGGCAACGCGTCTCTACGCATGACGGAAAGAGCTAGCTGGGCGGTGTTATGCTTGTCCTACTTCTTACATAAAGTCTGCAGTCCAGACAAATTCAAATCATGAGTTCTCCAGACGGCTTAGTAACTGTCCAGCATTACTCCGCTGCGCGCTCCGCTCCGGCGCTGTCGCCAAACCCTGGAAAGCGAACATCAACTGTAAAGCTCGAAATGATTGTTCCTTACAGTGTCAGCTTTTCTTTACGTCCCAAAGGCTCAATGACGCATCCATCGCATCCGAGAAAACATTTCACCCACCGCTGAAGTTTCACTTCTGTCCTCGTTGGCTCACTTTTACGCATAGAATATGGCGCGTCCCTGCTGCGTAACAACAACTTTACGCATTGTTTTGAGATCTGCTACACTTTTCCACTGCACACCATCAGAAAGTGGTGTATGGCTGCTTTCCCCTCACATTTTGGCCGACTCCTGCTCGCTGATACTGCGTGATACCACATAGGTCCAACTTCACAGCTGCTGGAGAAGTTGTGAACAGTGTGCTTCCCGTTTGAGAAGCGTTGAGGGCGGGTCGGATTGATTGACAACCACCACCTACTAATAGCTGCCGCCGCCTCCCGTAGTTACTTTGAGTGGCTGCAAGCCCGGAGACGGAGGCGTATCTGGAGAATAGGCGTTACGTAAGAAGAGAAGAGAGACGCTGACCCTTAACCAAAACCCTATCTCGCTTTGAGTCGATTTCTCGGCACTCCTTTCACATTGCAGGATAAAATCACTCAGACATCCCGTACATGTCCACTAATTAATGAAGTGAGAGACTGATGAGCATTTACCTGGTGAGACAATCACATCATCATTTGGCTACTGCATAATGACAGTCTTCCTATGATTTTACAGTGTTGTGTATGAATGTTGAGTTAGTCTATTATAATTCACTCTGGATAACAGCATCACAAATGTTACGACTGTAAATCATTTCACTCTTATATTACAGTTACTCAGGAGTCTGATCATTCACAGGTGACGCTGGGAATGCACATCAAACCAACGCCCTCTAGGGGTGTTTTTTCACCCATCATCATTTGGCCCTGCTGGCGTTTTGTTTTGCAGCACCTCTTCAGTCTTTGGTTACTTTACAAACTTGGAAGCAAAATTGCAGAAATTTTGTGCAAATGCAATCTTGTATCTAATGCTATATATATTTAATAACAATCAAAACAAATCTGTGTTTGGTGCATGGTTGTGACGACCATTTATGATATGTAAGATGTAAGATGTCTGTCAGTGTGTAGTGTATAGGCCATATAGTCTCCGCAGGTTAGTTGTCATGGAGAATCTATCAGTGCAGAGCTTGGCACGTATATCTGCGTCACTGCAGACGAGCCCATAAACCAGCTTACTGCAGATTACCCTGTATCTGCAGTGACACATACTTTCACACAGACACACAAAAGCCCTGTCAAAAAAAAACTGTCAAACAGAGCATTTATAATAAATATTTGAGTACTTTGATGGGATAACTGAGCTGCACAATAACTAAACTTCTTCCACATTTTCACATACAATGGTTTGAAAACCTTTGACATCTGTATATTTGGCTGAATACATTCAGTATCTGATAAGAGCTTATCTGTTAAGAGCCATATAGGCAAAGATATCACATACATTCCTGTGCATATACCGCATCATTTCACAGGATGTCATGAGGCACTGAGGTCAAGTAATTAGTTACACTTATTTAAGTGTCAGGTGCATTTTTCATTCAGAGAAGTGTGTTGAGCTGTTTTTACTTCTTGGTATTGTTTTGGTAAACAATGACCCCGTGGGCAGCTGCTAACAACTATAATTGGGTGATAAACAATGGTCACATTAAGAACAAATTAACAAATTAACATAAGAACAAATTAAAATGACAATATAGTGTCATTGAATATAATTCAGTGCAATGCAAAACCTGAAACTTCATTCAAGCAGAGTTACAGACAATCAGCTTTGTTGGTTGAGTCAACACAGCAGGTCAGTCACACTCCCCACTTTCCCCATTCACCAACAGGCTCTATGTCAGGCTTAATGCTGTGGATGCTTACCATGAAGCAGCTACTTACCTGACCTCTGACTTGTCAAGTGGATGACACTGGCTTGGTTTGCAGTGTCTGACGGCATCAGAGGATTGACGAGGGGATTTCAGACAGACCCCTTGTCAGGCTGCCAAACCGATTGCCACATATAGAAACAAATTGTGTGTGTGTGTGTGTGTGTGTGTGTGTGCGTCTTCACATGCGTGTATTGTGTCATAAGTGAGTGCCAATGTGTATACTATAAAGCTAATGTTGGTGTGATTATGTCCCAGTTTCTTCTTCTTTGTGCAACTATTATTGTCCAATTTCTTTGTGAATGCTGCTCTGTGTGTGTGTTAGTATGAACTATGTGAGCTGAATGTCTGTCCCCAACTTCACCCTGTGCACCCGTCTTTTGCTCTCCCTTCACTGCAAAAACTGAGCTCTCAAAAAAAGCATTAAAATGGGGGAAATATTACTTAAAATAAGTTAAATTATCTGCCAACAGAACAAGAATATTTCACTTGCTACTCAAGGACAAAAAAACTCGAAACAGGTGAAATTCTCTAACATAAAAGCCGCCTGGTAAGAAGAAATATCTTGTTGGACAAAAAACAAGTATATTTTGCTTTCAATTAAGATAATTAATCTTACCAAGATTTTAGTTTTTGCAGTGTTCATCCTATGCCTCTCTTCCTCTTTTTTTTGCTCATCCTCTTTTTCATCCCGTTTTTCACCATTCCTACAGGTGGAAGTTCATTAAGAGATTACAGTGAGCCCGTTAGCCAAACCTGCCTCCACTGCCTTCCTCCTTCCCACCTCACTCATTTAACACCTATTTTGGATTTCCATTTGTAGGGACACATGTCAACTCATGCTGGCCTGACATGGACTCACATGTCATTTAACAAGTACTTCGATTTACTTTTTCTACTGTTGTAGACTGCGGAGTAATTTTGCAATTGATAAAAGGGAATAAAATCATATAATCATATTAAACATCTAATGTTAAACAAGGCTGTTAACAGGGAGGTGATCCAATGTAAATTTTAGTAGTATTTATATATGGTCAGTTAGGCGTACCCTGCAACATCATGTCAACAATTAAATCTTTAACCTAGCTAACCAAGGCTGATTCAGGCTAACATTACCGTGAGATTAGCTAGTTAACCGTAAAGACAAGCTGGTGGTGAGCTAATTTGTGACACCAGAGGGTGTAGTGAAGATGTTAACGTTAGCTGGTTGAAATATAGCTACCTATTTAAGTCAATATTGGCTATTCAGGGCATTGTTGCACATCAGCGTTTGGCATTAACGTTGAGCTAGATTGTATGAACAGTGAGATTTTATTTTAAAAGAAGATGATAGCAGCTGTATGGAGAAAAAAGTTTGCTATTGTCTTGTAAACGACGTTGCTAGCTAGCAACAATAGCATCAACTTTTGGTCAGTTAGAAGGCTGGACCTTGTTCACTGTGTTTGCTTCAATGTAGTGGTAGCACAGACACTAGCGTTAGTAGAACTAGATATCTGTCTTTTCTGCTGCACTTTAAGAAATGGCTGAAAGCTGTGGTTCATGGGGGGACTACCACAAAGAAAAGAGATCCATCCTAAACTAAAAAGCAGGAGAGGAGGGATCAGCAGATCAGGAATTAGACAGGCCACATGTAGAGTCAGAATATTCTCACATCTAACGCTGTGAATTAGGGGATTTCTTTTAATTTTAGGCTGACATTTTTTCTCAGTGAATTTCACTATTCATCACGGGGCTGGGATTGGGCCAGGAAAAAAAGTCAACGGGAGCGGGCAGTACATTCTAATATTAATAAATGCAATTTTCTTTCTTTGTATAGGGAACGGGATGGGAGTCGTTCTTCCAAGATTGGGACGGGACAGAAATTTTTTTTGGGAGTGGGATCTGTATGTTTCTGTTTGAAAATAAGATAAGTGTACGAATATTTCCTTTCTGTGAGTTTATCATACTGAAAAAGCTAAGACAGGTTTTGTAACATACTTCGAATTTGCCGCTCAGCAGGGAGGAGCTAAACTATCTTACTATTTCAAGACATACTTCACTAGACATCTATGCAACCCAATACATACATATCTTGACCTCAGAACTGTTACTTTTTCCACATTCTGTTGATAATGTTAGTTTATTTTTTAAGGTTTTAAACTAACATTCCGGCCATCTTACACATTGCACCTTTAAGAAACTGATATCCTTGAACCAATTGTTTTTGGTTGTATTTTAAGTTGGGAACCTACAATAATTATCTACTGTGTATAATGCAGTTTCAATATCAGAATCAGCAGAAATAGTCTATAAGGGCTGCACAAATATTTGTACTCATGGTTCAAGCTGATTGTCCCACAATAACTGCTTAGGTTGTTAACACGTCAAATAATTACTCGAGGCAAAGATGGACCTCAAAAGTATTTCCAGTCAGTTTTAACCCTGACGTGAGCAAGAGACCTTTGTCTACCCAGCCAACTATGAAGAACGCGCTCAGTATCACATTACACATTTTTGAAACATTTTTCGTCTTAAAGTTGCGCAAGATCTTGTGTCCAAATATACCACTAATTACCACATAAGATCACAGAAGAACTGTCTGACAACACTTGACCATGCACACAAGTTCTTAGATAGGTAGCTATTGATCAAGCAAAACACTTCTATTGTCTATGTAAAATCTTTTTATAAAAACTCATTACAAAGATAAATATTATTTGTACAAACACACTGAACTGAACTCAGTATTTTAATGCAGCCCCAGAGATTCATGCAATCCCCCCACTGTAATATTTCAGCCCATTTTTTATAAACAACACTGTATAGCTTTCTTGACCTGTCATGACTGAGGGCAGCAAGCTGTTGAAACAAAATAAACAGGAAGTGAATTTCTATATCTGTGACTCAGCTTCCTGTGTGCTACTGTGGTTGGATATGACCAGCCCACATTGATATTGTGTGATGATCTCTGTTCCATGTAAACAGACACATGCAGAGACACACATGCACACGCATCATGAATATAACCAGAGTGAAACTGAAGTAGCGGTAATGACAACAATGAGAACTGGCTCCTGGCCCTCAGCTGGAAGCACTTTACAAAAAAATTTGGCTGAAGAGTTCCAGTTAATAATGATCAGTTTATCAATAGTCAGAGAACCTAATTAACCAGTGGTTCCCAACCTTGTGATTGCGCCCCCATCAAGTGGTCGCAAGTTAAATCTGAGGGTTCCCAATATTTTTATTTTCATAAAAAAGTAATTGGAATTGTGTGCCTCTTAAGCACAAGGTCCTGCTTTATTACTCATCTAGTTTAAGGGCCCCTCTGTTATAATGTAGTTTCAATATACCAGTATTCATTACTTCAATCAAATTTACCACACAGAAAATATGGTGACAGCTATATATAAAATTACATGTGAAAATCCAGTTATTTGTAGATAGATTTTACTAAGCCTATATCTAAAATACCAAAAGATTAGTGACTTATTTTTGGTAGATTTACTCTCACCTCCCTTTTCATACACCCTTCTTCCAGTTTCATGGAGAAACTGGAAAACCCCTGAATCCTTTCAACAAAGGTCACACTGACACACTCATGAAAGTACTACAGTGCCATCTACTGGATTTCAGCAAACATCCCAAGTTGCGCTGAATTGACTGGAGACACACTGACTGTTAAAACTTCCTCTGACTTCTCACTAGGTGGCAGTCTTTCCATACTGCTTGTACAGTAGTTCATGATACACACTTTCTATCTGTCCTCTCTCTTAGTCTCTTAGTTTCCCACACAATAGACTGCACTGAAATGTAAGCACATGCATTTGCACAGCTGTGTTGGGTAAACAGTGTCATCCAAGAGCCAAGTTAGGTCATTTTATCCTTTAATGCGGTGGATTATGAGTCTGGTATGAAAAGCTGAATGAGTAAAATGCACTAATGAAACACATGCAAAATTACTTATCAATCATTCATAGCTCTGTGTCTCTCTTCACACAGCTATCATATGTGTAGAGTGATTTAAGGTGCGAACCACTTCTTGTTCTGTTTAGAATAATGCTGACATTAGCGAAATCATAGGTATGTGCTGTGGGAAATGTGTCATTCAGGTTGCATGACTGATGAACTCTGTGTCTCAGCAATAAAACATTATTTAATTATTTTCTGAAGTTTTGTTTTGTGTTGTTGTTGAGACCTGTGTCAGTGTTATTATGTAGCCACAGAAACAGCTCACAACTTTGTCTGTTCCTCGTCTATGGGGCGGATGACTCAAATGACTGGTTGCTTGTGCAGCAGAGGAGAATGCTTAGGCTCAGGTTTGTTTTGACTCTGTGGAATGATTTAGGGCCACGAATGATGCAAAAGTAGAAACTAATGTCTTTCAGGCATCAGCTAAAGTTGTGTTTGTGAGTGCACATTTCTCTAATTGATTATTGACATAATCTTAAAGCCGTATCTTCTGCATGTGCACATGTAAACGGGGTAAAAGATAACATTTCCATTGTGCTTCCGCATCTGCAACCTGTTAGCTACCATCATTATAACATATTCTCCAGCCTCGGTCATACGGTATGTTGAAATGGCATAGAAAATTAAAAGCAGCATATGTGTAGTCACACCCTCCTGGTGACAGTAGTCATTCTGCTCATCATCAGTGGCAAGATTTTGAAGGAAATCCACCCTGGCTTGGTTTCTGAAACGCTCCGCGAGCTGCAGCTGCAGGTGATGTGGCAGTAATTTTGCACCGTGGTCAGTCATTTGGCACTTTGCTCTGTCATGAAAGGTTTAGGGTGGAGCTCCACTCCTCTGCTCTTCTGTCTCGACGTCTTTTAGAGTATGACCTTGGTGAATAGTGATTTAGGGTGGCGTCCTCCTCTCACTCCCACAAAGCAGAGCAGTGGTGGGTGATGGGAGGAATGAAGACAGGGAATGAAAGAATAAAAGAAGAAAATGGTCTCTGGTGTATAATTGAGGTCTTGGATGAAGAGACAGAAGAGTGAAATTGAGAGTAGAATAAAATGTGGAGTGGTGATGAGTTGGACACCAGGGAAGAAGGAGGGGGTTGGAAAGCATAAACAAAACATTAGGAGCAGAGGTAGATAGATGATGGAGAGCCTAAAATAAAATTGCTAACTCAAGCCTCAGAGGACCACGCCTCAAATATAGCATCCAGCCAGCTGGGTCCATCCAAGTCTGATGTCACATACTGCAGCTTTCTCTATTTACCTCACATCAAAGTGCTTTCTTTCCACGGCCTACTTCTGATGGGAGCGTATCTACTCTATGTTCCCAGGGTCCCAGTTTCCTAGCCCTAAAACTGGGTAACAAAGGACCCTGGGTTCATCGGACCCATTGTCATGTTCCAAGTATGTGCCATATAAATCTGGGGAACATAGGACCTGGGAACATATGAATGTCCACTTTGTAATACTGGCTCATGTTTCCTCTTGACTTAGTTTTCCAATTTTGAGCTCTATTCTCTACTTTTCCCTCGTCCTCTCGAGCCAATATTTAGCTTCTGCCTGCCCTTCCTCCCTTTGCTCATGTCTTTCATTGAAAGTGTTCTCACACGGTACCTAGCCTATCCTTTAGTTAGCAGACACGTATTAGCTAACGCTTATTCCAGCATACCGTCAGTTCAAATTTAACTGTAACCAGCCTGGTTCTATGTGGGAAAATGACGGCACAGAGAGACAGACTCACTTGCGATTTGGAAGTTCCATGTGATCTTGTGGAAGCCATTGCTGAGGAAAGTTTGCATCCTGGAGGTGTCCTGTCAACAGTTTTTCTGAAGTCTCCTTTGAATGGTGCTCTATCCGGAAAATATTGTTTTTCTGTGGCCACTTGGCAAAATTAGAAGCAAAGCTGAGCAGCTGATAACCATCATAGAGCCTGACAAATGTTTGCACAATTTATATTAAGAAACATAAGCACACAGTAGTAGTGTGAGCTGTCTTACAGTACAGTAAAACGAGTTTTTCCTTACCTGACAGACTATCTGTGCAAAATTATCCACCACCTTCCAGTAACTTTTCAAATTAAGGGGTCAGAATAGATTGCCAGAAGCTAAAAGCTGATAATGCAGGAATATCCTTCTTGAGATAATGTATATTTTTCACACATTACTTTTGTCATTTGTGCATTTTAAGATAATTATGTTGATCTGTGGTTTGTTTTCTATCCCCCCATGCGCAAATGCCTCTCACTGGTGACATTGGAAACCCTGCCAATAAATTCAGCAAGGGCATTTGTCATTTCCATCTTTGGATTAATTAACAGTCACAATTTACAAAGCTGGTTAAAAATCATTTTTTTTGGTTGACAATATTGTGCTGTGGACAAAATTATTAGATTGTTTGAGGATTTGGGATTTATCTTTGTCAGTTGTTAAACTACCTTATTGGTTTTTCAAAAACTACTATTTAAATTTTTCAGAAAATCTGCTCTGTGACTCTGATGTAATGATAATACATGAGAAGCATAAACTAGAGCTAGTAGTGTATACTGTATGTTGATAGCAGATTAGAGTCATTTTTCATTCAAAAGTATGTGTGTGTGTGTGTGTGTTTCTGTTTGTGTTGGACTTTATGATTCTAATTGTGAATTTCAACATTCAAATATGTACCAAAATGTGACATGGCCAAAGGACCATCAAAAGCTTTCATTGATCATTTGCACTGTACGATCAACTCTTCAACTATTTGTATCATTCTTGGACTGTGTTTCATGAAAAGTATTTATTGAACTGGAATCTTCGCTGTTGCCTCATAAATAATTGCTGTGTGTTTATAATCAGAGCGTTTCCTGTTTGGAGTAGAGAGGAAAAGATACTTGATTGTGTATTAGTGTCTTCACGTGTGTGTGGTGGAAATTGCAAGCATTACACCAGATGGAATATATTTCATTAAAAATAATTAGTAGATGACTTTGCCATGTAGCCGTTGAGTTGGACCAATACCCTCACTTTTTGTTCCAACAGCTGATTTAAATGCAACTCAATGATCAACCTTGTTATTTTTATCCTAATTTGGGCCATCACACCATTGTGTCAAGGTATAAAACAGTTGCAATGTACAGCACATTAACCTGTGGGAGTTTAGGTCCCTCTGATGCATATCAATGTTAAAAATTCAATCAGTCAAAATATCCGGCCAGCTGGCTGATGGTGATTTTGTGAGAAGCTATCATGGGAATGTGCAAAAGACTTTTGTGGAAAAAAGGCAGATTGACATCAACAGCTGGATGTTATTTCACGTCATTAATATTCTTCCTAAAGAGCCTCAACCAGCCATACCAACCATAGTTCAAGTATCTGTCAGCAGTTTAAAGGACATGGCGTTTTGTTCTCTCTGTTGCTGTTTTTCCCCTCCTAATTTAAGTCTTTCTCCTCCCTCTGTTCAATTAAGACTGACACTGATGTTTGCATTTTCCTTTACATCAGTCTGTGCAAGGTATTGGCATCAATCGATTTATTTGACCCCGAAGGGCAACTGGTTGTGCAGAAGTGAACACAAGATAATTCAACAAAGCACATACACACAAGGTAAAACAAGTCATGATGGTTTGCGTTATGAAATTGCAAAATATTAAAAATAAAGAGGTCATTCAAGGACAGAGGAATTGCAAATAAAAATCAAGTGATAAAGTGATACAGTCCCTAGCTGTAACTCCAGTTGTTTGTGTGTTGTGCAACATGGCAACAAAGCTAACAGTCTTTTCCATACAGATGGATCCAGACAGAGACGATAAATACATACAGTAGAGAGGTGGATGATTTATCCACGTGTCATTGTGTATTCAGTATGAACCTTGCCAAACTGTCACCCACTATCTCACTTGACTTAGTGGGATTTTCTGCTGCACTCCCAAAACTTTGAACCCCCTACTTATAAAAGCTGGAAGGCTGTCAAAGCCTATAGCATGATACAGGACAAAGACTGGGGTAACTCCCAAAAGAAAACCATAGAATAGAGAATCTAAAAAATCTGGTCAGATATATAGTTAACCAGCAGGGTGGTGGACATATTTTAAGCCAGGTAGGTCACACTTTTGTTTTATTTCATTTTTGTTAAATAAATAAATAAATAATAAATAAATTGACCAATTCAGACTGTATCTGCCAGCAGTCAAACTCTTTGTTTAGTCAATGCCATGGATTGGACATGCACAGGCTGTGTGCTGGTAAACACAACTCATAGTAACTATGAGACTTGCCAGTTCCTCCCCAACCCAGTTTAAAAGCAAGCATTGTTAATAGAAACATGTGGCAGTGGTTTAAACATTTAAATTCAATTGGAACTGCAAAGTTTCCACAGAAACTGGTTGCTATTGTTGCCCATCAGCTCTGTCTTTATCATATTTCTTCTGTCTGAGTTGAAACAGAAGCAGCGTTCTCAGGAAGTATGAATGGGTGTGTGCTTCTTCTGCTAAATCACTTCCTAATCTGAGAGCCTCGCCAGCTAGAGGGCGTCATGTCTGAGGTGAGATTACCGTGCAGCAAAATTGCCCTTAAATTACACTGATGCAAGTTTAGCATTGATGATATGAGTTAGTGTCACTTTTTAAGGAACTAAATCCTCATAATCGAGCCAAGACCACGTTATTTAGCACCGCACCCTAAGAGTAAATGCAGCATGGCAATAGCCTGTCTTCGGCACAGTAGAGAGAAAATGCTGGCCTGTGTCCAAAAAGAGAATCAAACAGCAACCCAAAGTAACCGGTTTTCATCCCAGATTTGTGTGTAGGAAAGCTCCTGACAAACATTTTTTTCCCTTGAATTTCACAAGAAATGTAATGCTTATGTCATTAATATAATGCACTGATTTTATTTTCCAAGATGGCAGATGTTGTAATTACACCAAGATTACCACTCCCCAGCTGATGAACTTTAGCTACAGACAAATACGGATTCAATTAACTTCCCATTTTAAAAGGGCAGCAGTAAGTAAATTGCACATGACTGCAGTCCTCATTTATTACAGTGATGAGGGGCCTAGTCAAAAAGCAGAGAGCCATTATTCAGCAAGGAGGAAGAGAGAGGCCACAAGTATCTGGACACCTGAATTTTACACCCACATATGATTTTTGAACAAAACATTCCAAAACTATGAGCAGTAATACGCTGCCTCCATAAAAGCCCCCACTCTACTGGGAACCTGGCTGGAGAGATTTACTTCAATTCAGCCACAAGAGCATTAGTGAGGTCCAACACTGATAGTAGGTGATAAGGCCTGGCTCACACTCAGCGTTCCAGTTCATCCCAAAGGTGTTGGATGGCCTCTGTGCAAGCCAGTCAAGTTATTCTACACCAGACTGGGAAAACCATTTCTCAGTTGGACCTGGCTTTGTGCTCGGGGTCAATGTTGAAGCAGGAAGGGGGCCTTCTCCAAACTACTGCTGCAAAGTTGGAAACATCATCTGTATGCTGCATTAAGATTTCCCCATACCTAAGCTTGCCCATGAAAATCAGTCCCATCCCAAAAGTACACAAAGTATTACCGGTATTAGGAGTGGATGTTTTTAACTGCAACTTACTGCTGCTGTTTGCAGACTGAAAATCTTTGTTTACTCTATTAAGGTCAAACAGGTCAAAGCACAGGTCAGCTTGTCCCTGAAGCTTTAAAGGATGGGCTGTCTTGTTCGAAAATGCTACAGCACAGTGGATGCTTGCTATATGAGTCAGTATTTTGCTTTATTTATTTACTGTATGGTGAGTAATGAACAGACTGTTAAGGTCTGCCATGCACACACACGGGAAACAGGGGTTCTGGGCCTAGATGCAGACACTCAGATAAAGAAGGTTAAATTACAATGATGGTGAAAGCAGTCCAAAAACCAAAACAACACACATCCAGAGACAACAGGTGAAAGTCCACTATCCGTAAGCCAGAACATATAAATCCACTGCAAACGAGAATAAATCCTCAAAATACTGAAAGACGAGGGATAATACTAGCAGTCAACACACTGGTAGGAACACAGGTAGAAACAATGAAATGGCACCAGCAAACCACCTAAATTCACCAGGCAGGGTGAACATAACGACACACAGGTGAAACACATTAGGGCAGGTGCAAACCAGATCAATACAGAAACACAAGAACAGGAAGTAATCAAGACAATGACACTAGGGCCAGACAAACTACAAACAGGAAACACTGAAAACATAAAACACCAACAACCAAGAACTGTGACTCAGACAATGACAAGATCAATAATATCAAAATATGATTAGTATTATTTTTGGGATTCTAGCCTATTTACAGTGAAAGAGCTTGACAGGAAACACGGGGAGAGAGAAAGTAATGACAGGCAACAACGATCCACAGCCAGGATAGAACAAGGACATTGCAGTTACTGTATTTTTTGATGCTATAACTTAGAAATCAGTCACATCATCTAAAACGCATCAACAGTTTGGAGTTTGGGGTCTCTGTTGCCAACTACTACTGTAAACTTTCTGCTACACAACATTCTACTTCTTCGTTTTTCTTGTGAAATGCTAGAGAGCTTTACCATGTCAGGTTTCTATAAATAGTTGAAACAGTCTGTGGTCTAACTGTTCAGATCTTATAGACTTTAGGAAGCTTGTAACGAGGGGTAGTGAGAAGGCTAGACATTGCTTTGTTACAAAGGGTCAAGGTTGGGAAGCAGGGCTTATAGCGAAGTCACAATTGAGTGTCTCTCATAGATAAATGCCTCTGGTAGGAATTCAGCTACATTTTGAAGCTGACACCAGGCCTAAAACCTGCTCTATCAGAGTGAAGACTGGCCTATCTTGCCACACAAGACATATTGTCCAGGTTCATGTAAGGATTACATGTCTTCAGACCTGGCCAACGGGTAAACATATGGTGGTCATATTTGTAATGTGTAATGCTGAGGGATAGAAGAGAGTAAATACAACCACAGCACACACCCTTATCATAGCAGAGAGTCTATAAACAGAAACTATAGACCACACACACTTGACACTTTGTACTGGGACAAAGGAAAACACACGCAGGCAGAAACGCACACACACACCAACAAACAAATACCAACAGCAGTATGAATGTCCAAGTCCCACAAACACACACACATCTGTTTTGATTTGGAATAATATAACAATAAAACCTCCTCCTGTCGGAGTGATAACATGATGACAAGCAGCACACACGTCAGCTTGTTTGTCAGAGCTTTGCTTATTATAGCACTAATACTAAGTAAGAAGTCACAGATGTTTTCAGTGTCATGTTTTAAGCTGCCTTCAAATGTTGGAAGACTAATGTGAAATATGTAAGTTTCAGTGTACCTCAAACTGCTGATCACAATCAAAATAAAGCCATTACAGCTAGTATACAAAATGGCAGCTATGTTTAATAAACTTTTACAGATACAGTCTGGTGTTATTTCTCACAAATGGACACTTGATGTTGTAGCATTTGAGTCTTTCAACTACATAGAGAAAGAAAACCTCTTTTAATGATTTATTTTTATGGCCTTGAGTGACCAAACAGCAGGTATGCCCATAGATTTTGCTTCTTCCAGCAGGGAATCCATCTAGCCTACACCTTGGTCCCTTTTGATCAGCTGAAGGTGCCAATAAGTGTGCTTTTTTACTAGACCGTTTACATATGTTCGATATGACCATCATAGTAGCCCTCTATTGAACCTCATGTAAAATCCCTCTTAAAGCAGCTATAATCAATATTTTTTTTATATTAACAATGGATTAAATGACTACTTTTATGTAAAAGGTGTCTCTCATAGTGACAAACCCACAGAGAATGGGGTCCAACCAAGTGGGAAGCTTCCGGTCAATGATCTGATGCGAACGCGCAAGTCCCTTAAACCTGCATTCTATCAAACGGCCAACAGGGGGCAACTCTTCTGGTTGCCAAAAGAAGTCTGGTTCCATTAGAAATAATGGTAAAAGGATCTTACTTCTCAGATGATTTATTACCTCAGTAAACACTTTACTTATGAGTGTACGGTCTCAATCACTAGTCTCATGTCTTCTTCAATACAACATGATGTTCATTTAGTAAATTATGGTCCCATTTAGAGGAAGATAGACCAAAAAGCAGAGTATGCTTCAGGGCAGGATTATCTATGATTGACAACTCGTTACCGTGGCGACCTGTCAATCAGGCTAGAGTGACTCGTACCCACAGCACTGTGTAAATTTAACCAGCGCCGTTGAAAAAACTTATTGGGAGTTGGCTGTTCACTTTCTCTGGTGAGTACATTTAGTTTCAAGACTGTTGTTCGCAAGACATAGTTGTGTGCCCTGTTAAAATGACAGTTAACGTGAATTACAGATGCACCTAGCTAAGCAAGCTAGCTAGCTCCACACACTGTTGTTAGCTCCACCGCCTTGTCCAAATATGGTCACGTCCGGTGCCGCTGGCTGCAAAAAAATCAACATGGCGGCGTCCTATCGGCCAAACTCGAGACTTCAAAACGGCAGTCCACAAACCAACGGGTGACTTCTTATATACAGTCTGTGGGTCCAACTTTGCATTTCCTCTCAACTCTTTTAACATTGTTTTGGTTTTCCGGTTGGTAACTGCTGGTTTGGATCATCTCAGCACTCTCCTCAGCATTGTTTCAGCAGCAGCTGTCGCTACGTTTCCTGCCAAGCTCCCAAATGCAGACAGACAAAGTTAGCGACTAACTAGCTGGTGAACATTTGCAGGAGTTGGTGGAGACCAAAAACAGAGCTAAAAGAGTGTGAATATTGAATTACATTCACCACACAACTTTTTTTTCTTATCTGCTGGGTGTGTAAAAAAGCGAATATTGGCTATCACTTTATGAAGAGATGTCAATGTTGTCAGTAAAGCAGGTACTTGAGGTTTAAGAGAACATATTGTATTAAATGTTGTGAAAAATGTGTGTATATATATATATATATATATATATATATATATATATATATATATATATATATATATATATATATATATACACACACACACACACACACACACACACAC
>NC_060159.1:11898238-11926396 GCF_021292245.1 Micropterus dolomieu
TATATATATACACACACACACACACACACACACACACACACACACACACACACACACACACACACACACACACACACACACCACAAGTAACCAGCTTTATTGAATAAACCTTTAAATGGGGTGGCGATGGCGCAATTTGGTGTGAGAGACCCGGGTTCAGTCCCCCACTGTGACCCATCCACCATTGTGTCCCTGAGCAAGACACTTAACCCCTAGTTGCTCCAGAGGCGTGCGACCTCTGACATGTATAGCAATTGTAAGTCGCTTTGGATAAAAGCGTCAGCTAAATGAATAAATGTAAATTCATAGGCACAGTTGTCATACTTTACAACAAGTACATTAAAATGTCCTATCCACCCTGAACATTGGTATAATTAAATGCAACAAATCACTGGAAAACCAGCAAAAGTTGATGCATAAATAACCAGGCATCTTGTGGAACACATGGCATCTAGTGGTCAGTCAATAAAGGTCTTTTAATAAACAACACTTATACCATGCCATTGTTGGGAACCAATCCCATGTACAATAACGATTGCTTTTTAATTACAATATAATTAGATTATGAGACGTCCTTCTTTATCCATGATCTGTTAGTAGCAGTGCACATTGTCTAAACTTGTACACATAGCCTATTCCATCTTTAAACCTTTCTTAAGCAGTGTAAAGAATTTACAGCGTCTTTATCTGCTGTCTGTATCCTCCCCAGTTTAGTTCACACCACAACATTGTGTGATGTTAGCTGAGAACTACCGCGGCCAAGAAAGTACACACACACATTTCCACAGAACAGCCCTTCCCTTGGCCTGCAATATCTTGCAATGTCTTCCACTGAGGCTGCAGAAAGACGAAAAACACAATGAGCTTAAATTGCCCATACCATCGATGTTCTCTGTTCATTTCAGAGCTCTGAGTGATTTGTTTATCTCTCTCTGAAAACATGCCCATCAGGGGAAATTCCCTGTTGAAAGTTACTAAGGAACTCAAGCTGAACGCCCCTGAACTGGTGTTTTAGAAATGTCAGGTCTCATTAAAAAAAAAAAAAAAAAAAAAAAACCCCATACACTGTTCTAGTTGTCTGGATTATTTTAGGCGAATACATATTTGCTTATCATCCAGGACTTTTTGGATTTTGTTGTTATCAGTCAGTCAAATGCTTTAAAGATGTACCTCTTTGCACTGTAGTGTCACAACATCTCATCATCATCAGTGATATCAGTGAGGTGAGATGCCTACGCAGAGCCCAAAGGATACTAAAAGACAGTACCCACCCAGACATAGCCTGTTCACCCGGCTGCCTTCTGGGAAGAGATACTGAAGTTTCTGCTGCCACACCACCAGACTGCAGAGCAGCTTTTTCCTGAACTTATCCCCAGCACCGCTCCATTGATCATTGAATATTGTTTATTTCTGTTTACCATTTTTATAATTTCTTCTGTATTAATGTATTTTGTCTGCTATGTAACACAATGAAGTTACAAAGCTCAATTTCATTATATAACCTGTTATACTGTGACAATAAATGTACCTATCTGCTTACCTACCTACCTACAACTTAAGGCTAATCAAGGATTCTCCGCTAGTTTAGGCTTAAGTTTTAAACCTTCAGTCCTAAAATGTGTCTGGATGAAATAACCAATTTGACTGCACAAAAAAGACTGTAGTTGAGTTATGGGGTGACGCCCAGCTTAATCTCTTTCACTTGACTAACAAAAGCAGGTATATTGTTCATGCCTGAAGGCTGTGATTTCAAAATAGGAATTCACAGCTGTAATGGTGTGTGCATGAACGTCTGTGCTTGTGAGTGTAATTGCAGCCCACATGCGTGTCTATAAATGGAAGCACATGTGCGTTCTGTGTTTTAAATCCTAAAAAACACATCTGGGGGTCAAAATTCATGGGAATAGTTTAATTTGTCTGCTTGCATGTAATATGACACTACTCCAGTCACACTCACATGCATTGGCACCATCATGAGGCCACCGTCTGCTGCACTGATGAGTAGTTCAACACATGTGGTGGAATGTAACTAAGTACATTAACTCAAGTAGTAGTTAAATTCAAATTTGAGGTACTTTGAGTCTTCTCTTTTCATGCCACTTCCTACCTCTTCTCCACTCTCAAAGGGAAATATTGTACTACAATTATCTGACAGCTTTAGTTACTAGTTACATAACAATTTACTTTCAATTCTTTAAAAACTTTGGAAATGTAATCTTTTATTGTGTGACTATGTGGTATGGCAGCCTATTACTGAATTTTTGCACTCTGACCATACTTATTGACTTGTGTCAACCACACATCTGGTTAAAACAAGTTCTAACCGAGAAGCAACTTTTTAGCTGCCCTTAGTTTATCAACCTGTTAACCGTAGTTGTATCCATGCACGTGTCTGACTGACACATTCAGCATACCCTTCAAAGGAAAGAAAAGAATAAGCCACACATCCTCCATCACTCCCCACAGGCTTTTTCAGAAGCTATCAGAGCCATATTATTGTTATAATAACAGATCGTAGCTTGCAGTGCATGCACTTTTATACCTGGCAGTCTCTTAGAAAATCACTTGGAATGTTATGTCTCTGTAAAACAACTCAGCCAACAACATGTGTGCACAAGCGAAATTACCCAAGCACATATACACGCCCACACAATGATCTTGAGATATTTTTCTGATTGTTTCATCTCACAAAGTTTCTCCCCAACCAAACTTTGGGAAAGAAAGAGGGTGCGTTTCAATTGTGACCTAAACACCACTGATTTACAGCAAGTCCCTGTATTTATATAGCTTTGTTGATTTATACTTGCATCTGGAGGTATCAGAGCATCCCAAGGCCACGTTATCTGAAATATCACAACCATGATTCAGCAGGTCACGCCGAGTCTGATGGTGGATTGGTGCTGAGGGGGGAGACTTTCCACTTAGCTGCAAAATCCCACTAAAACTAAGAGTTGCAGTTGGACAGGAACCCGTAAAGCTCTATTACAAGACACATGGAGGTGTAGAGAGCCAAAATAAACCAGCTCCCCTTCTCCTCCTTGCTTTCTCCTCACTCATCTCTCTCTCTGCACCTGGATTCTCTGTGAATACTGCCAGCTGACAGAAACCTGGGGGAGAGTAGAGAGAGTAAGGAAAGAAAGAAAGACGCATTTGATGTATTTTAATAAAAAGTGTAGCTTAGTAGAAATAAAGGAGAGAGAGTGAAAGAAAGGGCAAGACAGGACATATCAGTAACTGAAGGACGAGGAGAGGGAAAAAGGACAGAAAATCTGAGATGCGTGAGAAGAGAGGAATGAGCAGGCAATGATGAGTCACCTACCATCCCAGGGCAATAATGTAACTGTTATCACTAGCCCTCCATAGACTTGACCCAACTTATTAAAAAAAAAAAAATTCTCATTAAGTCAGGGTATCAGCTGCTTTCCCATTTCTTGTTTCCCACATCTCCAGTTATTTAATTATCCAGGATAAGGGCAGCATTTTTTAATTTGACTGAATGTTTTAATTTGAATGTAGGCCTTTAATTAAGAGCACAAATTAGTTTCCAAAGACACAGAGAGCTTAACAAGAACAGTCTGACATTTTGACTTATTGTCTTTCTTGCAGAGAGTTAGATGAGAAGATTGATACCACTCTCATGTCTGTACAATAAATATGAAGCTAGTCTGCCAAGAGACTTTTAGCTTTGGTTAGACAGGAAATAGGGGGAAATGGCTAGCCTGGTTCTGTCTGGTGTAACAGAATTCACCAATCAGCACCTCTAAAGATCACTAATAAATGTGTGATAACTTATTTGTTTAGTCCATACAAAAACTACATTAAAAAAAGGACAGGAATATTTCTTGGCAAGGGCCAGTAACTTCCTGGAGTCATATCTTCACTGCTAGCTAGCTGGGTTCTCAGATAACTCTTAGCTTTAGCTTCATATTTACAGTAGACATGAGTGGCATCAATATTCTCTGCGAGAATGCGAATGAGGCCATTTCCTAAGATTTAGAACTATTAATTTAACATCAGACTGCAAAAAGAGGAATAAACTGTTATTGCAAGTACTGCTTAGATGGATTTAGCTTTGAGTTACTATTAATCATGACGCAATCTGAGTGACTAAAATCTTATTAAAATTCGCACAAAGTTCTTGATGTTGTTTATAGGCATCATAACAATAATTAAGCTATGATGGATGCCTTGCATGAGTAATCATTTCACCAAGCTGCATGTGGTGTTTTGAAATTTACTTTAGTTTTCACACACCCACACACCCCTTTGTCTGCCAGAGGTAAAGATCACCAAGTACTGATGGCAATGTGTGTGTTACAGATCATGAAAGTTGTATACAAGCATCTTGGCAGCAGTATATACAGTGAATTTAGAGGACAAGTCAGCCTTGCATGGGAAAAGGGATGCTTTGTTGAGAACCGGCCAGAGAAAACCCTGCTTGGGCCCAAAGGAACAGCTGGGGAAAAATACTGAGTCACAAACGGCCCACACAAAATACAGGCTCCCACAGTAGTCCTGATCCTTTGGTTGGACTGTTTTATTTTTTTCTCCTTTTTTTACTGTGGTGTAGATAGAGTTCAACACAAAAAAGGTTATGAGTTGACCCAGACGGTTTCCCACACAGCCGGAGCACGGAACAAAAATGATGCAGCTTCCTCAGCCTCTGAGGGCATAACCAGCAGTGTTACGCCAGTAAAAAGCCCCTCTTCTCAGCCACACGCACAGGGGAAGACCCCCCCGGACCTTGTGGCTCACCAAAAATATTAAAGTGTCAGTTCCAGTCATGCCATAAATTAATGAAAAGAAAGTGCAAAAGGTTGGAGAGAGTGTAAAGAGGAGGAGAACAAACATGCAGTGATGATGTAGCCAGATATTATTAGACACATCAGTGAAAGAACAGCCTTATTGAGAATTATTTGCGCAGTGGCCAATTCCAGTCACAGAGGCTGTTAGGTCAAGGTGAACTTTATTATCCCACAAAAAAGAAAGCAGCTTTGGGTTATTGGGGAAATTCATGTGATCATACATGTCCGATTTAACACAGGTGTACATGCAGTACATTCATAGGAGTACATTTTGCTACACTTCTGTATTTTTTACTTAAGGTAATAGTTCAACATTTTGGGAAATACATTTGCTTTCTTGCTGAGTTAGATAAGATCAATACTACTCATCTGTACAATAAATATGAAGCTGGAGCCTGCAGCTAGTTAGCTTAGCATAAAGACTAGGCAGTAAACAGCTAGGCTCTGTTCAAAACAGAAGGCAGCTGCCTTGCTGCTGTAATAGACAGGTGTCACAGGTTTGTAGAACACTTAGCAGGTTACGTTCAAGAATGGTTATTAAACAAACACAATGTGAGTACACTTACTTCAGAGTTCCAAAATAAAGTGATCCACAAGAAGATCCAAAATCCACAAAACGCAGGGAAACCGGATGACAAGACAAGACAACACTAGGGAGGCTACACACCACAAAACACTGCAATAACCAGACAGAGACTGAACAGAAACAGCAAACATTTAACACCATGGACTAACGAGCAGGCGGGAGAAACACAGGTGAGAGGAATCAGTACTAATGAGACAGAGAGACAAGAGACAGCAGCTGAAAACAGACAGACAGGCAGGCAGAGGGATTACTCGAGGGTTACCATAAACACTCACAGAGAACTAAACTCAACAGAACAGATGACAGGACTATATTGCAGATACAAAACCAACCTTAGAGTCAAAAACCAAAACCCAAAAACAGAAACAAGAATCAAAATACAGCACACAGAGAACTGAGGACAGGATCGTGACAACAGGTGCCTCAGAAGGCATTACTTTTAAGTGATGGCATCTCTATGTACATTGGTTTCAAACAGCCTTTTAGTGCAGGCATTTATAGCAACTTGTGACGTCAGCACACCGTTTTGCGTCTCTTCTGGCTGTCACTCACTAGCCTTAGTGTTAGCTAGTTAGCTATTGAAAAGGTAAATGGTTAACAGACACCTCAGAAATCATGCTAAACAAACTTGGTTTGTTGCAGTTACGTGCTAATATGATAGTTCAGTGTTTAGTTCTCGCTCACTTTTCAAAAATCAAAGCGAAAAATCTAAAAACTTTTAAAAACCTAAATTTCGCCATCCACTGTCCTTGAGCAACCACAGGCGCACAGATTTATGGGTAATAGGCAGCATTGAGTCAGCATCAACGCTGCCTTTAAAACTGACCGTTAGGGGGGCAGTTTGAATGTATCTTACGAGGAAACGAATATTGGATTGAACAGCACTCGATCCGTTTTGAACAGCACTGTCCTGTTAGACACCTTCTGAGATAGCATTTTTACCTGTTTCGTGCACAGCCCCAGCCTGGCTCTGTCCAAAGGTAAAAACATCTGCCTACCAGCACCTGTAGATGGACTGTTGCTCCTCAACAGAGCAAACACAGACTTTTGCAGGTTTGCTGTCTTATGCGTCACTGAAACCTTAGTGAGTAAACTCCATGTCAGTATTCCAACTTCTCCGAGCAGACCAAGTAACTGAGGCATTTAGTGAAAATGGCATCTGTTTATACATGAAGGTTGGTCTAACCTACAGATGTCACAGCTTTAAGGAAATCACATTGTCAGTGCAGAGCTTTTAGTTTGAGTATTTTTACAGTGTGGTATTGCTACTTTTACTTAAAGGAGCTCATTGTCTATGTGCTGACACATTAAAGAACATTTTATTGATTTTTTTTGGTATCTTAAAGAAAGCTATGCTTTGGGTAACATATTATAAAAGAAATAGCTACAGTTGACAAATTCATGTCTGTTTAATCAAATTTTATTTTTTAAGGAAAAGGCATTTTCCACATGGGGTTAGACTAATCTAGCATTTTACTACTTCAACCAAAAATTATAAAAATCTTTCACTCTAAGCAATTAGATAACTTATCTTAAGGCTCCCCTTAATGTAAATATACATATATATATATATATACACTGAACACAATAAAAAAAAAATGTACAGCTTATTTTAACTGACAAAATATTAGATCAAATTAGGTCAGAATGGCTTTTATCAAATAATAATAATAAAAAAAAGTGATGAAACAGAAGACATTTTTAGTTCAGTGACACAAGCGGCAGCAAGAAGAAATGTTGAGAAAAGAAAATTGTGAAATTTTTTTTTGTCAGAATTGCTATGGGGTGCGTCTTACCCCATGTTACCCTATGCTTATCCATATTTTATGACTTGTCTACAATGTTACAATGTTGGATGTTCATGTTAAACATGGCCAAAGCTTCAAATAATGAGGTAAAAGTATTTAAAAGAAATCCCTGTCAGCCAAAACCTCAGATTTCCTCCTGTTCTGAACACTCTGTTTTGAACTGCTTTTTCTACTAATGGCTCAGTTCTACAGACTGAGCTGATATTCCATATATGGTCATTTGTCACAACTATGCTCAGTCTGGCTGTACTGCTCAGCAGCAACAACAGTCTAGTAACATGACAGAAGACAGTGGGCTTAAAAGAAGAATGTGGAAGAAGAATGAGAAGGGGGGCTTAAAGAGACAGGAGCATCTACAGCTTGTTTCAGACAGAGGGTGATAAGAAGACCTACATGAAGAGCCAGTATAAGATAGAAAATTTATTTTTTGAACTTTGAATCATGCAAAGCTGCCTTACAGGAGTCACAGAACAACAATATAGGACTGGAAAAGCAGTATAATAGGTCTCCTTTAAGTAAAGTGTCTGAATACTTGAGCTAAGGCAAGATAATGCATCATGTAATTTATTTATATATGATTAAAATGACATGTTACCATGTGTCAACAGTTTATTATATATAAAATATGTACAATGCACAAAAAGCATGCAGTGTAAGAGCTACAATAGTCTGTCTAGATTTCAGTGGTTCTAGACAAAAGATGAATGAATGAGTTTGCACATCTGCTTATATTATCAGTCCCTCTTTATCATTCCTCTTGTGTGTCTCTATGTCTGTCTGTTGCTAAACATGGAAGACAAATGATCATTCTTCTCACTGGATGCACTCCAACACAAGCATTTATTTAATATTTTCATTAACTGTTGTTTCCTGTGATCTTCCCCATAAAAGCTAAGATGCTTAGATATATATGACATTATAAATGGAATAATGGCATAATTTGACAGGGCAGGATAATGCTTTTGAACAATCTTACCACACACACACACGCATCACATCAACATATATTTATGGAGATATAAGGTAAAATACTGTATGCAAGTTCACTAAAACAGTATGTGGTCAAATTTCAATGCATAGGAAACAAGAAATCTCTTTTGTAAACCTCTATTTTTACATCTCTGGCCGAGGAACAGTGTTAACCTCAAGATTAATAATTTTAACACAAATCAACCACACCCTCGAACTGTGTGTCCACAGGGGAGATGAGATATTTTAACCAAAAACACCTTTTTCAAATTTCCATAAGAACAAAAAGTTATTTATTTCTCTAAGCATTACCATTGTTGAGGTTCTGCACTGTCCTATCTGGTGGCTTCTCATTGATCATACTATGTCAATGATTAGACATCCTAGAACGGTGAGCTTCTGCATTAACTTTATTTAATGACACAGTTATTTAATTTAAGTATAAGAGTGTTCAGCTTTTTGGCGCACAGTGCACATGTTTCTAGAAGCAAAAGCATAAAGGAGTGGATTCAGGCAGCTATACACAAATACTAGTGCTCCAGTGATGTTCCAGCTGTTTATACAAAACTTTAACAGGCCCTGGTTGTTGAGTGAAAAAGCTGCCACACCAAGAATATTCATGATATGATTTGGCATCCATAGGACAAAAAAGGTCACAACAATACTTGTGACCAGACGGGTCATCTGTGGGTTGTTGAAGAAAGCTGACTGGTTCACTTTTCTGTGGAGGCGAATGTATGAAAATGCTACGACAGAAGATGAAACAAATCCCAGCAGGGACTGAATCAGCAGCACAGCTACATTCCGGGTTTGGGAAAAGTAGTAGATTTGCAGTGTGTCCAGTCCTGGTCTGTGGTCACCTGTCGAACCACTAAAGCAGGGATGGACAGGATCATCGACACCAGCCAGAGCAGAGCCAGCAGCCTCTTCCTCCCGACCTGATGTGAGCACTTCTGCAGGTACACCACCTGTAGGTAGCGCTGGACACTCAGCACCGTCACAGTCAGCAGGCTACCATAAAGGCTGCAGTACACTAGATACGCTAGGAGCTTACAGGCCATCAGGCCGAGGGTCCAGCTGTACAGATAAGTGTAAATCCACACTGGCAGGGTGAGCAGGCAGAGCAGGTCTGAAATGGCCAAATTCAGCATCAAGCTCTGGCTCACACTGGACAGGTGCTGCCAGTTTGGTTTGAGGATGATCACAGCGATGTTTCCGGGAACTCCCAGCAGGAAGCAGAGGGACAGCATCACAACAGGGACCAGACCTCTGGAGTCCCAGGAGTTGGGAGGTGGATATCCAGGAGAAGAGGAGGTGTTAAAAGTGACCACAGTGGAGTTGAGTTGTTCCATGCTGCAAACCTGCTGGCAGAGAAGCTGAACGTTGTTGACTGAGCAAGTATTCATGGTAACTGTGTGGTCAGTCAGAGGAAGATGTTTTGATGCTTTCAAAAGAGGAACAACAAAAAAAGAAATAATGACGTGTTCCATTGCGGCTGCATAGATTTGCAAGACTACATTATCAGATGCATTTTCTCATGTTCTGTTTCCTGCACAGGAAACAGTTTTTCACAACACCTCCATAGAAGTAAAAATAAACAATCTATAAATGTTGAGCACTACTCATATTTGCTCAAATTAAAATTAAATACATGATGCACACACATGCTTTCACCCTAAATGTAGTATATATATTTTCAATATAATGTTCATCATATTTGTCACATGAGAGTGACACTTGGAGGCGTATAAAATTTCAGTTCCATGTCGATATTTTGACTTTTTAATAAATTTTCAACAAACCTCTATTTTTACATCTTTGGCTGAAGACCAATTTTAACCTCAATAGTCATCATTAAACCCAAAATTATCTACAGCTCTCTGTGACAAATGAGAGAACCACACCCTCAAACTGTGTGTCCACTGAAGAGATGAGATGTTTTGACCAAAAATACCTTTTTTAATTTTCACAAAAAATGTGTTTTTTTCTAAGCATTTTTTATTGTTTAGGTTCTGCACTCTCTACTATAGGTCATACTATGTCAATGTTTAGACTTCCTGGAACGGTGAACTCGCGGTTCAGTTTTGTTGGCGTACAGTGCACATGTTTCTAGAAGCAAAAGCATAAAGGAGTGGATTAAGGCAGCTATTCACAAATACCAGCGCTCTAACAATGTCCCAGCTGTTTGTACAAAACATCAACAGGCCCTTGTTGTTGAGTGAAAAAGCTGCCACACCAAACACATTTATGACAAGATGTGGCATCCATAGGACAAAAAAGGTCACAATTATACTTGCGACTAGCCGGGTCGTCTGTGGGTTGTTGAAGAAAGCTGCCTGGTTCATTTTTTTTTGGAGACGGATGTATGAAAACGCAACAACAGAAAATGAAACAACTTCCTGCAGGGACTCTGTCAGCAGCACGGCTACATGCTGGGCCTGGGAAGAATAGTCAGATTTGCACTGTGTCCAGTCCTGGTCTTCGATCACGTGTCGAACCACTAAAGCAGGGATGGACAGGATCATCGACACCAGCCAGAGCAGAGCCAGCAGCCTCTTCCTCCCGACCTGATGTGAGCACTTCTGCAGGTACACCACCTGTAGGTAGCGCTGGACACTCAGCACCGTCACAGTCAGCAGGCTACCATAAAGGCTGCAGTACACTAGATACGCTAGGAGCTTACAGGCCACCTGGCCGAGGGTCCAGCTGTACAGATAAGTGTAAATCCACACTGGCAGGGTGAGCAGGCAGAGCAGGTCTGAAATGGCCAAATTCAGCATCAAACTCTGGCTCACACTGGACAGGTGCTGCCAGTTTGGTTTGAGGATAATCACAGCGATGTTTCCGGGAACTCCCAGCAGGAAGCAGAGGGACAGCATCACAGCAGGGACCAGACCTCTGGAGTCCCAGGAGTTGGGAGGTGGATATCCAGGAGAAGATAAGATGTTAGAAGTAACCACAGTGGAGTTGAGTTGTTCCATGCTACAAACCTACTGGCAGAGAAGCTGAACGTTGTTGACTGAGCAAGTGATGATGGCAACTGTATTTTCTCATATTCTGTTTCCTGCACAGGAAACAGTTATTCACTGCAACACCTCCACAGAAGTAAAAAAAAGGGTGATATAACTTGATCACTACACTACTAGATATACTGCCACAGTGAACTGACAAATCTTTATCAGGCAGTCCATGCGCAGTTTTTGAACTGTCAGTGCTGGACTCTGGGGTGGGACTCTGTTTTACATCTATTATGCTTGGTGCTCAAATGCTGTCAAGATGGAACCTGTATCCCAAATGTCTGACTTTTTATGTAAGGATGATGACCACATTATCATGTTGTTATTGCTGTTTAAACTTAAATTCACTTGAAATCAGTAGGGGAGGCCTGCAGAAAAAGGTCTGTCTCTCTCTCTCTCTCTCTCTCTCTCTCTCTCTCTCACTCTCACTCAAACTGCTACACTGGAAAAGGAATTAGCTCTGACAGTTATATTGACAAGCAAGCATGCTAAGACAACCAATTATGATTTGACCCCCTCTCCCTTTCAGCATTCTGGACAGTGTTGTTCCTTTAAACAGTTCCTAAGGACTTCACAATTTCACAGCACAAATGTGGAGCTTACAGTAGGGTAATTACATGGCACAATATTTGCCAAAAAGCATATACTTGCCGGCATATAGTGCTCTTTATAATCTCAGAGATTGACCGAGTTTTTATCCCTAAATTGCTATGTATATAAATAAATGTTGTTTCATTTTATTTTAAATGTTAACTTGAATATATATATAATTATTTGTTTAGTTCAGTGTGAGACTTGTGGTCTCTAAAATTTTGACATTATGCTATTTTTGCCATTCATTTCTATTTTTCTGTATCATGGATCATGCTTAAAAGAAGGAGCTTTCTGGGTTTATCTAGCCGAAGAGAGTGATCACCTACAGTCCACAGTGCACCGGTCAATTCCTTGCACCGTCCACTCCAGCGCCCTGCTCCCTCTCTGGTAGACCTATAGGTTGTGTTACTAGTCCGGTGCGCTGCGATGGTCGATGATCAGATACAGAAAACTAAAAAACAGACAGCAACTGCCACAGGGCACTGGGCCAGGTTAGGCTACCTGAATAATTGTTTATACTCTGCTGGTCTAGTACTCGGTTGTTAGTCTTCAGTGATGTTGCGTTATGAACATTTGGCCAAGCATTAAGAAGTATATAGGCCTATTTGATACTATGCAAATGTCTTCAGGTTACCTGCAAAGTCCACTGAGTCAATTTTCAAAATAAAATACCGTGTGCAGACTCCCGATTGTAAAACAACAATAAACCATTTAACTACGTAGCCTACATGATCATAGTGGAATCACAAAGAGCAAGCACTGATTACCAAATCAAGAAAATCTAAACATGGCAGCAAAATCAGGCAGGCAACATGCTCTGATTCTGAAATGCTCCCTGTGGATATGCAGCCTGCATACGACGGAACGAAACAGGGTCACAGAGAGCTGTGAAGAAGGTAATAGAAGCACAAAAGTGACAAATAAACAACAAGCCAATTCTAAGATGCTTCAAGTGAACGTTGACGCTGGGTTGAGGACGTAACAAAACCGTGGCGCAGCCTGAGTCAGTGGACTTCTGGAGTAAGACTGTGGAGAAAAAAAAGACAGTGACTTGACAACAGCATTGAAATGTCACACCTGTGGCTTTTCACCTCACACAGACATCGTTCTGCCTCTGTAACTACCAACATTCCCGGCTCAGAGGCGGATCACATCGGACCCCCCTTCCGGCTCCCATTCAGCGCAGCGAGCCAGCATATGGGCGTAATTATCCCGGATAAGGCAGTGGGAAAGCGCCTTGTGTATCATGGCTGGCTGCAGACATCTGACGTCCAGCACCATACTGCATTTAGAGGTCGAGCACAATTAGACAATGAACAGCACCTGTGACAATTTGCTCTCCCTGGCTCTGCTCACCTGAGCCACCTCCCCATACTGCAGCTGAATGCAGACCATGCCCACCTCCAGAGTGGTATTGCTACTTTTGCTTTAAGGTTCAGTGTGTAAAATTTCTGAGGGTCTTTTGACAGAAATGCAATATGAGATCCATAACTATGTTTTCAGCGGTTTGTAAAGATGTTACATAATGAATCGTTATGTTTTTATTACCTTAGATTTAGCCATTTCTATCTACATAACCGTGGGTCCCCCCTTCCATGGATGTCGGAGCGCGTTGCGTCACTATGTTCTTCTACTGGTAGAATTCAGGCAGAGTAGATGCCTATCACTATGTTGAATACGTATGTTAGAACAAGAAGAAGTAGTAAAAATATACAGCAGGGGTTGGCAAATAAGTTTTGCAGCAGAGCAATTTTTTCAACCATTAGATGGTGGGTGAGAATATAGGGCAAAATATTACATGTTATTACTATGGTGTTTGGTTAGCTCAGTTGGTAAAGGGCAGGACTGTCACATTCACATTGTGTGCTCAATCATACCTTTAGCCATTTTTTTCTCTCTCTTCAACTAACGAATTCTGCAGCGACTGTTTCTCAGGCTCACATTACTGCGAGTGCTGCAGTGTGTTTGTGTTCTGGTGTTTGATCCACATCCACCAACCTACTGATATCTTTTCTATTTCCCACTATCTCCAGACAGAGGAAATTTAGGGGAATCGCGTTCTCTGACGGCTCTTTCAGAGGTGTGTCAAGCAGGCTACAGATCTTTTAATGTCGTTCAGAATTTTTCAAAGTAAAATCTCTCAATTAAACTCCAAATAAGACATTACAGTAAAAAGTAAATACCACCTATACAAAGACATCAAAGATAAACGAACATTTAGGACTCATCCGCAGCAGTTAATAAGTAGGTCTTAAGCTTTGATTTAAAAACCTCAATTAAACATGCCAGTCTAATATCTGCTAGAAGACTGTTCCACAATGTTGGAGCATGGAACGAAGAGGCTCGCTCACCAACCGTTTTCTTCCTAACCTTTAGTACAGTCAGAAGTCCTGTCCCGTGGGAGTGCAGCAACCGTGTAGGCACATAGGAATTCAAAAGATCAGACAGATATAATGGTGCAAGGCCATTCACTATTTTGTACATTGACAACAAAACCATAAAATCTGCTCTAACCATAACAGGGAGCCAGTGCAGTGAGACCAGCACAGGAGTTATATGCATGTATTTAGATGATCCAGTCAGAATACGTGCTGCAGCATTGTGGACCATCTGCAGACCTCGCAAACTTTTCTTATGCAGCTCTGAGAACAGTACATTACAATAGTCCAGCCTAGATGTAACAAATTCCTGAATAAGGGCCTTAGCATCTTTAAGTGCCAATATTGATCTAATCTTTGAGATTCTTCAGAGATGAAATAAGGCTACTTTTGTCACCTCTTTAATATACAAATCAAACGAAAGTGATCGATCAAAAATAACCCCAAGATTCTTTACTTTATCCTTGCAATGAATGACCGAATCATCAGTGGATAGAGTAAAATTGTCATACAAATGACTTAATCTAGCTGGACCAATAGCTATCATCTCAGTTTTGCTGCGCTGAGTAGCATGAAGTTTGCTGATAACCAGCATCTCACAGCAGCCAAGCACATCAATAACTTAACAGAATCAGATGCAATTTCCAGCAATAATACATTTGTAAATTATCAGCATAGCAATGAAAAGTTATCCCAAAAGAACGAATGATCTGACCCAATGGCACTAAGTATAATGAAAACAACAAGGGGCTAAGGACTGAACCCTGTGGAACCCCGTGCTGAAGTGGGGAAGGATTGGACAATGTGTTATTATAAAACACACATCTTTCTGAAAGGTGAGATTTCAACCACATAAGCCCCTGGCCAGAGATGCCAAAGTATTTCTCGATTCTGTCCAAAAGAATACAGTGATCCACTGTATCAAAAGCCGCGCTAAGATCCAACAACAAAGGGACAGATGTTAAATCTAAGTCAGCAGCCACTAACAGATCATTTAAAGTTTACAGTTACAGTTAAAGAGGTGGTATTATGCTCATTTTCAGGTTCAAAATTTTAATTAGGGGTTGTACCAGAACAGGTTTACATGGTTTAATTTTCAAAAAACACCATATTTTTCTCATACTGCACATTGCTGCAGCTCCTCTTTTCACCCTATGTGTTGTACGCTCCGCTCTTGAGCTACAGAGTGATGCATCTTACTTGTACAAAATCTTTGTTAGGAGTAGTGTTAGGACCCAGCTCGTTAAGGAAAGCCAGTGATTTGGGATTGAAATGAAGGCAGTAAAGGACAACTGAATTCCGGTTAAAGTCAAAGGTTTAATTAAATGAGTTGACTCAAGAAAACACAACAAAAAGAGGCTATATAGGTACTGACAACAAAAAGGAGAAAAAAAAGGAGGTCAGCACCTATATGCTTTACAATAATACAAAGTAAACAAACAATGCTCAAACAAAAGAGCGCCCAACACTTGGTGCACTATCACACTATGTGATTTACAAAGGTTCAAACTGAGTGAAACCACATAGACAGGCAAGAGAGAAACAGGAAATACCAACACTCTAGATATTCACTAACTAACAGAGATAAGCAACCCCAACTGATCGCTGGTTCACAGTCGCCTGAACTGTGGACACACAAAGTATTTGTAGTCCAGCTGGTGTTGATTGGAGAGTCCTGGTTGGCAAGGTCGGTCGAGTCACAGCCACACGAATCACAGACGCCAGAGAACAGCAAACAGGAAGTAGGCAGTCCCAGCTCCAGAGGAACCAATCCTCGACAGAGACTCACACAGCTGGAATATGCATGACAGTCAGAAGCACTCAGGAACACAATTACTTTAAGGCAGCCAGCGGCGGCCGTAACAAGTAGCACATGCGCAGTTCCCAGGTAAGGAATACTAGCCAATCAGAAGCAGAGAATGGCGGGTCGTAAGAAACAAGGTAGTAGGCCTGTATGAGATCAGAGTAGAAAAGAGCTGCGCAACAACCTTGTGTCAGTGTGTGCCTGAAGAACATTAACAACAGCATGAGACCTTCCCCCACACTATGGAGAATCACCCAAAGTTTTCTGAGGAGTGATTGTAAAGTTCAGTGTGGTGGCTCCAGTTCTTACTCAAAGTGACTATGCCCTGAATTATGCCCAACTTTATGCCGTAGTATTATTTCCCCATAGAGTTGTCATGAATGGGGAAACATGTTTATTTCTGCTGTAAAGTTGGGCATTTTAACATGAGGTTCTATGGAGATTGATTCGCTTTTGGAGTCAGCCTCAAGTGGCTGTTTGGGGAACTGCAGTTTTTTGCACTTACACCTTTGTTTCCTTTTTCAGTTGCAGAGGTTTCTGCTTGGTTTTACTGCAACTTTGATAAGCCCACACTCACACCCCTCACCTGAATTAAACAACCATTTACAACCCTTGCCACCCTATCACACCTCCCCACTGATCCCCTACCTGCACTCAGGATCGACAAAGAGGACGTTTGTGAGCTCTTACAGAGACGGAAGATCAGGATGGCACCATCCCTGGATGTTGTGTCAATCCTGTGCTCACCAAATGGCCCTCATCTTTACAGGGATCTTCAATAGATCACCAGGGCCCAGTTGTTCAAAAGTAATCTGATCAGATTTCGGCCGTTGCATTGGATCAAATCTGGAAAACAGGTTGTTGAAAAGAAAAAAAGGATTCTGAAATCGGATTAGATCGCCCAATCCCATCTTGGTTTTGATTTGGGTCAAACCTTCAGTATGTGTTGTTCAAAACATTTTAGTAGGATTGGGCTACCTTTGATCCAAAATAAATAAATAAAATAAAATCAGGATTATCCCGATCCCAACAAAAGTCCGGTCAGTTCCTTATTCTGAGAACTGCCTCTGAAAATCTAAAAGATGGTCTCTTTACAAATGAAGAAGAACTCTGAACGTTCTTTATTTTGTTAACTATGGGACATTAACCTTTTTATGATTTACAACACATGCTCAAAATATCCACAGTGTATTTGTATATATATTTCTGTGTAAGTACATTAAGACAATACAAAACAAGTCAAATTCCTTCCTCCTTACAATAAAGCTGATTTGACACAACTACCGTTTCAGAGTGTAATTCACAGCCGTTGTAAGGACAGCTGTACACATGCATTTATTAAGATTACATAACTTATGATCAAAAACTAACAAATCAACAACTTTGCTCTCAGCCTCTCTTTTTCTCTTTTTAGCTTCCTCTGTCAACATCCTCTTTGGTCTCTTCGCCTCTGCCATTAGCGCTAACATTATGACCGTAGAGGCTGCTAAGCCTGGTTATGCTGCCCACTTGCGTGGCTCTGGCTTGGCATCGGCACTGCTCACCACCAGCTGTTATTTTAACATACAATTACTACAAATGTTGCTAAGTAACATTGTCAGTGCAGAACTTTTAGTTTGAGTATTTTACTGTGTGGTATTGTTACTTTTACAAGTACAAAAAGTACTAAAGCCCACTAATCATCCTTTTGAAGAGATAAAGCAAGAAAATGCATCATATCATTTTATTAATCCATTTACTGTATTTCATAATATGTTTAAAATGATATGTTTCAATGTGTCAACACAGTTTGTTGGAGACAGAAATATATACAATATACAAATCATGCAGTGTAAGAGCTGAAATAGAATTTCAGTAGTTCTAGACAATTAAAATTTCAGTAGTTCTAGACAAAGATAACTGAATGAATGAGATTGCACATCCGCTTATATTATGAATCCAGCACAATCTCTATCTCTCTATCTTTCCTCTGGTCTGTCTCCATGTCTGTCTTTTGCTAAACACTGGAGACAAATGGTCATTCACTCCAACAAAAACATTTATTCAATCTACTCATTAAGTGTTGTTTCCTCTGACTGGATCTCTCCCACAAAGCTAAGATGTTTAAATATATGTTTAATGAGCACACAGCTGATTTGAGGTCAACCTCTAAATTTATCATTAAATCAGAAATCATCCACAGCTCTCTATGAAAAATGAGACAACCACACCCTCAAACTGTGTGTCTACGGGATAGATGAGATGTTTTGAATAAAAACTTTTTAAAATTTCCACAAGAACAAATTTATTTTCTCTAAGCATTATCATCGTCGAAGTTCTGCACTCTCTTCTGATATCTGGTGGCTTTTCATTGATCATACTATGTCAATGATTAGACTACCTGGAAGTTTTTTGGCATACAGTGCACATGTTTCGAGAAGCAGAAGCATAAAGGAGTGGATTCAGGCAGCTATTCATAAATACCAGTGCTCCAGTGATGTTCCAGCTGTTTGTACAAAACTTCACAAGGGCCTTGTTGTTCAGTGAAATAGCGACCACAGCAACCACATTTATGATATGATTTGGCATCCATAGGACAAAAAAGGTCACAATGATACTTGTGACCAGACGGGTCGTCTGTGGGTTGTTGAAGAAAGCTGCCTGGTTCACTTTTATGTGGAGGCGGCTGTATGAAAATGCAACAACAGAAAATGTAACAAATCCCATCAGGGACTCTGTCAGCAGCACAGCTACATGCTGGGCCTGGGAAGAGTATTGAGACTGGCATTGTGTCCAGTCCTGGTCTGTGGTCACCTGTCGAACCACTAAAGCAGGGATGGACAGGATCATCGACACCAGCCAGAGCAGAGCCAGCAGCCTCTTCCTCCCGACCTGATGTAAGCACTTCTGCAGGTACACCACCTGTAGGTAGCGCTGGACACTCAGCACCGTCACAGTCAGCAGGCTACCATAAAGGCTGCAGTACACTAGATACGCTAGGAGCTTACAGGCCATCAGGCCGAGGGTCCAGCTGTACAGAAAAGTATAAATCCACACTGGCAGGGTGAGCAGGCAGAGCAGGTCTGAAATGGCCAAATTCAGCATCAAACTCTGGCTCACACTGGACAGGTGCTGCCAGTTTGGTTTGAGGATGATCACAGCGATGTTTCCGGGAACTCCCAGCAGGAAGCAGAGGGACAGCATCACAGCAGGGACCAGACCTCTGGAGTCCCAGGAGTCGGGAGGTGGATATCCAGGAGAAGAGGAGGTGTTAGAAGTGACCACAGTGGAGTTGAGTTGTTCCATGCTGCAAACCTGCTGGCAGAGAAGCTGAACGTTGTGCACTGAGCGAGTGATGATGGCAAATCTGCGGTCAGTTAGAGGAAGATGTTCCCCTATGATGCATTCAAAGAGGAACAAATAACAAAGAAACAGTAATTAGAGATGCAAAAATAATCACATGCTGCATTGTTTTGTAAATTATCAGACATATTTTCTCATTTTTAGTTTCCTGCACAGGGAACAGCTTTTGACCCCACCCTCACAGAAGTAAAAAAAAAAAACAGGTATAAAACTGTAGCACTACTTTTTATATCTAGATATACTGCCACAGTGAAGAGGCCTCATCTTTAAATGTGATGTCAAAGTCTTTTTCTCACAATAATCCCAATTTGGTTGGGACATCACTCATGTTTGCTTCTAATAAAAATAATACAAAAACACAAGCTGCAAACTTCTTCGGGCTGGCCATAAGCCCTGCCCACCTCAAGGACTGGAACATCGCTACCACCTGCCACATCTGCTGCTCCCAGTTGTACTTTGGATGATAACATAATCCAGGTAGGTGGCAGCATATGCTGCGTCTGGCCATTTTCTATAGTGACACTGTTCTGGCCCAATCACATCTCTCACCCCCTCCCCCTGTGCCCTCTGTTTGTTGCATTCTGGGCCAAAAAGAAAATGTGTGAAAATAACCGATATGTTTGCAACTGGGGCTGCAGTAGCTTCAACATCGGCTGCAGTACCCGACGTAGTGCAGGCACAAGCACTTGAAGGAGTAAAGGAGAGTCATGGCCACTGCCAGGCAGAGGCAGTGAGCATGGTGACAAAGTGACAGGGCCGAGGAACAGGGTAGAGAGAAAGCAGGAGGAGAGTGGAGGTGAAGCTGTAAGCAGGGAGTAGCTCAACCTGTTTGAACCTGTTTGAAATGGTAGATATTGTCCCTGTCACTTTTTGAAAGCATTTGTTAAAAATGTTCTAAAAAAACTTGCACCAAGAAATGATAATTAACAAATGAAAATTCTTTGAGAAAGGTTCATTTGCGCACTAAGAAAACCTGCAATGCAATGTAAATTTAGAAGAAACATTTGCATTGTCCAAAAAAAATAATTTAAGCTAAAAAATAATAATGAGCTACTGATTAGTGCATTATATTATATTATAGTTTTATAATCTGGATTGTCATCGGCCACTTGAATTTCATGTTTCCCTCTATATAAATAACCTTACCTTAATAATACCTTAAATTGGTGCAGATAATGTCTCCAGAATGCAGGAAATTAAGTGTTTAATGCTCAAAATCTTCTGAGGGAGAAACTCCCACACCTCCCCAATCATATATTTCATCAATAATTACTTTTTCTAAATAGTATTAAAATATACTCTTGTCTTCTTCTCATGACCCCAATTTTGTGCAATGTCACATCTGAGCCCCTAAATGTCCTTACCTTTTCAAAACAAAGTGACACCCTTTGGTAGGGTGTGTGCCATGCTACAGTAACAATGATGATTACTTCAATTATAAGGTAAATGATAATAACATAATCATAACGCTATCATAAAGTGACACTGTCACCTACTGCTGGTGATCACTCACTGTCAAACAGTGCTGCATAAGCTATTTGACATTGTTTTTGTAGCTAACATAGTTTCCTAAAGCAGTCGTAACTTTGGCTAACTGTTCTAATGGCTGAGGTGAGGATATTTTGTCAGCATTGCGTTGGCTAATCCCACGCTGCTGTAAAAATGACTTGTAGGCTACTTACTTGAGTATGAGTTGTGTATGAGCCATATTCATTCTGTATTATTTTATGTAATGTTTGTCTTGTGCCACTAGGGGGCTGGATGTGCTTTGTAGTTCAGCTGATCTCGAGTCGGGGGGGGGGGGAGGTTATTTAACGTAGAGGACCATTTTGTCCCAGTCCAGCCCTGTTCATAGATTAAATAGATTAATTTGATTAATTCGATTACTAAAAAGCACTGACGCAAATTCTTTGCGCCGCCGCCACCAAGCAAAAATGGCAGCGGCGGCCCTGGGGCCGTGCTTCGGGCCAGTTTTCACTTCATAGCTTACAAACAGGCCGGACATCATCTGTGTTAGGCTTCTGCTTTATATGTTTTAGACATCCATCAATTAAAATAAACTAGGATAAGCTGGAGGTGGTAAAACAAAGATATAGAAGGACTATTTATAAACTATCACACCGACACACATGACATAGTCTGCTCTCCCGTGCACACACACACCGCTTTCACACTTTCTTGGAAATGAGCCGGGAACGTTGGTAGTCAGAGAGAGGGTGTCTGTGATGGCTGTGTGAAAATCCACAGTCTACATGCTGGTGTTGCACAAAGTGACCTTTTTCTACACCGCTGGTTGCGTGATTATGGTAAACCTTTGTTCAGTATCAATGAGCGTATTCAGCATATTAGCAGATATTCTTTCCGTGATTATTGTGGGATCTCTATATGACAGCAGCTGTGCTGTTGTTAGAAGGCTGTTTTGTTCATTTGGAATTGGTCTTTGGGATTGGCCATGTGAGTTACTGTGGTGAAGCCTTGATTTTTGATGCATAGCATCAATGCATAGCCTAGGTAGTAAGTAAGATATATGTTTCTTTTTTTTTAGGCCTATAAGCCTATTTGTTTACATTGTATTGCCCGTTTTTCTGCACGCCATTGCGGGCAGCAGCAGCAGCAGTAGCAGCAGTCTGCCTCAGCCTGTCAAAAATACCTTTTTTGCAAGTGATAATAAACACTTAAACTAACATTTTAATATGCTGGAATTATTTTATATCTAGGAATAGTATTTATTAAATAAAAGTCAAGAATTGATTTTAGAAGCTAAACTGATCCTCAACTCACTGTTGATCGCTGGCTGCTTGGTCATCACAAAAAAACTTAAAACTTATTTAAAAAAAAGCTCAAAACATTTTATGTTTTTACTTTATAAAGAATTGAAATGAAATATAATAACTGCCATTAAAAACAAAACTGAATCGTTTTGTTGGCTGCAACAGTAAACTGTGTTATGGTGAGGAGAAAAAAAAAACATGGGCAGAGAATTCTGATAAGCTGTCTGACAGGGGCCGGGCTAGGGCCTGAGCATCTAGGGCCAGGGCAGGGCCAGGCTAGGGCCTAGATTTGAGGCCCATGCAGGGTTCTAGTGAAGGCTATGCAGATCTCTGGTCAAGCACTGAATGAAATGGTGAACGAATCTTTTGAATGAATCTTTTGAATTAACTGATTCTAAATATAAAGAACTGCTTTGCCCATCACTAGAGTCACATAAACTTAAATTTCAAGTTGAAAACCAAACTGAGGGTTTCTATTAGCCGAGCCTTCACATAGACGGAGGAAACCCTGGAAGTGTGGCCATTTTGTGACCGAAGACATAAAAAGAATCCGAGCTCAGAGCTATCGCCGTTCCAAGCTCATCAGTGACCTGAAAGAGGTAAACATATTCCCAGCTGCACCAGCTTTTATTTCAGCCCTGAACTTTGCTTTTACTGAAAACAGACCTTAAACTTGTCAGATGACATGCTCTGTTTGATTTTCTTTTTACCTCTCTTTTTTTTATGTAGCTATTGTAACTAGGGTTCAGGAATAAGACCACGCCTCTCTCTCTCTCTCTCTCTCACTAATCTGTGCCTCACTTGTGCCTCTCTAATCCATCACCTGCACATATGTATATAAGCCTGTCTAACCCCTTCCTCTCTCGTTTCTCAGTTCTCACATGCCTCCCCCCCCCAAAACCCTGTTTCTCACCTCTTTCAATGGGCAGCACGGTGGCCCCGGTGGACAGCACTTTGGCCTCACAGCAAGAAGTTCCTGGGTCCAGACCTCGGTCAGCTCAGGCCTTTCTGTGTGTAGTTCCATGTTCTCCCCGGCATAACGGGGGGTTCCCCCGGTCGCTCAGGTTTCCTCCCACCATCAAAGACATGCATGCTAAAATTCATAATTCCGCCAAAGTAATTGTTCTTTTTCTACCACAGGAACCACAGGGGCAAGACGCTTTCCGGCCACCACAACCTAGATCAACCCCCTTCATCCCTACCTTCCCCCTCGACCAGTCTGTCCTTTCCTTTCTGAACCTTCTCTCTAACCAAATAAACTGGTTTTAACTCAATTGGCGTGGTCTTAGTGAACTTTGTGTTAACAACACATTTTTGGATCCCTAAGGAAGCCGTTATACACAAGATAAGGCTTCATACTTGCAGAAAAGAACACTTGTTCTATTAACGAAGGAAGGAAACTTTCTGTACCTGAAAGTCAACTCCACTGATTTCTGCGCCGTTGCTGAAGGATCACCTGTGCCGTTGAAACTTGTCAAATTGTCAGAACCGAGAGAAAACACTGCTGGATTTCCTAAAAGGATTGATGCAACCTAATCATTACCAAGCGCGATCACGTAAGAGACTTTTTATGTCTGGGCAGAAGATAGTTAAAAACCGTTGTGTCTTATTTATTGCTGTGTGTTTTTCCATGTTACACACTTTAACTGCATTCGGTACCACCTGCTTTGTTACTATTACTGTTTGAAAATGTTTGTTTTGTTGTTGCTTAGAAAAGTTAATAGTAATTTGTTTGCTAAAGTTGATGATCATTAATGTATGCCAAAGTTGAATAAATCCTATGATATTTTTAAGAAGTCGTGGGCTGTGATTATTTGGTTATAATGTTGGAGTCGGTTACCGTAGCCAGTGTTTAACCGTCTCGATTTGCCATCTATAGGTGGACAAACCCTTTTGATTGATCATACAATATTTGGTTCATATTTGGTTATTGGTCCCTGATTCCAGCATGGTGCCCCACTTTTATTAATTATAATTAATATTATATTTATTTCTAGAATATCTTTTATATTCATCTAACAACCAAACCTGACCCTATGTTGAAATCCCCAACAAATACAAATACCCTATCTCCATTTGTAACTGACCCAATGTCTTGCATTTTGCTGTCAGGTCCGGTCAGTGGCGGTTCTAGACCAATTTTATTAAGGGGGCCATGATGGGGCCAGTTGTTTTCTCAGGGGGGCCCATTCCATCCGGGACAAAAGAGACAAAGGCAATGTTCATGTCTTGTTTAGTATATAATGTAATGTTTTAGTATATTTCAGTAACTTACAGTTATTTGTTTCAGTAACAGGATCTTTTCAGTAACTTAGTTCTAATTTTATTAAATTACATTACACAAAAAAACAGTTACAGGACATTCTTTGATGCAACACTTCTTTGTAGGGCTTAATGAACAGTATCAGCTCTAGTGTACGAGACTTTCTCTGGATCTCAGTTTGTATTTTGTATCCCACTATAACGTTTCTTTGGAAACAACACACTTCTCCATATTCACCCCTGTTATTAGTCCTGGTGTGAAGTATACACAAAATTAAATACTTAGGCCATCATCTGTACATTATAAAGGGGGTATACGTTTTATGGCAGGTTGAAAATACAGTGTGAAATAATTGCTCGGAAAATAGAAACTTCTCCATATTCACCCCGTGACATTTTCTCACGAGTTTGCATTTTACTGACACACTTGTCTTGGTAATTCTTATTGGTTCAGTCCTTTATTGATGCTCTTATCAATCCTATTTATTACTAAATAACTGCATATTATTAAAAAAAATAATTTAACATTTTTTATTAACTAAATTGTTTCTAGAGCAGCAACATGATTTACAACAGCAAAGTCACTAATATCTCACTGGAAACAAATCTAACATGTCAGTAAAATAAATCATGTTCCTGACATCAACACACTGAGTGAAGTTTAGAAAGAATGAACAACTCAGTCCCTCCTGTCCTCCTCCTACTTCTGCTGCTGCTGGTAGAGAGGAGGGCTGGTCTGTTTCCACCAGCTGGGTTTATAATGTTCCATATTTTAATGTAGGTGGCGAACTAAGCTGAACAGTCACTAAAGACAGAGCTTTCACTTTAGCTTGTTTGTAACAATAAACTATTAGCTGAACTAGCGCTGTGCTTGTGTAAATCCAAAACACAGCTGCTGTGGATAAGAGACTGAGCAGATTAAAACATCGTGTTTATGCTTATTAAACAGGTGTGTTGGTAAAGTATAGGCTTTTTACTCGCCAAGTCTTTATTGCACCGCATACTTAAACTAACCAGCTGTGGATATACAGCACAACCCTACAGTGATAGATAGATATGATTCTCTTATATGCTTACTTATTACTTATGATTGCTCATAGGATACTCAATATTGTGTGACATGCTTATCTTAGGTAATTCAACAGTTAAGACATTTAGAAGCTTGTGCTGAATGACAGGAAACCGGCCCGGACAATAATACACTCTGACACACTTCACACTTTTATTAATACAGTCACACACACATACACTCACATGACAGCCCCTAAGGCACACTAGAACATTCTATACCAACTGTCAATTACCAAATATGGCAAACACGAGAGACACACAGGGGTGCAGTTTCCAGCATATAATCATTGCTTAGCTGGAAGTAGCTAGACTTTGTGTTAGACAGCCTGACAGCAGAGTCTCCGGATATATATATATATCTGTATTGGGTTGAATAAATCAACATTGTGGGAACTTGATACCTTGTCTCAACTGATCCTTCTCATCAACAAATTCGGGGAAGTCGTTGCACTGTTATGTATGTCTTGGGACAGAGCGTCTCTTGTGTGCATCATTCACTGTTCCTTTTTTCCTCAGTGTGCTTGCTATGAGTTTTTTGTCCTGGACCCAGCTTCACTGTGGTATTGAAACTCATGTAAACATGTATGACACATGGCAGAGAGAATCTGCCCGAATACTTAAGCTACTCGTGCATCAACCTTCCTGTGAACCACTGGCCTTCTCTCCACCTGCATGACCACATCCGCACTGCTACATAACACAACTTAGGCCGGAGGAACATCCTGCCAATATTCAACAATGCCTGCTGACACAGCTCTGTCCACTAAACCAGATCTGAGGCCTCCTTGTGGGTGAGGTCGTGTGGAGGTTAGTCAATAGCCAGTTAGTCTTAAGGCTAAAATCCACTGGATATATATATATATCTGTATTGGGTTGAATAAATCAACATTGTGTGAACTTGATACCTTGTCTCAACTGATCCTTCTCATCAACAAATTCGGGGAAGTCGTTGCACTTCAACACAGCATAGTTGTCATCGATGTCCGCTGATCAGCTGGCTAACTTCGATCTGTGTGTGCGCACTGCAGACACAGAGGAGCAGAGAGGCTGCAGGTCGGACAGTTGTTGAGCCTTGATTGGTGATGATCGGTACAACGCTTGTGAAACTCAACCATGATGATAAGGACACCATATAGTTCACTCATGGGGGTTGCTTCGGCGGCCGCCAATTCCTTGACCCCTGTTGACCCCCAAAACCGCCACAGGGTCCAGTACCTATTGAACTTAATTTACCTTCTGCTCTGCTAACAAAAGAGCTTCCAGCCATTTATGCTGATTCTGACAATGCTGGTGCAAGAACTTCTGAATCTTCCATCGGTCACTATAATACTTGTTTATTGTAATTATTATGTTTAAAATGACACAGTTTATTGGGGACTAAAATACATACAATACACAAAAAGCATGCAGTGTAAGAGCTGAAATAGTCTGTCTAGATTTCAGTGGTTCTAGATTAAATATGAATGAAGTTTGCACATCTGCTTATATTATGAATGCCATACAATCTTCCTCCCTCTCTATCCCTCTTCTTGTCTGTCTCTATGTCTGTCCATTGCACAAGAGACAAATGGTCATTCCTCTCACAGGATGCACTCCAACCCAAGCATTTATTCAGTCTTTTCATTAACTGTTGTTTTATCTTACTGGAGCTTTCCCATAAAAGCTAAGATACTTAGATATATACAATTGAAAAAAGTGCTGGATAATGCTTTTGGACAATCTTACCACACACACACACACATCACATCTACATCAACAAAAACACAAATCTATTGATAGAGATAAAAGCTCATATATAGATATACTGTATAAAAGTTCACTAAAAGAGGATGTGGTCAGTGCAAAGCAAAGAGGAAGTCTGTTTGTAATGTAATTTCAATAAAATCTCATTTCCATGTTGATCTTTTGACTCTTTACCTGATTAATTTTTTAAAAAACTAAATTTTCTCTGGCTATGGACCAGCTTTAAACAGCACACAGCTGATTTGAAGTTAACCTCAAAATTCATCATTAAACCTAAAATCATCTACAGTTCTCTGTGACAAATGAGAGAACCTCGCCCTCGAACTGTCCACAGTTGACTTTACATGTCTGACTAAAAACACCTTTTTAAATTAAACATTGTTTTATTTCATCGTTGAGGTTCTGCCCTCTCTACTGGCTTTCACCGATCATACTATGTCAATGATTAGACTTCCTGGAACGTTCAACTTCTGCATTAACATTATTATTGTTCAGCAAAGCAAAAGCATAAAAGAGTGGATTCAGGCAGCTATTTACAAATACCAGTGCTCCAGTGATGTTCCAGTTGTTAATACAAAACGTCAACAGGCCCTTGTTGTTGAGTGAAAAAGCTGCCATACCAAGAACATTCATGACAAGATGTGGCATCAAAAGAACAAAAAAGGTCACAATGATACTTGTGACCAGACGGGTTGTCTGTGGGTTGCTGAAGAAAGCTGCCTGGTTCACTTTTCTGTGGAGGCGAATGTATGAAAATGCAACAACAGAAAATGAAACAAATCCCAGCAGGGACTGAATCAGCAGCACAGCTACATTCCGGGTTTGGGAAAGGTAGTCAGATTTGCAGTGTGTCCAGTCCTGGTCTTCGATCACCTGTCGAACCACTAAAGCAGGGATGGACAGGATCATTGACACCAGCCAGAGCAGAGCCAGCAGCCTCTTCCTCCCGACCTGATGTAAGCACTTCTGCAGGTACACCACCTGTAGGTAGCGCTGGACACTCAGCAC
>NC_060159.1:11926496-12008996 GCF_021292245.1 Micropterus dolomieu
CATTGCACTTCAGTAACCCACCATGATTTTAAGTAAGATAATAAAAAATACGCTCTATGCCATACAATCTTCCTCCCTCTCTATCCCTCTTCTTGTCTGTCTCTATGTCTGTCCATTGCACAAGAGACAAATGGTCATTCCTCTCACAGGATGCACTCCAACCCAAGCATTTATTCAGTCTTTTCATTAACTGTTGTTTTATCTTACTGGAGCTTTCCCATAAAAGCTAAGATACTTAGATATATACAATTGAAAAAAGTGCTGGATAATGCTTTTGGACAATCTTACCACACACACACACACATCACATCTACATCAACAAAAACACAAATCTATTGATAGAGATAAAAGCTCATATATAGATATACTGTATAAAAGTTCACTAAAAGAGGATGTGGTCAGTGCAAAGCAAAGAGGAAGTCTGTTTGTAATGTAATTTCAATAAAATCTCATTTCCATGTTGATCTTTTGACTCTTTACCTGATTAATTTTTTAAAAAACTAAATTTTCTCTGGCTATGGACCAGCTTTAAACAGCACACAGCTGATTTGAAGTTAACCTCAAAATTCATCATTAAACCTAAAATCATCTACAGTTCTCTGTGACAAATGAGAGAACCTCGCCCTCGAACTGTCCACAGTTGACTTTACATGTCTGACTAAAAACACCTTTTTAAATTAAACATTGTTTTATTTCATCGTTGAGGTTCTGCCCTCTCTACTGGCTTTCACCGATCATACTATGTCAATGATTAGACTTCCTGGAACGTTCAACTTCTGCATTAACATTATTATTGTTCAGCAAAGCAAAAGCATAAAAGAGTGGATTCAGGCAGCTATTTACAAATACCAGTGCTCCAGTGATGTTCCAGTTGTTAATACAAAACGTCAACAGGCCCTTGTTGTTGAGTGAAAAAGCTGCCATACCAAGAACATTCATGACAAGATGTGGCATCAAAAGAACAAAAAAGGTCACAATGATACTTGTGACCAGACGGGTTGTCTGTGGGTTGCTGAAGAAAGCTGCCTGGTTCACTTTTCTGTGGAGGCGAATGTATGAAAATGCAACAACAGAAAATGAAACAAATCCCAGCAGGGACTGAATCAGCAGCACAGCTACATTCCGGGTTTGGGAAAGGTAGTCAGATTTGCAGTGTGTCCAGTCCTGGTCTTCGATCACCTGTCGAACCACTAAAGCAGGGATGGACAGGATCATTGACACCAGCCAGAGCAGAGCCAGCAGCCTCTTCCTCCCGACCTGATGTAAGCACTTCTGCAGGTACACCACCTGTAGGTAGCGCTGGACACTCAGCACCGTCACAGTCAACAGGCTACCATAAAGGCTGCAGTACATTAGATACGCTAGGAGCTTACAGGCCACTAGGCCGAGGGTCCAGCTGTACAGATAAGTGTAAATCCACAGAGGCAGGGTGAGCAGGCAGAGCAGGTCTGATATGGCCAAATTCAGCATCAAACTCTGGCTCACACTGGACAGGTGCTGCCAGTTTGGTTTGAGGATGATCACAGCGATGTTTCCGGGAACTCCCAGCAGGAAGCAGAGGGACAGCACCACCGCAGGGACCAGACCTCTGGAGTCCCAGGATTCAAGAGGTGGATATCCAGGAGAGGAGGAAATGTTAGAAGTGACCACAGTGGAGTTGAGTTGTTCCATGCTGCAAACCTGCCGGCAGAGAAGCTGAACGTTGTTTACTGAGTGAGTGGTGACAGCAACTGCGTGGTGAAGCGGTTTGAGGCATTCATAGAGCAAAGAAAAGAACAAAATTATGACGTGTTCCATTGCGGCTGCATAGATTTGCTAGACTACATCATCAGATGCATTTTCTCAGTTTTTCACCACAACATCTCCACAGAAGTAAAATTAAAAAAATCTAAATGCTGAGCACTACTCATATTTGCTTATAATAGAATAATATACATGATGCACACACATGCTTTCACCCTAAATGTAGTATATACATTTTAAATATAATGTTCATCATATTTGTGACATGAGAGTGACACTTGGGAGAGTAGATGAAAGGAGTGGACACAGACTGGCATGAGGAACAAGCTTTAATGCAAACAAATGCTGACGTACGGGGCCGATAGTGTTATGTATGTCTTGGGACAGAGCGTCTCTTGTGTGCATCATTCACTGTTCCTTTTTTCCTCAGTGTGCTTGCTATGAGTTTTTTTGTCCTGGACCCAGCTTCACTGTGGTATTGAAACTCATGTAACATGCATGACACATGGCAGAGAGAATCTGCCCGAATACTTAAGCTACTCGTGCATCAACCTTCCTGTGAACCACTGCCCTTCTCTCCACCTGCATGACCACATCCGCACTGCTACATAACACAACTTAGGCCGGAGGAACATCCTGCCAATATTCAACAATGCCTGCTGACACAGCTCTGTCCACTGAACCAGATCTGAGGCCTCCTTGTGGGTGAGGTCGTGTGGAGGTTAGTCAATAGCCAGTTAGTCTTAAGGCTAAAATCCACTGACTCCGGCTTCGGTGCGTTAGGCCTGCGCTGTGATTAGTTTCACCAGCCATAACTTGCATTATAGTCAATGCTTTTGTCCCTGAAGCATCCCAGAAGCGGCTCTCCACTCTGAAACAAAACAGGGTCATATAGAGTTGTGAAGAAGGTAGTAGAAGCACAAAAATCAATAATAAGTCAATAACGGGGGCGGGCTGCACGCTCAGCTGCTGAAACACTTCTGAGACGCTTCCAGTGGACTTTGACACTGGGCTATGGATGCATTAAAACTGTGGCGCAGCCGTGGCGCGCCGTAGCCAGAGTCAGTGGATTCCTGGCGTTAAAATACCCTCACACTCTTTTTAGATTTGAACTATCACAGCCCAGCACAAAGGGAGGAAAAGGACGGGAGGACAACACATAACTTGTAACTAAAGATTTATTTAACAAATTATAAATTAACCGATGAAGATATAAAATATGTAAATCACTAAGATCAGTAGTGTGTTGCATGTCTGCATGTGTGTACAGTCAAGTGTAGTGAACAAACACAAGGAAAACCTGACCAAAACAATATGCCCAGAGAGAGAGAGTGAGTCACTGAGTCCACCAGCTTGTATACCAAGGGGGCAGCAGGTGATGATCAGTGAGGCCCTGCCTCACTTCTAAAAAAGAAAGGACATCTTACGACATGCAACGTTTGGATGCAGCACCCAGTCCATGAGGCGCTGAAAAGGGTGCTCCAAACAACCTGAATGTGTTACAAATTGGTACCAAGCTAATCCATGAATTTGTCACCATACTCCACCATGCTCTACCAGACCATCTGTGTGAGGATGCTATACACTAGTACGATGACATAAACAAAGTGGGCGGTTTGAGATGCTGGAGAGCACCATCACTACTTCCAGCAATGACTGTGACTGATGGTGTTGTGGCTGGGTCTGGCTTTCCTTGATGTCCCTGAGACAGTGCTCCCTGTATGGGCCAGCAAGAGCTGCTAGACCACACCTACACTGCACACAACTATAAATGACTATATCACATTATATTGATAATTAAAAAAGGCAACCTCAGCCATAAACTTCCAAAATACAGACAGAATCTAGCAGCATATTAGGTGTCCCACCAGGGATAAAAACACACTGGACCATTAGTATAAATTAATAAAGGATGCCTAACTCTGTTCCCCGTGCAGCTTTGGGACTCAGATCACTGTCTGGTTCAACTTTTGTGAGGAGATGGACCAACGAGGCAAAGCTGGAGTTACAGGCCCACTTTCACTGCTATGATTGGAGTGTTTTTGAGGCTGCAGCTACAGACCTGGTTGAGCTCTGACATTGTGACATCTTTTGTCAGACATCATGAGGACATGTGTGCCGAATAAGACCTGCAGAAACAACATCAATAAACCCTGGTTTACAGCAAAACTCAGGCAGCTAAGTCAGACCAAGGAGGAGGCCTCAAGTGGCCATTTGGGGAACTGCAGAGTTGAGCACATTTTCAGCTGCAGAAGTTTCTGCTTGGTTTTACTGCAGGTTTGATAAGCCCACACTCACACCCCTCACCTACTTCAACATTAAGCAACCAATTGTGCCCCTTGCCACCACCTCATCCCTCCCCACTGACCCCCCCATTTGCACTCAGGATCTGTTTCAGAGACAGAAGATCAGGAAGGCACTACACCTGGATGGTGTATCACCCTCCTGTCCTGACTAACTGGCACCCATCTTCACACAGATCTTGTGATCCACAATAATCCCAGTCCTTAAGAAACCTTCTATTACAGGAATAAATGATTATTAGCCCATCATGACGTCAGCGTTCATGAAATCCCTCATAAGACTGCTGTTGACAACTGAAGGACATCACAGGCCCTTTGCAGGACCCCTTGCAGTTTTTGGGATCTAAAATCTTCCATGAACTAAAGTGGGCATCCAACATTGACAAACTCTCAAAAAGGTTCAGCGCAAGATACACTTTGTGTGCCAGCTCAGGAAGTTTAACCTGCCACAGGTGCTGCTGATTTAGTTCTACAATGTAATAATAGTCTGTTTTCTGCACATCCATCACTATCTGGTATTGGTTGCCAACCAAACAGGACAGGAACAACGGAGAATCAGGACAGCAGTGAAAATCATTTGTGCCAACCTGCCCTCCCTTCAGGACTTTTACATGTCCAGAATTAGGAAATGGGCAGTAAACATTACTGCAGATCTGGAGGTAGAAACACTTGCAGAAAGCGACAGAAGGAGAGAGGAGAAAGCACAAAACTCACAAAAGTCGAACATGCATTAATGGGATAATAATGCATACAGATGGAGTCTCAATCAAATTTTTTTAGCGCATTGGCTTTCATTCATACTTTCATCAGCTGATTTTACTCACAGAGCCGTCGATACTCTCATCAGATGCAATAGGTGAGATCGGCAGGATGAGGGGCTTTATTTTCCTTTGCTTGCTTCATTAGAGTCTTAAGTGCAGTTTTGTGACTTGTCCGACTCCTAACTTGTTTACTGTTTTATAGTCATCTATTTGGACTAACCGACCGGCCTCACATGTGACTGAAAAGACATGACGATAAATAATGTAAAACATGTTTCTTGCTGACAGACTGTCCGACTCTCTCTTACTTTAATTGTCTCCATGATAAAAGTTGATAGGAGAAATAAAAGAAAAATAAAATCTTTCTAATAAAAGAAAGTTGTGTGTGGGGCTTTTGTTGTTCAGACAATGAACTCAGATTTTAACTAGACAGTGAATCATAAAACAAATCAAATATAACAGCATCCAATCAATATAAGGGCTACCCAGAAAGGGGGCGTGTCGGTCAGTAAACGACTTCCGCGAAGGATGCACTGGTGTATCCTCACTCTGCAAGTCAGTGGGGCCCCTTGTTGTGGGATCATACAGTTGGTGTTTCACCCTGCTGTGTGGTCCCACACAAGGTACAGCACTTTAATGCACTAATAAAGCACTATAAAGGTACAGCACTTTAATAACAAGGTATGAGCATGGCAACGTACACTACAATAAATTACTGTCCACTCATAATTGATTTGCTTTGATAACCAGTTTTTGATCTGCTCGTTGAAACATTGTCTTGTGTATTGAACTGTAGCCTACTATTGCTTTTGTTGTTTTTATTATGTTGTCTTTTTTGTATTGACTGTACTGACCAGGGACTACAGATGGAAAATAGCCTTCTGGCTAAATCTGGAATATTTACATTGATGCTAGCAGAAATATTCATTTATGTGCACTGTCCCTGACAGAAATGCAATATAATATAGATAACTATATTTTCAGTGGCGAAGACCTTACATATTGAACTGTTCTGTTTTTATTACCTTAGAATGAGCCATTTTATCCTCATACAATGCAGGTAGAAGAAGAAGTAGTACTCGTCTGGTTTGTTAGAAGTAAGAAGAGAAGTGAAATTTGGAATGGAGGACCACATGTATTATATAGACAGAGTGTGTTGGCCACCATAGCTTCTGCTTGGTGCTTGCAAAGGGAGGGCTGAGCAGTGACTGAGCTGTTTGTTGCAAATCCTAACCCGCATCACTAGATGCCACTAAAACTTATACACTGAATGTCTGTGAAGGTTCTCAGTAATCCAGGTCACACTTATCCAAAGAAGGTTAAAACCAAGGGCAACTGGATTTGGTTGAAGGTGCTAGAAGACATTTCGTCCCTCATCCAAGAGACTTCTTCAGTTCTGACTGACTATAGGGAAACTCAGCTATTTAACCTCGGCGGGGTCGTTTGCCAAGACAATCGATACCGCTTGTTTGTTAGTGCTCCTAACTGTTGTAACGAAAGTTGTTATGGTCGTTAGAACCACCAGAGGCCAAATCTGAACGACCATCGTTGGCATCTTCACCTGAGGCAAAAAGTGAATGAATGAATGTTTAAGTTTCCTGGGAAGTGATTAAAGGACAGCATTGTAAGTGTTGGTGTAGACCCCCTCCTCTGTTCAGCGATGGCTTCTCAACCCGTGTGTAAATGGCTTCCTTGACACCTCTTTCAAGGCAACCATCCTCTCTGTCTAAAATGTACACCTGATGGTCCTCAAACGAGTGTCGTTTATCCTACAGATATAGGTAGACTGCTGAGTCTTGACCTGAGGAGTTGGCCCTTCTGTGTTGAGCCATGCATTTGTGTAGTGGTTGTTTAGTTTCCCCAGTATAAAGGTCTGTGCATTCCTCACTGCATTGGACAGCACACACTGTTACTTTTCTTGTGTTTGGATGTGCGGTCTTTGGGGTGGACCAGCATCTGCCAGCGTGTTCTTGGGTTTAAAAAACACAGGGATGTGGTGTTTGTTGAAAATCCTCCTGAGTTTCTCTGATACTCCAGATACGTATGGAATCACAATGTTGTTGCGTCTGATCTTCTTTTCTTCCTCCCCCAAAGTGTTGTTCCTCCTAGATCTTCAGGCTGTTTTCACAAAGGTCCATTTGGGGTATCCACATGCTATAAGTGCCCCCTTCAGGTGTTCCTTCTCTCTGGCTTGGACACTTGTTGGTATATTGTCAGCTCGGTGGTGCAGGGTTCTGATGACCCCTAGCTTATGCTCCAGTGGGTGGTGGGAATTGAAAATACACTGAATCTTTAAGTAAAGGATGTGAGTGAATACACACTGATAATCACTCTTGGAAGTACAAAAGCTCACTGATCATCCTTTTGAAAAGATAAAGCAAGAAAATGCATCATATAATTGTATCACACCGTTTACTGTAATCATTATGTTTACAATGACATGTTACAATGCTTCAACACAGTTTATTAGAGACTAAAATATATACAATACACAAAAATGCATGCCTTGTAAGAACTGAAATAGTCTGTAGTTCTAGACAAAAGAAGATTCAATGAATGAGTTTTCACTGGAGCACAATCTCCCTCCCTATATTTCCTCTTATCTGACTCTATGTCTGTCTGTTGCTAAACATTGGAGACAAATGATCATTCCTCTCACTGGATGCACTCCAACACATGCATTTATTCAATATTTTATTAACTGTTTTTTCCTCTAACTGCATTATCAATGGAAAAAATGACATAATTTCCCAGAGCAGAATAATGCTTTTGCTTTTAACACACACACACATCGCATGTATATTATATTATACACATATATTTATGCAGATATATGCTCATATATACACTGTTAGAAATAATGTGCTAAATTTGTACCTTTAGGGGTCTAACAGCTTGTCACTGGGGCAGTACCCTCAAAGGTACACCTATTGTACCCTTTTTCATGGGTACATATTTGTACCTTTACAATTTGTACTTTATGTGAGCAAATATGTACCCCTGGGGACAAATATGGATGTAAATGTTCTGGTACCTAAATGGACCGTTAGAAATGGTACAGTTTTGGCCTTTTGAGGGTACTGCCCAGTGACAAGCTCTTCGTACCTTATGATGGCAAATTTGTACTCAATAAAGCATTTGAAACAGGCAAAAATTCATTCAGAAACATTCATTACACAATTTATCAGTGACATTTATTCTTTACTTCTAATATTTTCAATTTATACATTTTCAAATAATACAATTTCTGGCAGTATCAAGGCAGTATTGACTCACTACACAAAACATCACATTAAAATTGGTTATTGTATCAATACAGAATTTCAGAATTACAATCCATTTTACAGATCTTTACTTTTTTCCTTTTCTCACTATAAAAAAATTTCCATTTTTACACTTACCATAATGTAATACAATGTGAACACTCGTTAACAACTTTTATTTGATTACTCACTTCTCTTGAATATATCAAATGTTTCTAAGAATGAGATACAACTTATCTTCAATATTGTACATGTCAAAGTTCTGCACTCTCTACTGATATCTGCTGGCTTTTCATCAATTATAATAGGCATGTCATTGATTAGACTTCCTGGAATGGTGAGCTTCTGTATTAACATTATTATTGTTCACTTTTTGGCACACAGTGCACATTTTTCTAGAAGCGACAGCATAAAAGAGTGGATTCAGGAGGCTATTCACAAATACCAGCGGTGCAACGATGTCCCAGCTGTTTATACAAAACGTCAACAGGCCCTTGTTGTTGAGTGAAATAGCAACCACAGCGACCACATTTATGATATGATTTGGCATCCATAGGACAAAAAAGGTCACAATAATACTTGTGACCAGACGGGTCGTCTGTGGGTTGTTGAAGAAAGCCGCCTGGTTCACTTTTCTGTAGAGGCGAATGTATGAAAATGCTACAACAGAAAATGAAACAAATCCAGTAAGAGACTCTATCAGCAGCACGGCTATATGCTGGGCATTCTGGGAAAAGTAGTCAGATTTGCAGTGTGTCCAGTCCTGGTCTTCGATCACCTGTCGAACCACTAAAGCAGGGATGGACAGGATCATCGACAACAGACAGAGCAGAGCCAGCAGCCTCTTCCTCCCGACCTGATGTAAGCACTTCTGCATGTACACCACCTGTAGGTAGCGCTGGACACTCAGCACCGTCACAGTCAACAGGCTACCATAAAGGCTGCAGTACACTAGATACGCTAGGAGCTTACAGGCCACCAGGCCGAGGGTCCAGCTGTACAGATAAGTGTAAATCCACAGAGGCAGGGTGAGCAGGCAGAGCAGGTCTGAAATGGCCAAATTCAGCATCAAACTCTGGCTCACACTGGACAGGTGCTGCCAGTTTGGTTTGAGGATGATCACAGCGATGTTTCCGGGAACTCCCAGCAGGAAGCAGAGGGACAGCATCACAGCAGGGACCAGACCTCTGGAGTCCCAGGAGTTGGGAGGTGGATATCCAGGAGAAGAGGAGGTGTTAGAAGTGACCACAGTGGAGTTGAGTTGTTCCATGCTACAAACCTGCTGGCAGAGAAGCTGAACGTTGTGCACTGAGCGAGTGATGATGGCAACTGTGTAGTCAGTCAGAGGAAGTTGTCCTCTTTGAACGCATCAAAGGGGAACATCTTCCTCTGAATGACTTCCATCATCAGTAGCTCAGTAACAACAAGAAAGTAATGTGAGATGCAAATGAAATGGTCGCATGCTGCATAGTTTTGCAAGCCTACATTATCAGATGTATTTTCCCATATTTAGTTTCCTGCACAGGGAAAACTGCTTTTTACCACAACACCTCCACAGAAGAAAAAAAGAAGAAAAAAAGTATAAAACCTGAGCACTATTTTTCAATAATCCCAATTTGGTTTACTACTTTAACATGACTGATATTTGCTTATACTAAAATGAAATACATGATAAACGCACATGCTTTCACCCTAAATGTAGTGTATACATTTTTGACATAATTTTCAACCTATAAGTGATAGGAGAGTCTCACTTAGAGGCTCGACTGAAAAGAGTGGACACGGACTGGCATAGGGAACAGGCTTTAATACAAACAAAAGTGCCTTATAAATTCTCCTTACAAATACAATGCAGCTGTATGGGCCGGTACAGTTATATACGTCTCGGGACAGTGCATCTCTCTAACACACCATTCACAGCTCCTCTTTTACTCATTGTGCTTGTCAACTGCTGTCATTTTTTTTCTCCTGGGCCCAGCTTACTGTGGTATTTGAGCACGTTATTTGCATGCCACATGGCATGTCAGTCAAAACACTGCTGAGGCAACCATGTTGGTGACATTTACTCATTTGGCAGTCGCTATTATCCAAAGCATCTTACATTTGAGGAACAACATACAATCAACAACAAAGCATGGGGATTACAGTAGTAATCTTTACCAAGTACCACTGACGGCAACATTGCCCAGCACCATTGCTCTAAAAGTTGCTCCGTGTATCATCAGCTTGAGAGGAAGTGTTCTCGGAAGATATGAGTTTTCTTTTTTTATTTAAATTTTTTTTTTTATTTAATTATGTATATGTTTGTCACCAGGCCGGACACGAAAGGTGGAAATGGGAGTGGGGGCCACAAACATCACACAAACATACACCAGAGAAAGGACAGCACCTGTAAGAGAACAGGGGTGGGGGTGACAACAGGAAACGATAGAAAATACACCATACATTGCCGAAAACAAAGATAACAGGGAGGGGGAGTATGGGGGAGAAAAAAAGAGACAACCAGCCGAATAACAGCAACAAGAAGCACTGAAAAGAAAAGAAAACAACTGAGGGAGAAAAACAGTCAAGCAGAACAAACAAAATAACACAGCGCAGCAATCGGAAGTGAAATATTGACAATTAGTTTAAATAATAAATTCAATGAAAAGCATAAATAACAAGGCAACTACCAGTTGGCCACGGACAACCCATATTTGTGTGTGTGTGTGTGTGTGTGTGTGTGTGTGTGTGTGTGTGCGTGTGCGTGCCTGCCTGACACAGTCTGTAGTTGTTAGTGAGAGTGGGGTTCCACAACAGCGCCACACAATTTCCAAGAGCTTCTTGAAGTTAGAGAGGGACGCCCCTGCTCTGATGGCATGTGGTAGCTCATTCCACCATCATGGTGTCAGACAGATGAGAACAGCCGGGACAGGGATTGCTTTGTGTGTAGAAGATGGCAGAGCCAGATTTGCAGTGGCCAGGAAGGAATATAAGTTTGTATTATGGAGTTTAGGTAGATGGGTGTGGACCAAGTAGTCACTTTGCAAGCATTAGTGACTTGTATTTGATTTGGGAGGCCATGGGAAGCTAGTGGAGATCACTGAGTGATGGAGGGACATGAGTCCTTTTGTGCTGATCGAAAAACAGACAGGGCGCCGCTGTTGGACTCTTCAATTCTGATTAGTGAGTTAGGGTAAAAATAGGGACCTTATCTGATACCATGTATATGAGAATTTGCTCCAGGTGTGCAAACGCCAGCAGCACCTCTACAATTTGTACATAGAGTAAATTCTCTTGTAATAACTGACCCAGTGTCTGGAGTTTTGCTCTCAGGTCCAGTTTGTATTGACCTTCGTTTGCCACTCTGTGGCGTTCTACCAAACAACAACTCAAAAGGGGAAAACCTAGTGGAGGCCTGGGGTACCTCCCACACTGAAAACAACAGAGGATCAAGCCATTTCCGCCAATTCTGACTATCCTGGTGCACGAGATTCTGAATCTTCTTTAGTGTTTAAACCACTCCATCATAACATCGGTCTGCAGTTTGTATACACTAGTACATATTGATTTAATCCCTAACTGTTCGTAAAGCTTGTGGAGTGTACATATAAAGAAAGTGGGATGTTGGAGAGGCGTGCAGCAGTTCCCTCAGGAGAGCCTCATTGCCAGCCTGCTGATTCACCACTTCCAGCAGCGCCTGTGACTAATGATTTTGGGATGTCCAAGAGAAGGCGCAGGGTCTTCCCCAGCAGACTCAACTGGCAAGTTTGTAGGGAGTCTGTCCATCTTTTGCTCTCTGTATGTGCCACCAAGCACTGCAAGACCATACCACACTATTGTTTATATACTATACTATACTGTGCAATACTATACCATATAATAGTATATTACTATATTATATTACATTGATAACTGAACATTTTTCTAATAAAACATTCCATATTCTGACCCAAACAAAATCTGTTCAAATGTCTAGCCTATTTGATTGTGAGCATCTTTCATCCAAATTGGCTCAAAATTTAAGGTTCAGAGTTCATTCTTTTTTTTTTTGCAATATAAAATTTCAGGTAATTTACTCTAACTAAATCCTTCTGTCCTTGGAAATGCAAAAACATCATCTGTCAGTAATAACTTTAATAACTGAGCCTCTGATTGATGTGTGTGGGTCTGTAGGTCTTGCTGAGTTCCTGAATGGACTCTTGTTACACGAAGCAAAGAGACACTTGTCAAAATAAACCAACAGAGGTTAAAATACAAGTTCCCCAGATCTGAGAGGTACAGCGTTGTGTGTGTGTGTTTGTGTGTGGACACATTTCAAACATCACCTGACATAAATCTAAACTTACATTTTTGACCGCCAAAGTACCTGATAAACACGCACTCAAAGGCAACATTTTGTCAGTAGATCTCTCTGTGAATAGCTTTACATCTAAATTCATTTTTTTTATTGAAAGCATCACTTTTCTGAACAAATTCCCAACGTAATAAAAATATTTGAGGAATCTAAGACATAAAATGTAATGTCATCACATGCACATCAAAAACTTCATTGATGCTGGCACGCTGGCTGGCTCCCCCTTCTGCCTGTTTGCTCGTCACTTTTATTCCTGCATCAGAGTGGGATGTAGGTCTCTGAAAGGATCTTAGCACACAGCTTCTCCTTGCGCTCCAGTTTTTTTTTTTGCTCAGGAAATGATGGAACCCAGTCTGCTGGAAGCAGTTTGGACAGAGAGGACTTTTTATTAGTAAGAAGGAGAACATTTACTGGATGTTTTGGGGGTGTTTTCTTTTTCATGTTTGCAGGTAAGAAGGTTTTTGACTATGTATTTTATTTTCAAAATAAAATCACTATCTTTTCTCTTTAATATTGTTTACAAAAGGGAAGCTTTCTCTGTATTATTTTTGAAGCAGTGTTGTTTCTTAATTATCTTGGGTTTCAGACTGGCTAACTTCTTTTCTAAGATGTCGAACTCTTTAAATATGTTAATATAATATCCAACTTTACTAATATCAACAGTGGAATAGTCAGTACTAATGTAAAAGTGTTCTCTGTGTCACTACATGACAGGTAAACTAGTCTGTTCCACGTACTAACAATAGCATTACCTGCATTTTGTGTTCTATTAATTCAGTTGCAGACACCTCAAGTAAATGATTACAGACATCACATACAGTTTACTGCTCAGTGGTTTGTTGTTTAGAAATAGAGCTTCTGTGCCCTCTGCTGGCCATATAATACAGTATGTAAAAGCATCAAGAATGTTACTAATAAGAGCTATGGGAATGTGGGATGCATAGGATTGCTTTCATGGCCTGATAAAGAATATAAGAGATGTTGGTGGCAATTCAGAGGTTTGCAACCATGTAGTTCTGCCCAACACCTTGGTATTAGTAAGTTCTATCTTTGTTTCTCTTTCTTTTTAGTGGAATGGGAATCACTCGCTTCCTGTGCCTGCTGCTCTGTGCAGCTGCCCTGCCAGCTTCTAGTGCTTTTGCTAAAGATGAGAGCACCGAGGCACACAGGTGGACCAGGCAGAGCCTCCCAGTGGTGCAAGACACACACACAGAGCCCTTAAACAAGCCTTTGTTCAGAAAGCAGGAGGAGAATGAGGAGAGAGAAGGAACAAAGACACTCTGTGGGATAGAGTGTCAAAACGGCCTACCACCTATGGACCAGACTGAGCAAGAGAGGATTCTGGGATATGAGACGGTGTATGAGAATGGCACTCGCACGCATACAGACATCAGTTTGCAGGGTTTTAATAGTACGTCTGCAGGAACACCAGCCCACTCACCAGCTCGTACCCGCAGGAAACGGCAGGTGTATGGAGCAGATGGGCGCTTTGTGATCTCTGACTCGCATTTCATCACCAACTACCCCTTCTCCGCTGCTGTTCGTCTCTCCACGGGCTGCTCTGGAGTACTAATATCCCCGAAACATGTGCTAACAGCAGCACACTGCATCCATGATGGGACAGACTACCTAGAGAGTCTGAGACGACTTAGAGTAGGGGTGTTACAACTCAAGACCAAAAGAGGAAGAGGGGGTAGGAGGAGAGGAGGGCGGCGGAGGGGTGGGAGGCAAGGAGAGGGGGAGGGAGGAGAGATAATGAAGGAAGGTGAGGAGCTGAATGGTATAGATGGAGATGTGGTGAGAGGGACAAAGGGTGGCAAAGGCAGGAGGCGCAGGTTAAGGAAAGTGGGTGAGGAGGGTGCAGCTGATCATGGTGGTGAATTAAAGAGAGGAGGAAGGAAAGGGAAAAGTCTCAACCGTATACGACGTAGTGTTGAACCCAGGAAGCAGCCTGTCTTCCGTTGGTCACGAGTTAAACAAACCCGAATCCCTCAAGGATGGATCCAAACAAAGAGCTCCACCAATTCAATCTCTGCAGACTATGATTACACTCTTCTGGAACTGAGACGACCCGTCAAACAAAAGTTCATGGAGCTTGGAGTGGCACCCTCTGCCACCCCCCTGGCAAGGATCCACTTCTCAGGCTTTGACGCTGACAAAAGCCTGCTGGACGGGCATGGAGATGAGAAGGTGGTTTACCGTTTTTGTTCAGTGGCAAACGAGTCCGACGATTTGATGTACCAACACTGTGATGCCGAGCCGGGCGCGACAGGTGCAGGTGTTTACGTTCGTCTGAGGCAGGAAATGGGAGACGAAGGCAGGAAAGGGAAGTGGCAGAGGAGGGTAATTGGAGTGTTTTCAGGCCATCAGTGGGTGGAGGTGGAGGGAGGTGAGCAGAAGGACTTTAATGTTGCAGTAAGGATTACTCCTCCCAAATATGCCCAGATCTGTCACTGGATCCATGGAGATCCACGTCTCTGTAAAGAGGTTTGACTGCAAAGTGATGGCTCTAAAGAAAAACATCCGCTGGCACTTGCAAAGATATGTATAAAACTTTCTGACTATGTATTTTCTTTTCAAAATAAAATCACTATCTTTCCTCTTTAATATTGTTTACAAAGTGAAGCTTTCTCTGTATCATTACTTGTGAATCCTGAAGACTTATGTGTTGTCAGTTAAGGACTACATTCATGTCCACCCAAAATGCCCTTCTTCAAGCACTCAAACAGCCAATAGCAAGTCTCCAAAGGTTTTGTGTCATGGCTGCATCACAGCTTCTTGCACACCTTGTCATGATTAAGCTTGCCCATTATTAATTGTGTGCAACATCAAAAATTATCAATATATTGCAGCATGAGGAAAGACATTTCCCCTACAGCTATAATGACAATGTTCACAGATGCTGAGATATTTCTAAAATGAGTTGAAGAAGGATATTGCAACCATGTGATACAAGTGATAGTGACCTGTGGAGGTCTTATAAAATGTCTGTTTGTGAATTTTGGAGATGAACCTAAAAATAAAACATTTGCTTAAAAAAGCCTTCACCAATTTAACATTGCCTTCCATTATCTGATTCACAGCAAATCAAAATCGATAAAGCAGAAATCTTTTATTTTTATTTCACGCTTTCTTCTTTCTTGTCAAAATCCGCCACCTCCATCACCTGCAATGCATTCAGACCACCGAAAATACTGTCAGAGGTTCAGGTATGTTATGCTAGTAGCTGCTAATGCAGCCTCGAATCACTATAGTCTACACATTAGGAGTGGGCTACAGAGGTCTGGTAAGTGATAGACCGATTAATGGGTCGGCCAATTTATCAGGCCAATAACTGGCATTTTGTGATAATCGGCATTGGCTGATGCCTGCACTCACAAGGCCGATATATCTGCAGGCAGCCTTGTCAGTGTGGCTGTTGTGGAGCGATGTTAGTGCTCCCCATTGTGAGTTTTTAGCTCCCTCTGGAGTTGCAAAGAACATTTTCAACAACTTTTTTTATGTATGAAGTAGTACTCCCCAAGACCTGTAAACTGACTATGATGTGTAAGGTTCCCCTTTAAAAAGTTTACTGGTGAGTTTTCATATTTAGAATTAGTTGAACCTGTAATTTCTGTGTTTTGCTGTTCACTTCTTTAAAACTAATTAGAATTCATGTATTTCACTGCTCAGAAAATATAATTATTATTGCACTTTTTGTAACTGTTATAAATGAGGGTAAACATGTGAATGTTTGATTGTATTTATGCTGAAACCATCATGTCAGGCACTTTTTCATGTTTTGTAAGAGCGTTCAGGACAGATGTACCTTTTATTAAGTATGGAAAGTGTGTGGCCTCTGCTAGTCACTCTGAGATGAAGTCTTAATGTTAATGTAATGTTCCTGCATGGCACTTATTTTTAACTGCAAGAATAATAGTAAATTACTGTATGTCATTTCTGAAATTATGACACTTGTGGGCCGAAATTCTTTCTCTGAGTAATGCTGATCTGAGGCCAGCTCAACTCTTCAGTGTGAGGCTATATCAGCAAACCTATAATCCAAGAATGCTGCACATGTGGTTCTGCATCTGTGGCCTATTCTGTCATTTATCAGCTCATTTAGAGGCCATAGGAAATCACATACAGTAAATCCTTCGGTGCTAATAATATGACAAAGTATTTGGATTTGACGTTCTTCAATTTGTCTTTTTATTTTAATTATCTAAACAACATAAATGTTTGTCTATTTCTTAACACCTAATTTATACTACTTTGAAACTGTGTTATGGTATGAAAAAGACAAAACCCTCTTTTTTCTCCTATGTTGCACAATGTAAACATTTTGCTTTGTTTACTTTTGTTTAGAGGTAACATAAGTAAAACTGTGGATAGCCTGTTGGTCCTCATTTCACTTCTTGTTAAAGGAAATACTTGGCCTACACAATATATGTATGTATTTTCTGATGTTAAAAGCGAGTAACAATATAATATAATATGTATTTTTTTCTTTTATTGAACTTAAGGAATTTTCATGCCAGAAACACAGTTTTTTAAACAGATATAATTCGTTCTGATAACAAATACAAATCTTGAATTTTTAAACAAGCTGACAAAAGCAGAACAGTGATAAGTGATGAGCCGTGAGGGTGGTTTGGATCAGTGTATTTGTCTTTTATTGCATCTCATTTGGACTCACATGCAGGTGGGGGGCGAGGGAGGGAGGACGATGCCATCCATAATAACCTCCAAAAAACAACAACATAGCCTTCATATGAATACTTAGCAAACATTATTTATCCACATTCTTTTTGTTTTTATGTGTCGTAGTCACCTTTATTTTTCTCTCAACACTTTTGTAAATGCCACAATGGATTAAGATACAGTCACATTTGGAAATAAACAAAACACAGAACATCCAGCGTATACTCGAGTGCTTTACAGTGAGAGTCCTCAAGACTTCCAGTGACAGCACATGACCAAATGTATTTCTGTCACAAATGACCCAAGGCCACATTCCAATCACATACACAAATGCTTCCTTGTCTCTTTGGTTTTCACCCTAACATTAAGTCATCTTGTGTGGAGACTGAGACAAGGAGAGGAGCTCTCTGAGAGTTTTAGAATGCATCCCAGATCGACCTGTGTTGCACGCTACGATGCAGTATCACTCCACATCAGCAGAGGGCGCAACAGTAAAAACTCAGGGCACAGTTTTCAATCAATACTGCCTCTGATTAAAGATTGAGAGATATGTACAAAGAAATAATTTTTTTAGTCTACTTGCCTTTCTTTTCCAACAATATCATTAGAAGTAAATAAAAATATATGATCATTTTTTTTCTCTCAAAATAAAGATTAAAGAAAATATGTATAATCTATCATTTAAAATAGTCTAGTATGCATATGTCAATTTGAACAGTTCACAAATTTTTGCATGTTTCATACAATCCCTAAAAAAAAGAAAGGAAAAAGGAAAACTGAACACAGCATGATGTGTTCGATGATAGATCCAGATTTGCAGTAAAAGTTGTTTTCAGGTACAATTTTGATCAATAATTGTTCTCCAAAAACTTAGACAAAAAGTAGACAGGTGGGAGGATGGATGGCCAAGCAGATATAGGTACAACCAAGTTTTTAATGACATAAACATAGCTCAGTATTTGTTTGGACAACTGGGGTAGAGGAGTAGGAGTGGGGGTGCAGTGAAGTTACATACACCGAACACAGTCCACATTTAACAACACAGTCCTCGTCTGGGAGATGCGCAAAGAAACCAACATATATCCACCATTTCAAGTCAGCTGATCCAGAATGAATCTAAATACACATTTAGTAATTTTTTTTGTTCATTTTTCCATAGTATATTAAGTAAAGGTTAACACTGAATTACACGCACACCCAAACACACATACACTGAATTTTGTTTTTCTGTATCTAGGGTTCACATTCACAGTTGTGCTACAACATTAGATAAGGAGGGCAGGTTTTATTAGGGGTCGCAGCTGGTAGGAGGTCAGAGGGCAAAGATCGAAGATGTAATGGCTGGTTGGATGCAAGGAATGGGGCATGACTGAAGGGAAGGCAGTGGGGAAGTGCAGACATCCACATCCACAGAGCTCCAGACACAATGACAAAACCTACAAAGGAGAGAGAGAAAATTAAATGTGGAAACAACCATTCTCCATAGAAATAAGTGAAGTCTAAGTATGCTCTAATAACTCAGAAAGAGAAGGAGACTTAAAAAACTATGCTCAGACTGGCAGCCTAAATCAGATTCTGAAAATCGACTTGGAGTTAAATTCATAAAAACCTTTGTTCAAATCACATTTCTGATAATGTCTGCTGTTAAATGTATTTATTTACATAAATAACACTGGTGGTTCCCAACCGTTTTGGTTTGTGATCTGTTAAAGGGGCGTATTTCCCATAATGTCACCAATAGTATTTTTTCATTGGACTTTCCTGTCCTGGTAAATGATCATGTCTTGTCTTCTCATGTCTCCAAGGTCAAGCTGGGATGAGCCTGATGACAGCCCTATGATATCATCAGAGGTTATCCTTGTGAGCAGTTCAACTAAGAGTAGTTTACTTAAAGGTGACTGTGTCCAGTATGTAAGAAACATATGAGAAACATCACTCCCTTTAATCATCTTGTGACACATCAGATCTTTCTTGGGACCCCAAGGTCGGGAACCAGTGTATTATCAGGGGGCATTAATCCCGTTTGAGACTGCAGAATTAGACATGGCTTACGCGTTGCTAATGTTGTCTGGTGCAGCAGAGGATTCTGCTCCTATGACATGACAAGGTGAAAATAATAAATCTCAGTTCTTAAAGTTAGTTTGCAGCTTTCAATTTTCGATGACCATATACCTTGGGGGTTTACAGGTCAGCCAGTCTACATGAAGTCCTTGATGTTGAGGTCATCCAGAGCATTCCTTGGTGGTGGAGGCTTTCTTGGGCTCTGGGCCACTCCAGGAGACATCTGCAGACACATCTACCTTTAGCACTTAGCACAACTTTAGCACAACTCCTTTGTCAGTGCAGCTGTAACCTTTATGTATGTAACTGTCACCAGTGTCTATAATCCATTTAAGAGTGTGTTACCGGTGCTCCGGGGGTTGCTCCACTGGCTGGGAAGCCTGGTCTGGCCATGGGCATCATGGGAGCTCCAGGCTTACACAGAGACAGATGGAAGGAAAAAGAGACAGTAAGACACAATGTCGGCTATCTGATGGGTGCGAGGGACACCTGAAGGGGTAATTGTCCATCAATGTCCAGTAATGTCCAGACTGGTTCAGGGACATTACTAGACCATACTGGACTGGTGGTCTTACCATGCTGAAGCTGGGGTAAGTCCCCATAAAAGTAGGGACACCCATGGGTACGGTCTAAAGGTATGGAGGGGAGGGAGAGGAGGAATTGGGATGTTACTACACTACATATAAGACAGACACACACGCTGCAAAACAATACACAAACACAATTAAAACAAAACAAAACATGATGTGTAAAAGATTTCTAGCAACACACAAAAGTGAAGACAATAAAAGCTGGCACACAACAAATGAAGAAGCAAACAACAAAAGCCCTAACTTAACCAAATAGTGCCCTTGGTTTACACATGCGCAAGGAGTTAGCATAGAGGGGAAGCTTTTTGCAGGTAGCGTTCAGATGAGAGTGTCATTTCCGTTGTTGCCAAAAAGACAACCTAAATATCTATAAGAAGCAAATGTGTCAATGAAGGGGTGAGTTCAGCTCTGAGGGGGAGAACTGGGTGGCTTGCCTGGAATATATAAGGCTTAAAAGAAAATACTCAAGAGAAGAAGAAGCTGTTTCCAAGCAACAGCTTCTTAGTTTGGCACTATCGTTTGCCACTTCATCACTCTCCAGTAGATATTCCAGAAATATGAAAAAGACTTTGAACCAGACTGCATGTTGAAACCTGCATAAATTTCTGCCCTTGGTCTGGAACATTGTCTAAAGATTTACTACCAGTGCATGTGAGGTTCTATGAATCCACCAGTAATTTATAGTTAGCTATAAGTCTTGTTCCCTTTCTTCACTGTCACGCAGCTCTCAGTCTCCTAGACCTATGATTGGATCTGGAACCTGGAGAGCCAGATGAAGGCAATGCTTGTGATTGCTGCTATGCCCTGTCTGTCGCTGCCATGCGGCTCCACTCCATGCTATAAGACACAGACAACATTTACCATGGGAGCACCCCAACTGGGGGGAGCTACCTGAGGGGCCGCTGCGGTTCCCATTGTGAGATCTGAGACAAAGACAGAGAGAGAAAGAGAGGTACTGCAAAAAACATTTTTTCCATTCACTGACATTTCATGACCACCTAGAATAACTCAAGGTGTGAGTTACAAAAGAAATACCCTTAATAGCTTTTTTGATGAGGAGATGTTAAAGCGTGGAGCCAGAAGGTAATTAGCTTAGCTTAGGATAAAGACTGGAAACATGAGGACACAGCTAGTTTTGGCCTCCCCAAACATCAAAAATGCCTAGCAACACCTAACTAATCCCATCCCATCCCAATCCCATTTTTAAAAATATGTAAACAAACAGAAATGAAAAAACTCCAGTATGTAGTTAACTTTGGACAGACCAAAGCTAGCTGGTTACCACCTTGCTTCCAGTCTCAGTATGCTAAGATAAGCTCCTCCTGTCTCTAGCCCCATACTTTAAGGAATAGTTTGGGAAATGAGCTTATCTAACCACATTTATACTACTTTAATATCTGTCTGTTAAATATAAGGCTATAGCCAGCAATCGCTCAGCCAAAAATGACTGTTTTTTTAAGGAAGCTTGATAAGGCCAAAATCCCAGTCAGCTTTTACAATATAACAATCTAACTCTCGCAAAGAAAGCAAAAAACTATTTCTCCAAATATTGAACTATTCCTTTAAATCCTTATTTATGACATTGCTAGTTAATCTAAAGGACTACTTACTACTTGCCATTTTAGCCATGGAGGTGTCAACATCACCCGTCTGAGGGGTGACAGTGGGCTTCATTACATCTCCTAGTCCATCAAATACTACAGAAAGGAGGGAAGGCGGGAGGAACAAGTAAGGGGAGGATGATAGAGAGAGGGAGGTTTTAGCTTCCTTCAATGCAAGCGATTCTCACACTCAACAACCAATAGATGTCTCCATGGCAACAGAGAGGAGAAATGAGCACTGGGATATGAGCGAGAGAGCAGGTTAATATAATATAAGTATAATTAAATAATAAATTAAATAATCTCGATGGCAAATCGAGACCCAATTTCAGTGTATGAAGATCATGATAAATGGCTGACTGTGTGTAAAATAACAGTAGTGTCTACTACAGTCATACTGTATCTGCTACAGGAGACATCTCTTGGGTCAGCTTACTACAGTTACTACCATGGTCGTTTGCAATATACAGTAGGTATAGGAAATATGAACTTGTCCAACTTTTAACTTAAAAATATGTACATGGGATAAATATAAATCAGAATCTGTGACCATATATGTGACAAATTGTGCTTAAATCTTACCATCATAAAAGCATGCACAGTGTCAAAGTGAAATACATTTTCAGTGCTTGTTGGTAAATTTGAATTATTTTGAGATTTTTACTCTGTGTGTGTGATGCAGAAATTATGATGAGGCCAAAAGCACAGCGGCTGGAATGAAGCTGGGTTTATTGCTAAAGAAGCACTAAATGATACTGCTACTTCACATACTCTTTGTAACCATCAAGCATCTGGTGGTGGACGGGACAGTGCAGCTGAGCTTGCCTTTGCACCACTGCAATGCAGCAGTGCACTGTGGGAAATTAGCGTGTTAAAGAGCACGGAAACTCACCCAATCAAATGGCAGGAAGCAAGCAATGAGCCAGCCCAAGAGCCAGATAGAGAGAGAGAGAGAGAGAGAGAGAGAGAGAGAGAGAGAGAGAGAGAGAGAGAGAGAGAGAGAAAAAAGCACAGATGCCAAAGAGAGAAAAATGCAATGAGGTTTAAAGGAGCGGGTGACAATGAAACCATTAGAGTTTATTGCGTGAATGATAGAAAGAGAGGGGAAAGAAAGAGTTAAGCCATAAAGCAGTAGTATTGCAGACCATCAGTTATACAACATGAAGACCAATGGCACAGGACAGGAGATGACAAGGATACAGGTGAGCAGGGCCCATGTTGCTGCTGTTACCAGTTATACAGTCATGAAAGATTACAGGAATTCCCCGAACACAAATACAGTGGAAACGTCTTACTGTGATCATGTCTGTCAAATTGATTGCTATAAGCAGATTAATCAATGCTGAACTGGTAGCTGAAAACAAAAAAAAAAACTGTAAGTGGATTACTTCATTACTAAGCAAATTATTTAAACAGCATTTTTAAAGGAATAATTCTTTCCTATGCTTTTTGATGCATATAAGAGGTTTCCACTGTAACCAGAGGACTATGCAAATTAGGTGATGCAAAGATGATGTTAACATGACCATGTATGGAAATAGTTTGAGTCAAAGGACTCAAATAAGATAAAAAATTCACACCCTCATTTATAATGATTAGGCATTTAGTGTGATAATGAGCAAATAAATAAAACCAAAATGTAGATTAGCTAACAGCAAACTACTTCATGAACCATTACCAAAGCTAATAGAAATAGTGACTGATAATCCATTTCCACAAAAACAACCGATCTTTTTTAGGCAAACACTACTGTAGAAGATGTAGAAGTGTCTCTAAAGTACAGAATATTATAAGGAAGACATCATGCAGTTACTAATGAATTCACAATAGCTACAGTCATGGATGGATTATGAGGCAACGGGCCCTTGAGCACAGATAGGTAAAAGCACCCCCACCCCCCTACATAAGAGCAAGACCCAGACCCAGACTGAAAGAGAAACAAAAAGACAACAAACAATGCTGCATCTCTTTCAACAAAATTGTGCAGGTGAACTTTAGCATACAGATCACACTGAAGAAGAAGAAGAAGCACACCATCAAACCATCAAAGAAAGCCTGGGATGCAGGTCATATTTTCTTAAAGCAGAGATATTCTGCTGTCAAACTGATTTACATAGGTTTAATAATGTCACTGTATTTTAACGTTAACGTTGTCTCAATATGCTGTGCAGCTCTACTATGAAGTAGACCCATTATGTAATCCATCCATGGCTACAGCACACTGTGTTTTACGGAAATGGAAATATTTCTGTGAAATGTCTGCAACATGTTGGTATTCCCTCCACAGTACACACTATGCATGCAGAGTGACATTTCACATTTTAGGAGTTTTACCTGACATAAGCTCAGCACCGGGGGCAGCAGGAGCAGCAGCAGCTGTGGCATCTCCTCCTGTGGACTCTGGCAGGTCAACCCAAAATATGGCAAACCATACCATGCCAGGTCAAAGAAGGTTGAGCCATTTCCATTGCAGCATAAGGGCAAAGAAGGGGTAATAGTCAGCCTTCGGCTTCACGCTGGTAAGGTCAAACAAAGTGCTTAGTGTTAGATAGGAAGACTGAAAGTATAAGTGCACAATTTAATGTATCTTTAAAATAACCAGAAAACATTGCTATTAGAAATTAAGGAACACGCTCACATACACATCTTATCAGAATGTCACAGTAGAGCGTCCACATGCATTTTTTAAATACATCATCTGTGTTCATAGTCATTTTTTCCCCACTGGACACATACCAGCAAGCTTATTTGTACTAACAATGCTGAAAAGACACCAAGGCCAGCTAAAAGAAAGACCCCACAAAATTCCAGGTCTGAAGTTGTAGCTTGCAGTTCTTAAATAATTTTAATATTTCAGCATGACCAAGCTTCATCTCAGACATCAGCTTGTAATATTTCCATGATCGACCCCCACAGAAAGAATTTCTATTGTTACAGGAAATCTATGAGTCTTGACAACACAAAATGATGATACATATGAACAGTACAATATGCAACAACATAGCTGCCTAGTAGTTATGACCAAAAAAGAAAAAAATATCAATGTCTAATTTTGTGTCCTTCTCTTCTCTGATTATGCGTTCATGAACAGGGGAGGCAGAGTGAGGGCAGGCAGTCATGTGAGTTACCCACCACCAAACAGGCTCATGATGGCTCCCGTGTCAGTTTTGGGTGGGGGTGCGGAGGAGAGGATGGGGGCAGGGGAGCTGAACACATCCGCTGGGGAGGGCAAGGTGGACATGGTGTTTAGAGCCCAAACACACACTGACACACAAATACACACAAACTATTGACTGTGATTCATTATAAGGCACATTTATCAATTGCAATTGCAGCTCACGCAGTCCATGCCGGAATGGGAAACGAGGTGAGAATGATTTAGTAAATATTTCAGACAGCTCAATAGCTTTTAGCTGACCCATAAGAGAGCAATCTCATTTCCTTTTTTCTCTTCCCTGATCAAAGCCAAGGACAAAGCTGAAAAACAGACACAGCAAGGCAGGATATGAGAATAAGAGTGCACGAGAGATGGAAGAGTGGGTGCAATAGGGTACCTGCTGTAAACAAGTCAAGATTGGGAGTGGGGTCTGCTTTGGTGAAGCCTGTGTCTGGCATGGAATCAAAGAGATCTACGAACACATGCGCACCCAGAGACAGGAATATTAAAAAGCGCAAACACTTTAAAAAGGTGAGGACGCTCACACACATCTGCCAACTGAAAGAGGCCTTCAATATGTGCATATCAGTCTGATGAAAAGACAGGAGATGAAGTCAAGCAGCATCAAATATGGAAATCAAGAGGATGCTAATCAATATGAATAAAAGCACAATACATTAAGAGTGCATAGGACCACACGCATAATGTTTACCGCTGAAAAGGTCAGTCGGAGGGTTGGCGGCGCTGGGGACTATGGGAGCTGAAATGGTTGCAGTGGTGGTGATGGTGCTGGATGCGGAGGTGAAGAGTGGTGAAGGGGATGGGGAGGGGGAGGGCTGAGGCACCACAGAGCTAAAACAGGCATCCAGCGAACTACCGGGGTTATTATTATCCACTGTCATCATGCCGAAAAGGTCTAGACCTGAAGACTCTGCGCTGGTGCTACCTTCTGAGGGAGCAAAGGGGTCTTGGGGGTGGGGGTGGGGGAGGACATGAAGAGTAAGGGGGAATGTTAGACAAGAACTTTAATACAAAACAGAATATATACATATGTTTCATGTGATGATGACAATGAAAATACTGCTATAAATATGAAAGCTGAGGAGAAAGAAATCTGAGAGGAATGATAGGAGAGAATGTGCAGAGCTCCAACACACTCCTGCTGTCAGTCGAAACAAGTAAAGCTGAAAATAGCATCTGTGATGGAAACAAAGTGACAAACAGATGAAGCCGATATTTAACACATTCACAGTATATAAACCTCAGGGACAAACCGCAACTAAAACCAGACAACTGCCACAGGCAACCGTCTCCTTAACAGAAAATGCACACATCTTCTGACGCCAAAAGATAACAGTCAAGTGAGTCCTCGATTGCCATGGTAACAACAATAGCACTGTCCAGACACCAGCAGTAATAAATCTGTACGCCTACTCTCCCTGCCCAAAGCCTTGAGATGAAAGCGTGATTAAAACGTGAGCCCAACAAGAAATGCAGACATAAACAAAGAGGTAAGTTACAGTCATAGCACTCAAACCAGTGGTGGAAAAAGTTTTCAGATTCTTTACTTAAAGAGGTCAGATTATGCTCATTTTCAGATTTATAATTTTGTTTAGGGGCTGTATCAGAATAGGCCTACACGGTTTAATTTTCAAAAAACTACTACTTTGCAAACCTATTACATGCACAAGATATATAACACAATAAAGGGAAAAGGGTAGGCAACGGAGAACTAGCAAGAGACAGCTAAAGTATCCATCTGCTCAGCTAATTCAGCTACACTTACAGTAGGCTACACATGTAATGTGTTACTTTCCACCACTGACTCAAACTCACTCACACAAACAGATTCACACATAGGCAGACTTTGAGTCACCCACCAGCTCCAGCGTTGGCGGCTGGGGTGGACGTGGCGGTAGCCCCACCTTCAGCTGCGGTGGCAGAGGCCTCAGTGGCAGGAGCAGGTGTTGCAAAGGCATCTGAGGTTCACACAAACCCCAGGAGAGGATAGAGACACCCAGAGAAACAGATGAAAACATAAAGATGAAAAGAAAATCAAGTCAAGAAACACGAGGAGGAAAAGAGAACATCAGGAAAATAGAGGTAAATGCTTAGAGCATTTAAGTAGAAAAACTAATAAACAGCACGTGTTGTTACACTTAGTAGCCAATTCAACTGTAAAAAAAATGTAGCTTACAGCATTGGTATCGATACAACATTAATGACTGACAGGTGAATGGCAATGGGAATACAAACAGGAGGCACTACAGCAAAGATTAATCTACAGCACAAAGAGCAGAATAAGACAGAAATCTACTAGTGTTACAGCTGCCATCTGTAGCTGTAGCCATGTGACATGGTTTGATAGACTTGCTTTTCACTGAGGTCAAAGAAAAGCATGCCTCTCTATCAAACAAGGTGCATGTGGAGAATGGGTGCAGCAGTATGTTTATGTGCAAGCAAAGGTAAATGTGTGGCTGGACATAATTATATAATGCAGAAATGTCTGTGAGTATTTGTGGAGGAACAGTGTGTCGATGTTTGTGTGTGTGTGTGTTTCCATACATTATTATCCTATTTCATATGGAGCCCCAAAGTAGTCATTATTAAATACATAGATAATTATAAAATAAATAATCACATTAATAACTTGTGTAAACTAATAAATTAACCAATGATTTGTAAAATATAATAAATCATTAAAACACAACTGGTTATTAAGAAATGTTATTTCATCATTATTTTCTCTGTTTTATCGTTTAGTTTTTTTAATGTCCATTTTTCAAAAGTCTATCAAGTCTGGTATTTTGCCCAATGGCACACATTTCATAATGTCACACTTCATGCAGTGTTATCACCATTAACTGGCTTCTCACCTTTTTAGCCATCCCTGCAAGCTAGGTAAATATCTTTAAAGTACAAAAAGACAGACAGCCTCTCTCTGTTGTCACCACAGCTAACAGGAGCTAGCTCACATTGCTAATGGTATCGTTTCACTTTGATGCTGAGTGATAATAATCTAAGCTCGGTAGCTAGGTAGGTAACATGAGCAGCCTGGCTGAGCAAAATAAAAGGGGAGGTAAGTTATTGTGTCCATGTATTGTGTTTATTTACAGCAGCAGCCTCTAGTTTGTTGATTAACTGCGGAGAGAATGACCGAGTGCTGTTTTAATTTTGCCAGTGAGCTCACTGAATAGTCCACTACGTTAAATTCCCTAGAGCGGGAGTAGTGAATGAGTCATGATGATTTACACAGCCATTGTTGCTGTAGCTAACAGGAGCTAACTGGCTAAATCTCGTAGAAGTTGTAGAGGCTGGAAATATGTGATCAGCTGGAAGGTGAGGTGGTGGGGGTGTTGACACCACCACTGTCACAAAAAGTGACATGAGGTAAAGATATTATAGGGGAAATGCCATTATGAAATAAAAAAACAGACTTTTGAAGTAAAGATTTCTATGATGAAATTAAGTGCATGAAATAACATTTCTAATGACTTGAGTTCTTACAGGGGACCTATTATGCTTTTCCATATTTTTGGCATATCTATAATGTTACAATGTCAGATTTAGACACTAATGGCTTGGTATGATGTTATGTGGAGCCGGTTTTCCATATATGGTCATGTGCTCCAGGCACAGAATGCTGGCCACGACCACAAATGAATGCAAAGCCCCATTTTCAGGGTCTTGGCCAATCAGGGGCAGGAGCATCAACAGCTTGTTTCAGACATGGGCCTGCATGAATGGTCGGTATAAGATAGAAAATTATTTTTTGGAACACTGAAAGCTGCCATAGAGGAGTTACAGAACTACAATATAGGGATGGAAATGCAGTATAATAGGTCCCCTTCAAATTATTTTACAATTTATCGGTTAATTTTTATATTTTACACAATTTATTCAAATTTTTTGCATATTTATCTATTTAATTTTGAATACTTTTCTAGGCATACTTGGCAGCTGAAAATGATGACGTGTGCATCAATGCATCATTAAGACTCACTTTTTTTGATGATGCAACTTCGTTAGCAGAACACAGACAATATCAGTGATAAATCAGCAAAGTTCTGTCTACATTCTGTATGTGTTTGCATGCAGGCAGTCGTCTTTTTATTATCATATTTTGTGATGATTTTAGGGTTGAGCTTCCCAGAGTGATTCTTTCATAGAGAATTTTCTGGAAGCCCACTGACCTCCCAACAGATCCATATTGGCGGCGCCAGGAGAGGTGGCGGCTGCTGTACTAGTGGGAGGAGCTAGAGAGACTCCGGGTTCTGCCGCTGCAGGAGTGGGCGTTGCTGCTGCAGAGGAGGGGGCGGGCTCTGCCGTGAGGGTGGGTTCAGATAGCAAGGAATCGCCCATTTCTACCCGTACCAACGGGGTGTTCAAAATCCCCAAAGAAAGGTACCAAAATAAACCCCAAAAGAGCAACCAAAAAAGCCAGTTGAGTCACCGTTACAACAGTGAACAAAAGCAAGCCAAAACAAAAGTCCAATTCAAACCAAACCCAATCAAGATTTTTGAAATTGACCGACCAAAGCAAAATCCAAATTTTAACCAAATTAAAGTTGAAAAATTATCCAACGCCATCCGGTCATAACCAACAAATTAAAAACAACCAACCAAAAAAGCCCCCATTGTAAACCAAAAACAGACAATGGAGTATGTGGAGGGAAGGAGGAGAGAAGGCAGAGAGAAACAAAGACACTACTCAAAGAGACAGCTTGAGGAGACAAACAGGGAGGTAAGCATGTGAACTTCGTACATTATAGTGCAAGTTTTAGGTTTCATTTGGGTTAAAATACTGATTGTATTGTTTCCAGATTAGAGTTTGTTCAGAGAGACAGTCAATGACATTGAGGTAACCTGGAGGAGGAGCCCAAATGGTGTATAAATAACACACCAATGTCTTATCAGAACACCTGTTTTGCTTTTCACTTGCCGTTTAATGGCATTTAGTCTGTACAGATTTATATTATATTGTGCGAAAACAGCGTGTCATTTACTGCTATTCATGTCCAATGTGAAACCAACAGTAACCAAAACTTTGCATTGAGGAGTGACACTCACCTGATCCAAGAAGATCTATGGAAGCAGAAAACAAGGGAACAGGAAAAAGACAATCAAGAGAAAGCTAAAACTGTTTATGACAGTTCCTATAGATTGTATTAGTTTACTCTCCTAAAATGAAAAATTATTTCCTTTACTGTAAAGGAAAATATGTCTTAATACTGTATTTTATGTAGATGCTCACTAAAATAAAATAGATTTTAGATACTTTTGCTAGCCATCCACAGTAATGGTGGTTTAATAAAGCCTACTGCATTCTTTTGGTGAACCAGCAGCTGATTTGACAGGAAGGAGGGAGACTTACCTCCCCAAGACGTGGGGGCAGCTGATTGTCCCGAGGGACCCGAGGAAGACAGTGGATCCAGGTCCAACAAGGAACTGGAGAATGAGGCAGAAATAGATAGAGCATGAAATTCACCAGCCTTTGCAGAAGGTAATTCTTTTAAATGTTTTGATCCTAAAAAACCTGGTTGCAGAAAACCACAAACAAGACTAAGGGTTTAAAGTGAGCCTGTACGTAAGGACAGTGGTGCATTGAGCTAAACACATCTTTTAGAGTCTGAACATGCTAACATTTACTAATAAGCACTAAACATGAACTACAGCTGAGCCTGATGGGAATGTCATTAGATATGTATTGAAGACCTTATTATTAAGTATTTGGTCAGAATTTTAAAGCAAATTAAAATTTGACTGCTTTAGAGGAAATGTTAAGGAATCACCAAACTGAATACAATTCATCCTCTATGGACCATGAATTACTTTAGCAAGTTTTGTGGCAATCAGCCTCATAGTTTTCAAGATATTTCACTCAAAACCAAGAATGTCAACATCTTGGCTCTCAAGGAAAGGTCAGTAGGATTCATCCTCTGGGGACCATGAATGTCTGTATAAAATTTCCAGCAATCCATTTGACATTACCACCACATTAGTGTGATTAACTTTTTAGGGTTTGTCAAATACTCAAACGATATCAGCAAAAGTCCAAATAAATTACCAAAATAATTTAGTCCTTATCTATTGCTGCTAAATGAGGAATTGATCATGTTTTCCAAGGTTGCAGGGACCATTTACAAACAGACACTCACTCTTCAGCTGGCTCAGGAGCAGCGGCAGCAGCAGCACTCTCCCCAGGAGGAGGCTGCAGTGTGGGAACAGCGTTTGAAGATTTGGCTGGGGTTGATGTTGGGGACACATTGTTTGTCGGAGACCCCTGGAAGATAGACAGAGAGGGCCCTTTTTCAGTGGTGCACCAGACTGGAAGGGCTCAACAAAAATATAGATTTTTTAATGTGCCTCTCACCTTTGTTGGAGACCTGAAAAAGCAAAGAAGGAGGAGGAATTGTTAGTGCTTCGGCTTGAACAGATCTCTCTCTCTCTTATTTTATGGGTCTATTTTTAAATCTAAACTCAAGAAATCAAACAAATATGCGAGACAGATTGCATCATATGTGATCATATCAAGAATTTGTTTCCAAAGCAATATACTGTATGTCCAGTAAAAATGAACTGTAAAGTAAAGTAAGCAAAAAGAAATAATCTGATGTATCAAATTACAAATTGTTTAAAATACTATTTTAGTCTAAACACTATTCATTTTAATTTTTTGCTAAAAATCAATTTAACTTTGGAAAGAAACCTTAATTTACTGATTCACATTACATGTAATGTGCATAATACACATGAGGTGACTTACTGTTCATCAACACATGTGTTTCTCGCATGAGTTCACACATGTAATCACATCAATACACACATTTCCACATGTAAACCCAGTAATGTTTGGTGCATAATGTACATTGTGTTTCTATTTACATGGAAATCACCTACATACTGTAATTCACATGTGAATAATGTCTAAGGTTAACAGCGGGGGGATGTGTAAAATAAAGCTATGCAGTTTTTCAAAGAAGTTAGTGAACTCCAAACAAAACAGACAGCATATGCTCACCCTTCACTGGTGATTCCAAATCAACATAAAGAGGGATAAAAGAGAGGATGGGTTAAAGGAAATTATAGAAATAAAGCACTTGTTTAGGCCTGTTTCTGCCGACATTTCTCTTGGTTATGTATGTTTTTTTGTGACACAACTGATAAAAAACAAAGAGATATTCTCAGATCTTAACTTCTTTTACATTTGCTCTTGTGTGATCCCATTTATTCTTATCTGGCTTCTTACTGTGTGTCATACAGAAAGTAAGAAGCTCCCAAACTGAAATTAAAAGCAATCTCTTACCCCTTCTTTCCACCCTTTGTGTCCTCCAGACCGTTCATGTGTGTTTCCAGACTCTCCAGGATACTGCTGGGAGCCTGAAACAAAATCAAAACTGGAGTAATCAATAAATAATCCTTTATTCCACTTGTCTCCTGCTTGCCATGTTTGAATGTGCATAAAGTCCATGTTTACATTTCCATTACAAGAAAAAAAGTGGGTGAGTGGCAGGGCATTGTCAGAAATCTCACTGCAATACCCTCATGCATGTATAAAAAATCACACAAATAATCTGAAATTCAATTAGGATCAACATGCCGACACTGCATCCTGTAAACAGGCACTCAGCCAGGGCAGCCTTCGTGTCTGTGGTTACCGGTTCCTCGAGAGATTTAAAAGGACAGTCTTCGTCGTCTGAATCTGCTAGATCCATAACTACCCCCGGATGGAGACACTGGGTGGGGAGATTATGGTGGGTGAGTCTTGTGTGTTTCTGTGTGTGTGTGTGTGTGTGTGTGTGTGTGTGTGTGTGTGTGTGTGTGTGTGTGTGCTGGTCATGTGCATTACATTCTTGGTTGCAATCCTTCACGGGAGAAAATGAATAAAATATGAGAGCAGAGATTAACTTACGTAGTTGATGTCAGGGATGTCGTTTTTGTCAACTCCAACTGTCTGTGAAAGGAAAAAGAGTTTAACAACAGCCACTACCACACGGCACTATCCCCGCAGATTTTTCATGGATTTTTCATACATTGTTATGAAGGTCACATTAAGGACTGTTTGGTTGTCCCTTACCTCGGCCAGCTTCATGAATTCTCCAATCTTTGTCACCCTGGTCAGGAACCTCTTGTAGATCTCCAAGGCCTCCTTACAGTCACTCTTCTTCATCTTGAAGTATTTCTCTATATTGAAAAAAAAATGTTGTTGTCATCGTGATCTCTGTTTTCATCTTTGAGGTGCCAAGCAAGAGGTCTCCTCATGGACAACTCACCTAATAAGTTGATGATTCCGTCATTGTAGGATGCAAACAGTTTGACCAGGTCCTTGAAGAGAAGCAGAAATGCAGCATTGATGATCCCGTTGTTCAGCTCCTTGGGATGAACCTGTGAGGAGAAAGAAAACAGAAACCTCTTGTCTCATGATGCTGCATCGGTACCATCAAACACGTGTAGAAATCAAGCCAAAGCCAAAGACTCACATCGAACTCCAGGAGTGTGTCAATCTGAGTCTGCAGAACAGGCATGCCTTTCAACAGCTTCTCAGTGGTCATGGTCCTCATCACACCATCAGCACTGAAAGAATACAACAGAACATTACATGCTCCACAGGGATGAGAACTGCCATTTTTTTTTTTCACAACTAAAGATTTGCTCTGGTCAGAATCAATGGATGAGTTTGTAAACTTGGAGCGTTTCCCCCTTGGTTTCCCAGGAAACCAAAGTACATCACTACAAACCACTCTCACTCGAACTCTCACTCCACTTATTGGTCAACAATAGTAACTAACAATATTAAGTATCTGGGCATTATACTTGGCAAAACTATACCAGCGAAATGCCGAATGCACTTCGAGAAAATGTCTTGCAAATACTACACTACTTTACACTTTGCAAAGAAGATGTGCTGCCTCCAGACAACTGAGCAGACAAGGTTAGAGCATGTACAACACATGTACAACTGTCAACATGAAGTAGTTAATGTTAATGGTAGTTTGTGGTAGTTGGGTCGAATTTCCCACCACTAATAAACCACTCCAGAGTTTTTCTGGGACTATACCAAGACCACCTCCTCTCAATAGTTTTGGTGAGGTTATGTTGGTCCACACCAGAGTGTAATTACTGTATTCATACCTGCCCAACCAAACCACAGAAAGGGGGAAAATGAACCAGAGTCTGATTTAACCGGACTAAAAAGCACAGTTGAGAAAAAAAAAACTAAGTGCCTTTGGTCAAAGTCATATCAAATTGCTGAATGATTGGAGCTCCGTGGATGAACTGCCAAGACCAGAGGTTCCCTGTTCTCAGTTCTCATTTGGTGCGCAAACTTACAAAAATATGAATCTATCATCTACAATGAAATTTGCTGAGTGTAATGCAATCCTGCCAGAACAGGATCTAGGACCTCCCAGATTGGGACTGGCACCTGTTTGACTGGATTGAGCAACTCTGTATGTGGTGCTTGCAGATTTTGATAGTGACAAACACTATCAAAATCTGCAAGCACCACATACAGGCTAGGGGTAAGTGGTTTAATGCTTTTTGGGGTCTAAATATTTTTCTCTCCCCCCAACCTGCCGTAACAGCACCCTCTCTGTGTTCCGGGACCCCGTGATTTACAGTGACCTGATCATAGAAATGCGCCTGATCGATGTTTGTCTTTGTTGGATACTGTCTACCATAGTGCATTAAGATTTGTGACTGGATGTAAAGCATCAACACATACCTTGTACAAAATGACAAACTGGTCCTCATTATCAGTGAGGAGGCACATTCATTGGCTTACTTTTATTTACAAGTCTATGCTGGAAATGCTTCCCTCTTATCTTTGCACTTATATGTCACGCAACATCAGTTCCTATTGCGCTCTGGTAACTTGTATTTGTTATCTGGACCGAGCTCTGGTTCATACAGAGCTCGGTAAGAAGGCCTTTAGTTATGCAGCCCCATCCACCTGGAACACAATGCAGACTGATTTGCAGTTGCGAAATCTTGAATTTAAACACTGCATGAAAGATTTGGAAATAGATGCCATAAATTGTTGTCACTGCTTTTAAAATAACTAAATCCTTTAAACCTACGGTATGCATATATTGTACTTTTTAAGTAGTCTAATGTTGTTTGTTTATGTATCTTAAGGGTCTTGTTAAATGTTCCTTGTTGTTGTGCTTGGTGTTCATATTTGTAATTGTACACTGTTAATATGCTGCCATTTTGGCCAGGTCTCTCTTGAAAAAGAGGTTTTAAATCTCAATGAGATCATCTGGTTAAATAAAAGTTAAATAAAAAAACATTATAAAATTTACAAATTAAGCACAGCATAGCATCATCACGCATTTTACTCCCAATAAAACAGAAAAGACTGGTCTAGATGATCGAGGTGCATATATGGCTCCTATAAGCATAACATTTATGACATACCCCTTCTTGACTCTGGTGAAATCAAAAGCCATCTGGCGGTAGGCGAAGGCTTTCTCGTTCAGGTATCGTCCATACCGTCTGATGAATGTAGACATGTCATAGCCTAAGCAGAAAATATCACTGTCAGAAAGCAGGCAGGGTTCATTATTTTTTCTTTTCGTTTTTAGAAATTATCTGACTGCAAATTATTTGGTGCTTATTTTTCATTTTAAGAATGTTAATTGTAGGACTTCTTTGGATCATTTGTATATAATTGATTTCAATAGTCTTTTTGCATCAGGTAAAACAACACTTTTTGAGAGCATGGGGACAGAAGATCTGGGTAAAAATCACCTTCAACTAATCTGTTCCTTTAATATTTTTAAATTTTTTAAAAGGAAAACCATAAAAAACAATGAGCCTTACAAATGTGGCTAAAATGTTATACCACACATCCCAAATTTCATGAATTTCAGCTGAAACCATTAGGAACTGCAGATTTGGCATTGTTACATCATTTATTCATTCATTCAATTATTTGCAGGTTCTGGGCACAAATACCTGCCCACTGCTGCCCTGTTACCTATTTCTTTTTTTATTCTATACATATTTACGTATAACATTTATGTTTTTAGCAGATCTAAATTAAGGTTGTAGATTAATTTCTTATTTCTCTCATATAATTCTCTAAGCGTGCTTACAAATGTGCAATGTTATAAATGTGCATCTGTGCACTGTAAAAAAGCACCAAAGGAAAGTGCAACCCAATACAGAAATGCCAGCATCTGTTTGCATGCATGTGTGCACATGTATTAGTGTGTGTACAGTTACATGTCCAATCCCTTCTGCCAGATGGCTCATTGTGTTTGTCTCTTTCCTGTTTCTGAGTGCCATATTTTTCTTACCGTGAGAGCCGGTTTTGTCGATAAAATTACTGAGGTTGAACAAGGATGTCCTGGAGGCCAAGTACTGAATGAACCTCTGAGGAAGAGAAAGAAAAGCCAATCATCATACCTATCAAGGCAAGTGGAGGAAATTAATTGGTTTTAAGTTAAATACAAAAACAAAACAAACACCTGTAATTGGAGCTTTTCTTTCTGTACTTGTTTCTATCTCATAGCAGCTTTTACAGATCTGATTCCATGGATGATCATACACTGAACCCACAGGACTCATTTCATTTCTTTGAGGGATTGTGGTCAGCCTTTATTATTTTGTCAAACTCCCCTGAGCATTACACACAACCCTCACAGCACTCAAAACACCAATTTCAGCCCTCTGAAGCGGTAACCTCACAAGTTAATTATCAACACATGGAATGGGTAATAATAAAAAAATAAACAGCAACCAATTAAATCCTTCCATCTTATATCACTGAATAAAACTGGAGTCAAGCTTGAACTGAATTGCACCAGATGTGATCTGCCTTTGGTCTCACCACTAACCTCATTGCCGTGGACACACATGTGATGACTGGTGACGAGGGCCTTGAAGACGACCACCCAGCTGGCATTGGTGGCTCGCTCAAACAGTGTGTCAGCCATTTGCGGGATGTTCACGTTGGTGGTATTGGTGGCTGACACCAGGTCTGCAACATACAGCCACAAATAAAGATTATCATTCAGAGTTCTTCTGTCAAGGCCTCCCTTGCATTCACATCATGTGAAACCTGGTGCGGTTCCCTAGAAGGGGAAATTTCGAACAAGAGGGCATGTACATAATTTGAACTACTCTGATTAAACTTTGATTAAGTGAGACTAAGTGTTCGCTGCAGAGCTGCTCCAGACACCCATGAGAATATTGAGCCAGAAAGAAAGCCTGATGTACATGCGAAATGATGTTGGTGCACAAGGCCACACACACACACACACACACACACACGCACACACACACGCTGACAGCGCAGAAAGAGAAAAAAAATGCTGACTCAGCATTTCAGTTCAGACACCCAGACAGACAGAGAGGTCTCCAACAGTTTCAAAGTTTCTGGACCATTGTGTCAGCACAAGGTGGAATATAAGGTGAACAGGAGCAGGAGGATGTGTTGATACACCAGACAACTTCCTCTGTGTTACATTACTGTTGAAATATTGATCCGTAGTTTTATTCCCAAGATTCCAAAGTTCTGGGAATGTGTGATACATCTGATTTCTCAACCCATTTCAGGCACAGTTCACACTCACGTGCATCAGTATTTTCTGTAGTCCTCCTTTACAGAAGTGTCCTATATCTCCTTCTATGGGTCTAAAAAGCCATTGCTGCTTAGAATAACAGTTAGCCAGTGACACAAACAACTTCTTTAATTTCTTTAATTCTGCTATTGAGAATATTAATATTAAATTTATTCCTGACAAATACTTTTTATGTATAACAAACACATTCTTATTATTGTTCATTATTGATTAATCTGCCCATCATTTTAATGATTAACCGATTGGTCTAAAATGGTGAAAAGTCCAAAACCCAAAGATATTCAATTTATTATCATACAGGGCAAAGAAAAGCAGTAAATCATACAATGAAGAAGCTGGAACCAGAGTATGTTTAGGATTACTCAAAACAGCTGCCAATTTACTAATTGAATAATTGACTAATCATTTAGAATATACACACCTGGGGCCCGTTTCACCAAATTCGCAACATGCAAGCTGTGATTTGCAACACAGAACAATTTAATTACCTCAAGGCTATTTTGACACATTTCACAAATAAAAACACACATCATACTAGTACAATTATCAGAAACCTGTGACTGAGAATCATTGCCGTAATATGACGCTGCCTTCATTAGCAACCTGTATGCAAGCACAGCTCACAGGTTCACACAGCTCACAGGTCGTTTTTGTAAAACAGGCCCCTGATTACCTGATGATGATATGTACTAGAACAGCTCTGTGTCAGCTCCTCTAAAAAATCTAATTAAAATACCATGTTTTATTATTTCTTTGTCTGATGATAAGGAGGAGGAGGAGGAGGTATTTTTCATTTGATTGGCTATTATGGTTAAACAGATGGCCACTGCAACATCCAAATATAAAGCAAGAGGAAGATGATTTGGTCATGCAGAAGAAACACTCAGACACACACTCACAACAGATAATATTTATGGTATATAGATATATGGTATATTGCAGAATGTTTGTCAATCATGCAACACTAACAGTAATTTCCTTTAAGTTCTTGAAATCTCAGTCAGTCTCGCTGACATTGACAGCTGAGCAACAAGGGCAGAACTGAATGTGTCCATACATAGTGCCAGAGAGGAATGCAGCAAGTATTGGCAGACGCCTCTCATAATGGAAGGAGAGGAAGGCCATTATATTATTATATTGCACAGGCCTTGCCTTGAGAAGGTAGACACCAAACTGCAGACCAGACCAAAAATACAGCAAGGGGATGAGCAAGAGAGAGGCAGGAAGGAAGTCAAAGAGCAAGGCCCTCATGAGAACAGCAGGGAGTCTGTTGAGATGCACTAATGTAGACATGAATGTGGAAGAAATGAAGAGACATAAAAGTTGAGCCTGTTCAAGGTCATAACAGGGTGGCAGGCTGAACAGAAGAGCTGGGGTTAGGGTGGTTGGGGGTGTTGTAAACAGATTATTGCTAATCACTGGTCCTGGTCTTCTATGGTGGCTGTCTCGCTGCCCATCCCCCGTACAGCAGAGACACACACACACACACACACACACACACACACGTACACACCTGTCTCGACACCACCTCTTTCGAACCACGTTCACCGTCTAACACGTCTCTGTTATCAGCTTTTTGTTTCCGGTGCTGTTGATGTCAGTCAGAGTAATGATTTAGTAATTATATTCCATGGAACAGACAAGATCAGCTGTAATTGTCAAAATGAAATTAATTTAAAATAGACTGAAGTTAAGTTAAGTCACCGATCTTCTGATCTTTGTGTAACTAATTATGCTCCAGTCCATATGTACAGCTTGACCAGATGGTAACAGCCACACTGTGACATCCGTGATGATGTCTGATGTTTCTATGTTTAATGAAGGCTGCATTGACATCAATCAGTTTCCCACTATGGCTCCCATCTGTCTTTATTAAGTCTTTTCTTCAACACCTCTCATTCTAACGGATGATTTTCTCTCTCTTTCAAACTACTGTTGATCATTTCCGTCCACTATCCAGCCTGTTTATTTTATTTTATTTTACTCTTTCTCTGTTTCTCATTCAGCCTCACTTCTCTGTGAAATGGATAAAGACTACATTCCCCTGCAGCCTTTTCAAATGACAGACATGGTCCACAATGGCTGAAATGCGATTATACAACATTATCATGTCACTGGCGTAGCTACAAGTTCATATTCATACTAGCATGATGAACACAGCTCTAGCCAGAGCCAATCTCAGATTTCCAGCTCATAATGCCTAACAATAACTGTGTATGTACATATGTTATTATATCTGGTGTTGAATGCGTTATGTACTACTATACGAGCCATATCATAGGACATAATCCATGCTTTCTGTTGTGATATCATCACTTGAAACAAACACGCATTGACATACAAGTGTGTGTGCGTCTAATGAGGATTGGCTGAGCTAAATAAAGACTCTTACGGTAATCCACATCCCACAGGAGAGTTCTAATAATGAACTGCGAGGACTCATACTGTGTGAGTCTATGTCTGTGTGTGACAGTGTCTGTGTAAGTGTGTCTTTTTCTGGTCTGCGACAGAGTCTGTCTGCTGTAATCGTTTTTTAGTTAGAGCACAACATGCCTCTAGTAGTAGCCATATTAGTCCAGATACAATTAGACAGAACATACACATGTACTTGTGTTGATGTGCAGATTCATCCAGATAGCCTAATTCTTGTCAGCTATCAGCTAATGCCTGCCTTGGGAGGTTTCACACAAGTTTATGCCGCACAGTAAATGTAGTGCACCATACAGAAATAGTGGATGATTTAAGACAGAGCCCTTAATTCATATGACTCTTACAACTCTCACGTGCCTGCCTAATATCTCATGTGACCTAATGTTTCTCATGTGACATCATGTAAAGGACCCGCAGGTGTTTAAATGCCTGGGACACCCTACCACTTAGCAGACCTGATGAGGACTCCTGTATGAGTGGTGAAACATCTTAAAGCAATAGTTTGACATTTCCTCTTCTCCGGCTGGTAGGCCTATACACTTGCTTACTTCCAGAGTGACAGATGAGAAGATCAATACCATTCTCATATCTGTACAGATAATATATGGCTGCGGCTGGTTAGATTAGCTTAGCACAACACTGGAAAAAAGGGTGAATAGTTAGCAGGGTTCAGTGGGAAGCTCACTTATGAACACATTATACTTCACGGTGGCGACTTCAGGAAGTTCCTGCTCCCTGCCCTCCACAGTCTGGAACATAAATCCCCGTAAAAATGCTTTTTGTTGTTTATAGACGTTTACAGTTTTTGTTGGGATTAAACTAAAGAGAGACTGTACAATGTGCTAATTACTGAGCATTAAGCTGATGATACACAGAGCAACTTTTAGAGCAATCGTGCAGGGCAACTTTGCCGTCAATGGTAATGAGTAAAGATTACTACCGTAATCCCCTTCCCCCACCACTCCGCAACCCGCCCCGAACCGCCGCTATGCGTTCAAAACATAGTCGGACTTGCCACTAGCAAGATTGCCCAGCAACATTACTTACATACAAACAAAAACTAACATTCACACACATTCACACACCAGTGGAATAGCCACCAGGGGTTTGGGGTTCAGTATCTTGCCCAAGAACACTTCGACATGCAGCCTGGAGGAGCCGGGGATTGAATGGCCGATCTCCTGAGCTACAGCCGCAACTACTTGCAGTGTAATTTTCAACATGACCTCAGATGAATTTAAACCTACTGCCTTTGCCCTTGCCTCTTTCAGTCGACCTTGCATGTACCACATGTTCTCTAAAAATTTATAAGGCATGCCCTTCAGTGTTCTTTTCATTACATCTACTGTGTCTATATACAGTGCAGGACTAAATAAACTTCAAAAGTGAGAAATTACACCTGTTCTTTCCCTGCACTGTGGGCCCCAATTTGCAAATGCAGGCATCAAAGCCAAAAGAAGATGAGACGTTTGCTCTCTGTATAGAGGAAGATCCGGCACACATATATTACATTTGCAGCTTTTATTTTGTAGTTGAATCATGGGTGAAAAGGCACCTGTGACACACCCATATTCACACACACACACACACACACACTTCTTGATCAGGCAGTTCGTCTTTTATGTTTTGCCATGTATAATCAGAAGACAGTGTTGGCCACTTGCTGGAATAAATGCTTAGCCTGCACTGCAACACCATTACAAATACATTCAGAAACCCTCATCATTGCATCTGTTCGTTCTAGTTAAAGAAGCATGCACCCATTGTGATTGTCTCGTGCACTCTGAAGATGACAGGCCTGTCATTTGTTTCCTTCCTGCTCAGGATCTCCCTCTGCCCTTACTGTGCCGTCCCTCGACACTTTCAATCTGTTGCCATAACAACTGCTCTGCACCACCACGGCACACCCACGTCCACCCCAAGGGTCACAGACCTGTGTCACTGTGACAAAAGAATAAATACGACCTATGGGATATATATATTTATATCTACCTACCATCAAATACTGTGAGTAAAACATGCTGAAAGATGGGAGCCATTTACTTGTACTTTTCAGTGTTTACTTACGGTATTGTACTTATTTGTTCCTATTTTCAGCCTAAACTATATCAAAACATAGCAAATGAATCAAAGTTTGAGGTCTAACTGGAAAATGTTTTTTTCTGTTTTTTTGAGGTTAGGAGCTTCCTCCAGCCAAGATAGGCTATGCATGCAAGAGAAGCACAGTGGCCTACATACAAGAAGCTTGTTGAATTGCCCTAGAAATGGAGACAGTATGACCTCAAAGACTAAAAACCTCATGGAACACAGAATGTTCATCTATGTCTTGCAGGATACTCTAATTAATCAAATGTATAATGATATTTCCATGTGTCTGGAGTGTATCAAGAGGTCAGTAGAAGTGGTGTCCTGTGGCTGGAGAAATAGCTGATGTACATGTGACTCTTTGTGCAACAGCTAATCAAGTCCAGCGCTGTAAAGTCAAAAGCAAAAGACACACAGAAAACAAACACACGGATACAGCAGAAAGTGAAGAAGCAATGGTCTCTGGTGCTTTCTAGCATTAGCATTGTCACCTTTGGCGGTGTAAATAATGCAAGGCAGTCATTGGCTGATTATTCAATTATTCAGCAGGGGAGTGGATCACAAGATATATGGTCCTAGCACAAGACACAGGGAGCAGAGCTGTCCAGCGACCACACACAGACTCGGATGGACACTCACAGCCAGTCAGACCACCCGTCATCTGTATACAGCGCCATGCCACTGCTATGGTTTGACTCAGTATTTGTGGTAGATGACAGCGATTAATCATGATTTGTCATAAGGTGGCCCCTGCTGTCATCTGGAGATGTGTTAATAAAGCTGTATGGTTTGATCATTTAATTCAGCTGTGACTTCATGAAACCAAAAAAGGTCCCTTTGCATGTTGTTCAGACAGCATCCCAGCTTGGAATTTACATTTGAATTTAGTATGTGTACATATGATATGTGGACTTCAGCAGCTCTGCTACAATAAAGCTTCAATGGAAAGTAATGGAAAGTTGCTTTGCAGGAGAGGAGACATTAAATGGCCTTTTTCTGGGAATGACTTGTCAGTACCTTAAAATATGACCTTTTCTCCCTCCCTCTCTCTCTTCCTCTCCCTCTCTGGGTTTCCATCATATTTACTGGAGGCTGACACAATGGGTCACCAGAGGGGTCATCCCCGTGGCTACAATTCATTATGCACCACACCCATTTAAGCTAAGGGAATTAACAAAATGACTGGTCATGGTCATAGCTCGCATGGCTGTGGTGGTATGTGGTCTGGGTGGATGTGTATGCAGTCTGTTAACCTAGGCCCTATACAGCCAGCCCGTGCAGCGGGGAAGAGGAAGAAGGACTTACACTCCAGGTGCTTTTTCTTGGGCGCCATCACTTCGTGAGTGGTGGCTTTGCAGACAGCCCGGGCCATATCTGATCCCGTTAGCTGGTATTGCGCAGCGGCAATGCGATCCGTGAGCGTTTGCCCCGACATTTTCTCTCCGTTGAATCGACCACCTCAGGAATGTATTTCACCACGGGACGATGAAAAAATTGTATGAATATCACCCGGCGGCTTCCCGGTGGTACACTAAGCGGATCCTCTTCTCCGGCTGGTAGGCCTATGACCTTCTGTGTGGGCGGAAGAAAAATCACACAAAATGAGCACAAACCACTACATAGCCTACACCTAATTTTCCCGTCAAATCGTGCGGTCACGTTGACAATATGCTCGGTGACATGCGGGGACTTACGCAAGGTTGTGAATTCCCCTCGGCTCGTCCCGTTAAAGGCTCCGACCGTTCAGTTCAGCACCTTGGACAGCTAATGCCACTCGGTTATGTAATGTAACACACAACTGGCAATGAAAGCTATGTTCTCACCCCGCAGCAATTTATTTTTAAAAAATAGGCCGATGTTGCAAACTCTGATTGTCCAAAAAATTGGCTACCTGCCTTTCTGTGCATTAAAACCCCGCAATGTCCCCTCTCGGTTGTCAGATTCCGGTGTTTCCTTCCTCTCTGATCTGTCCGTTTCGGCTCAGTAGTGCCACTTCAGATGTTGTGGTCCTCTCCTCAGATCGACAGAAAATGCGCACTGCTCCCCGGTGGTGTCGCCAACACTGCGCAGCGCAGGATGCTCGAGAAGAGCAAAGACACAGAAGGGAATTTCCTTTTCTCCTTCCCACTGTGTTTATTTATTTGGCCTATCTATATGTCCATTTCCTCCCTCCCCCCGAGCTGGTGCTTGGACAGGGTTGGATGACACACGTCGCATCCCACGTCTCTTAAAGGGGAGTCGACAAGGAGGGGGGGGGTCACTGTACAGAAACTCACATCACCAAGTGCCAAAGCGTGACTGCATCGCACAGGTTTACACGCACAGCATGCAGACTGACAAATGATGAAGGTGAAACATTTTCTGTAAGATATAAGAAGATATGGTAGATCTGGCTGTTATCAGCTAAGGAAGCCTAATAGACCCGGGTTACATTTTGGCCCACAATACTGTTAAGGCAAGAACAAACAGAGCCGTGTTATGTGTCCAATCTCAATATTTGCGTTATATGGGCCTAAAAGCGTGTTCATGCTTTTATTGATCTAAAATCATAACCAGCCTTTATTTTTTAAGAACATGCATTTAACAAATATAAAGGGGGTATAATTTCATTTCATTTCACAATTTCATAGTTATTTGGATTGGTTGTGGTGTTTTAAAGCTTCCCTGCATCAGAGACAGGCCTACTGTAAAGAGAGAAATTTATCGACGGAGAAAAGCGTACTGACAGGCACGCTGAGCGTGCTTGCGTCACGGAAGACGTACACGGAACTGTAGCCACGTCGTCAACATGAGTGGAGGAACCGGAGAAACAGGAAACGCTTCATTGACTGCACTTCATTACGAATCATCCACAAAACAACACAGTAAGTGAATATAAAACAACTTACCACGCTCACAGTTCGGTTTGTCTTTTACGTTTAGCGCTGGAAACACCAGTTTGTGCGGTGTGTTAATGTAATTTCAGCTAGTTAGCGTAAGTTATGTCTAAGGTAGCCTACTTGGCTTGTCATTCAATAGACATGATTCAGTTTATGGAGTTTATCTCTTTTGTAGGCGACAGACTGCTGCTGCAATTTGGCAAACTTTGCCCTCTTCTTGTCCTTTGACATTTTATATGACAGTGTGGTCTAGGCGTAGTTTTCAGTAGGAGTTTTTTCATATGTAGCCTAAGTATAAAGAAGCTCAATAGATTGCTCAGTATGTTTTCTATATTGTTCAGATTCGCTCAGCCTCCACCATCTACGATATAAAAATGCTTCTTACACGTTTATGCCGTAATGATAGTAGTACTTCTGCTGCATAACAAGCACTTTTATTTTGATACTTTAAATACATTTTGTTGATAATACTTCTGAACTGTTAATTATGCTTCTGGAGTTGTGGTATTGCTACTTTTTCTTAAGTAAAGCACGTTGATACTTCTTCTATCTCTGACTGGTCTGCTTGTTGTGTCTTCGTAATGTGTTTCAGTGATGGCCCAGTTTCAGGAGGTATCAAAGCAGTCCAGTCTGCACCCTAAGCCTGCAGGGTTGGTTTTGCAGTATGGCACAGCCGGTTTCAGGACCAACGCCAAACATCTGGACCACATCATGTTCAGGATGGGACTACTGGCCGCTCTCCGCTCCAAAAAGACCAAAGCCACCATCGGAGTCATGGTCACTGCATCACACAACCCCGAGGTGAGAAAGGGATTCAGAAATATTAACGTCTCGCCTTGGATTTATGGTTTACTAAATTTGACCCCATAATTTTGTTTTCGTTTCATATTGTTAATGGAAAACTGACTCTACCTCTCATACACATAATTACACACACACAATCATAATTCTCTCCTTATACTTCCTTCTGCCTCTCTCTTTATATCTGCACTTGGGTAGGAGGACAACGGGGTGAAGCTGATTGACCCCATGGGGGAGATGGTAACATTGACGTGGGAGGGCTATGCGACCCAGCTGGCCAATGCTGAGCAGGACGATTTGCTCACTGCTCTGACGGACATTATAGAGAAGGAAGCCATAAACATGAGCCATGAAGCTAATGTGTTTGTCGGCAAAGACACCAGGTATATGATATGTATGATATGATACATAATATATAAAGTAATTTCTTGTTCAGATTTCATAGATACACCCATGTCATCCAGGTATCAGTGCAGGAAACATACACTTTTACCAGACTTTTATGTGTTAATATTATTAACTCTTACTGTGACAGCAAATTATTTCGCTCTACATTATGAAGTGTAACAAAAGAATAAAAAACATGTGTCCTCTAATTATAGAAGCAGCAGTGGCAGCCTTTCACAGGCTGTATTGGATGGAGTGTCTGCACTCGGTGGTCACAGAAAAGGTGGGGTTAATTAAACGTGTATACCCTGAAATTAATTTGCTTACCTACTTAGTTGTGTTAATTTCCATACTTTTTTCTTCTTGTCTTGTTCTTTATCTGCCCTCTCATCTGACTCTCTCATCAGACTATGGTTTGGTGACCACCCCACAGCTGCACTACATGGTTTGCTGTCAGAACACACAGGGTAAATATGGAGAAGCCACAGAGGAAGGATATTATAACAAACTCTGCCAAGCTTTCATTCAGCTCACGAAGAATGTAAGAAAACAGAGCGTGTTGCGTGTTCTTGTGACTTCTTTCAAGCCCTGTACATTTGGGTTTTTGTAATAATATCCATCTATCTAGAAATCACTCCTTTCTCCTCACCTCCACCTTTTTCTGTCTGGTAGGCGTCCAATTGTACAGATGACCAGAAGCACCTCTCTATCGATGGTGCTAACGGTATTGGGGCTCTAAAGGTGCGGAGGATGGAGAGTCACCTGAAGAAGGAGCTGCATATATCCCTGTTCAACGACGGCAGCAAAGGGAAGCTCAACCACCAGTGTGGGGCTGACTTTGTCAAAGTGCAGCAAAAACCTCCAACAGGTGCGACTGTGCTCTATAGAAAGTACTTTTCAGTATTTTATTTGCAATGAGCTGAGTATTACAGGGGGTGGGGGGGGGGCTTGGCAAACTTGGTGCCAGTTTCTTTGTCCCTGTTAATGCAGCTTTTGGTAGAGAAGTGCCAAATAAACAAATGTGACCAAAAGAAAACACAAACATTAGAAAGATAGATGCTATTTTCAATTGACCACTTCCATCTTGCATCTCTTCCCTCTGCAAAGGCATTCAGATGAACCCAGGGGAGCGTGGCTGCTCCTTTGATGGGGATGCTGACCGAGTAGTTTACTACTACACTGACTCTGAGGGACAGTTTCACCTGCTGGACGGAGACAAAATCGCCACTCTCATCAGCACCTTCCTTAAAGAGCTGCTCACACAGGTAAACTCTCAGATGCAAACATGAAATACAATAAACAGGCACACATACACAAAGTCTTTGTAAATTGATTTTTGTTTTTGTTCACACAGGCTAGTCTAGACTTGAAGATAGCAGTGGTGCAAACCGCTTACGCTAATGGAAGTTCAACACGCTATCTGGAAGACACTATGAAGGTGGGACAACACAAGTGCATTTCTTTTATTCCCTTTTTATTTTTTTAAATATGAACTAAAAGTTCACACCTTTTCATGTGATTTAGGTAATAGTGAGGTGTACTAAAACTGGAGTGAAGCACCTTCATCATGCAGCCCAGGAGTTTGATATCGGTGTGTACTTTGAGGCCAATGGTCATGGAACTGTGAGTAGATCAGACACGCACTTCAACAGGTCGCATGAAGCGTCGATCATCATCAGTATAGCGCAGTAATGAAAGCCATTCTTTTCTTTGTTGGTGTTGGGTGAATTATACACATACAAATCCTAACATGATGTGTGATGATGTGTTTGTGTTGTGGTCAGGTGTTGTTCAGTGAGGCAGCTGAAGAGAAGATCCAGCAGCTAGCCAAGAACCCCAGCGCCGACGACGAGAGGAAGAGAGCGGCTCTCTTGCTGCAGAACACTACAAACGTGATCAACCAGGTGGACACACGCGCTGAACCTTTCAAGCAAAGCAACATTATTATCACACTCAGCCGCAGCTCTTATCTGTTACTTTTATCTTCCGAAGACTGTAGGTGATGCCATTTCTGACATGCTGCTGATTGAAGCCATATTAGCCATCAAGGGTATGACTATCCAGCAGTGGGACGCCATCTACAGCGACCTGCCAAACAGGCAGCTCAAAGTCAAGGTGCTGGTTAATTTATGTGTCATAATGTTGAATATTTCTGATAGTGAATCCTGTAGAATTTTTTGTCTGTGTCATACCTCAGGGTTCTGACAGGCCTGGAAAGTCCTTAGAATTTTTGGGAAAATGTTGAATTTTAAAATGTAATGAGATATATTTTAATGCACTTCACATCCTGAAGAGCTGCTGCTGATAGATATATTTTTATATAATGCAAGTTTTTAAGTTACAGCTTCATTGTAATTCCTTGACATGACAAGTTCATGAGCAAAAACATTAGGCCTCTTGTCTGACTTTGACCAAGAGCATGTCTTACCTAAACATAAGATTCATTATGAGTGTTTAAATTTCACCAATAATAGTCAATAAAAAAAGTACTTCAATGTGATATACCTGTGACTGCAGTAACCCTAGACCTGGTAGGCTTTCAGCATCCAGCTCAGGAAGACTTCTTTTCCCGTTTTGTACACAACCTGTACTCCCATCATTGCCACTTGAATATATTGTGCATACGCAGTTATGATTAGCTACACTGGATTTGGTTCTGTAGGTGTTGGATCGTAGGGTGATTGACACAACAGATGCAGAGAGACGGGCGGTTAGCCCTGCAGGACTGCAAGAGGCCATCGACAGTTTAGTGAAGCAGTACAGACAGGCCCGCTCCTTCGTGAGACCCTCCGGCACAGAGGACGTGGTGAGAGTTTACGCCGAGGCAGAAACACAGGTGAGAATTTCTTTGGGTTGGTCCTCTTTGGGACATTGTTCTGTCTTCTGTTGTTATTCTGTGACACATACAGGTATTGTATTTGTGTTTTAGGAGAGCGCCGATGACCTGGCACATGAAGTGAGCCTTGCAGTTTATCGTCTGGCTGGGGGAGTCGGGGGTGAACCTAAGCTGTTGCACTAGAAACAGATACAAAATCCCACAACATGGATCAATCAATCGGTGCTTTATGAAGGCAGTCAATAACATCATTTTCTAAAGTTTGAATTTATCAAAATTGCTTGTTTTCGGTGAGGTGCCAAATTATTTTGTGCTGTCAATTGCACTGCTCTAGTTTTCTTTTGCTTTATATTTGCCATGTCATTGGAAGATATGGGACACACTGGGGGAGACAATGAAGGGGTTTTATGCTACTTTGAGGAATCCTACACTTGTTTTTGTATTTGAAACAGGCTGTCTTGTGCCTGTAAACTATGGGTTTCTATGTGATGTAAATAAGCTACTTTACTGTATATATGTCATAATTAAAACATTTCACACACAAATTAAAAAAGGTTTTAATGACTGTTTCGATTAAATGTAGGTTATAATGTGGTACTTCCTACTAAACTGAATCTTTTTGAAAGTTACTGTGTGTAATTTCTTTGCTTTTTGGTTCGGAGCAATCAGAATAATTAAGTTTACATGAGGGAAGTTGTAGCAATTGTGCTTCCGTTTGAATGTTGGAAACCCTTTGCTGCTTTGGTATAAATAAATGATGGAAAAGAAAAAAGTGTGCATATTTTTAAGTGTTATGAATGATGACTGACTCTTGATTTAAATGGCAAACCACAACTATGATTGCTTGCTGTTTATTTAGTTACTTTGAAAAGACACGTTCCCAACACACAGGAGGATTAAGAGCACAGAAAAAACATTGTTAGGCTGACAGGGAGTAGGTACAGCAGAGTGATGGGAAACAGTGTGTATTGTAGTCTCCATGCAGGATGAACACAGTCCTTTAAATGGGCACATGGTGCTTGAAGACAAGTTGGATGTTTCTCTTAAATTCAATATTAAATTCTAGGACTTTCTAAGCATTGAAGGCACCAACGTGACATGAAACATTGGTGTACAGCATATAGTTAGCAAGGGTCGCTCAGAGAGATTTGGGGGCACTAAATGTTCTATTCTTCTTCTGTGTCGTCTGCTGCTCCAGAAATGATGATGGTGCGCTCCTGTGTGTCGCTCTCATAAGTGTCCTCATCTGTCTTAACTGTTCTGGGAAAAAAGGGCAACAGGTGGAGAAATAAGACATTTTACTGGATCAGTCGACTGAACAAAACACAAATGTTTTTGTAAAGTCACCCTCTACCTGATGAGGACAGTCTTCCTCTCAGACATCTCAGTTGCCTGCTCCTCTAAGTTGCCGTCTGTCTGGGTGTCAGACGAGGCCACCTTCAATTGGGGGCCGCCAGCACCCGGAGCCTTCTCAGCCCCGCTACAGGCCATGTCACTGGAGGCTGGATCTAACTTTGAAGACGCTGCAGAGGCTGAGGCAGCACGCACACCGGCACTGGAAGTGAGATGCAGGCCTCCTGTTAGGGACAGGTTTCCGACCATGGTGCTCAAACGGCTGTCTTCCCCCTCGATCAGCTTCCTGAGGCAAAAAACAGGGGAGTGACATTAGAATGAATGCTGCATATAAAATGAAAAATGGTGTAGTCAGTAACTCAATGTTCCTCTGTGCCATGTGCCATCTTATATTTTTCTACTAAATGTGAAACAGTCAGGTTTGCATTCTGTGGAAATGGCATTATGTTGTGTTCACCTGTAGGTGGTGATCTCAATCTCCAGAGCCATCTTTACATTTAGCAGGTCCTGGTATTCCCGCAGCAGCAGAGCGATCTTCTCCTTGGTTACCTGTAGATCCACCTTAATCGCCTCTATACGCTCCTGTTGTAATAGAATACAACAGGATAGCTTTATTTTAAGGAGCATTTGGCCCAGAAGATGACTAGAATATCAGTATATATATATATAATATAAATATGTATCCTACTGTGTGAACAGCCTGAGTGAATATAAATAAATGCAATGGCACATCATGCCAGTTACCTGTAAGTCCTCCTCCTTCTTCTTGTATTTTTCCACTGCATCACGAATCTGAGCTTCCAAGTTCTCGTTCCTCGTCTTCAGTGCATCCAGCTCACGTTCCTTGTTGAGAATCTTTACACACACACACACACACACAGATAGATAGATAAGAAGTGGTAGTAGTAACCATTAACAAGAACAGAAAATCATACTCACATCCTTCTTATAGCCTGCGATTTCCTCTCTCAAACTTCGAATACTTTCAGCGTGTTTGGTGGAGGCATTGCTCAGGTCCTGAAACTTTGACCCGTACCAAGCGTCCATTTCCTGAAGAATAAAGGACTTCCTCAGTGTTTTGCTCGATCATCCCTGCTTTGTATAGCCTTAGAAGAGTATTTCTTCCATGCTGTATATAACGCAAACCCAAGACATTCCGGTGTTTGTCACAGTTCCTTCATGTGGTTTAAGACAGTTGTGCATTAGAAGGGTTGAAGTGAACATGGTGCGGCTTCCTCATTGAACCCTACCTGTAGGTTTTTGGCGGCAATGCTGTCGTACTGAGACTGAATCTGTTTGAGAGCAGAGGAGAGGTCTGGGAGGCCAAAGCTCAGGTCCACCCTGGAGGCCGCTGAATAGATCTGCTGCATCAGCTCATCAATTTCCTTTCAGGGGATCAGTTAGAAGAATAGCAATACGTGCAGAAATTAAACATTGTGTGGGCTGTGTCTCAAATTAAGTTTAAAATGCAGGTCTGTATTACTTTCTTAGATAATAAAACTCAGGAATATGAAAGATCATTTTAAACCTACATGGAAACAGTATTTGATCTGGTTTATGGGTAAGTAATATGGAAACCTTTATGTATGTTATTAAGGAAGATTCTGCACCACAAGTTAGTCACAGTGTTACCCTTTAGCTTCCTGACCTTCACACCTTACTGATAATTGCCCCGTTTACGGTCTTACTCACACTATTCATCAATACGGTGGACGTTTAAACTGTCATACCAATAATTACCAGCCCATTAAACCATTCATGATAAAATGAAAGGCATGTCGCCCAGCAGCCACATACACAAGGTATGCTGTAGATGGACAGGTGGGAGGCCAGACAAACACACATTACCTCCTTGTGAACTCTATGCAGGAAGGCCAGCTCAACCTCCAGGTGTTCCAGCTGTTTCTCCAGTGTGATCCGTTCTGTGGTTGCTCTGTCCACATCCTGGGACATTGAACCGCATATGGTTTGAATGGTTCGGTGAGATAAAAGCCAATTCTGTTCATAAGCCTTCTACTGGCTTTCAGAAACTTATTAAATTTGAAGTTGTGAAAAGACTTTCCACTGTTTCTTACCGGACGGAGAACCTCAATGTCATGCTCCGTCTTTTTCCGGGCATCCACGGCCTCATCATATTTGGCCTTCAGCATATCCAACTGGCCCAACGTTGCCTCCTTGGCTGCCAAAGACATATCCTGTACAGGCCAGATATAACGTATTTGTCAAATGGATAATGCAGCAGATAAAAGGGTGAAAAGGAGCATCAATGTTATCATATTTTGAGCCACACCTGTACTAGTCACAACGAACTATGATCTAAACAACTCGTGGTCATGAGTTATGACATCCCTCACCCTCTCGACTCTCATTTGCTCGGCAACCCTGTAGAGATCCTTCAGCTGGGACTCGTACAGCTGCCTGAGGCCTGGTCTCACAAGGCGGCTTTTAAGGGCCTCAATCTCAGCCTCCAGCAGCTTGTTTTTTGACTCCAAGGTTCGCACCTAGCAGAACAAATACAGGAGACACAGACCTACCTGATGATTACAAAGACAAGGTAATTACAGCATATTGTTTCATGCATGTATTGAAATAAAAGTTCTATACTAACTACATAATATTTCTACATAAAGAGTTCAGGGTGGGACAAAAGCCTTAAAGAGGCCAGATTGCAAAGTTCAGATGTCAAGAAATGAAAATGATTATGATTTGTGTGACATTTAAGAAGTGATCAAATGTGTGTCTGTGTGTGGTTGGTCCTCTTGCCTTTTCAATATACACCGCCAGGCGGTCGTTGAGAGCCACCATCTCCTGCCTCTCATTGGTTCGAGTCATTATAAAGGCCTGGTTCTCTGCTGCAGCCGCATCCAAGTCCAGTTTTGGCCCAAGTCCCATAGACATACCAAAGCACAGCGCTCCCATACTCACACTGCTATAGACCAGACCACAAACGAGTTTCCAGTGAATTATAGTTTGGATTTTATATTGATCTATTAGGTACTTTGCAATCATAAGCACATAACAGTCATCTGAGAAGCTCTGCTGAGATCATTTGGATCCATGTTCTACTGTAACAACAGTGGGATTTATCTCTTAAACTGCATTGAGAACATACAAACCTTGGATCATACATTTAGTGATTTAGATTTCAGTAATTAATTTTGTTGCACACTTAAAAAAACCCAAATACAAGTGAATGGGAGTCAGGACAACATTGTGACAGGCGACTCACCTGGTGATGCGAGCTTTATTGGAGGTGGCCCTGCGCTCCATCGTTCCACCACTCCGGGTGAAGCTGGCCGACCGGTGGCGGGTCTCCCTGCGGGTGGGAGAGGGACTGGACACGCGGAGCTGGTAGGCAGGAAGGGCGGCCAGTGTGCCCTCGAAATGCCGGCGGTAGGAAGACATCCTCTCTGGACTGCGGCTCATGATGATGCTCGTGTAACTTTTGCAACTTCAACTGGAACTAGTCACTCACACTTTTTAGTCTGTAGTGGGATCTTTATACCCTCAGCCCTACCCTAAACACTGCGGAGGAATTTTGAATGTCCTTCCCAACCCAAGGGTGAATGTCCCTGCAAACATCTATCAAGGCAACGTCAATTTACTTATTAGCCTATAGACATTTGGAAGAATCTTAATTTTATAATGATGCAATTATCTGTTGACTTACCTGTAGGGGCTAATTTAACAGAATGCGTGTAAACACGTGAACACAAGAACTGAACATACATGTAGGCTACATTTATTCATAATTAGGTGTTTTGCTAATATTTTAATTTCGCAATCTGCCAATCCACACACCCACCCATTATTCAGTCCTCCATCCACTCCATCTATCATTTTCATCCTAAATAAATCTTAAATGATGAAAACATGTATTTCGAGAAAACAGCCACGCATAAAATAAACCTTTCTTTTAAAGTTTTAAAGGAGGAAACAAAATGCGGAACCATTGTATTAAATTGCCTATCCTTCGCCGGAAGGGTTTCCATGTTACTCCAGTGTCTACTTTGGCTGTGCTGTCCACTTCTTTGTAGGAAAGTAAAATCAGTTTAAAGTGTGCTTCTCTACCTCAGCTGCTACGACATGGCGGGAAACTTCTGGCAAAGTTCTCATTAGTAAGTTGTAATTAAATTGTCGACGTGTTACGTCTTTATTTTGTTAATCACCGTCTGTGTTGTGAGGCCTAGCTGTGCCGCTACAGCAAAGCTAACAGTTTCTCCTGAACTGACGTTATTGCTACGATATAAAATAGCAATTTAAAAAAAGACAGAAGGAAAAGCCATTAAAGATAAAGTCTGCAATAAAAGCGTAATTAGACTAGCTTCATTTTATATTTTACATGCTTTTTGACAGCAACATTAAGGTCTAACAGTGTTTCACGTTGGTGCTGTTAACGATATCTGCTAGCTTGGTTAACAATCTGACTATCCAGTGTGAGTATATTTAAATAGTGTGTTTTATTTTGTCCGTCAAGTCTGCAGTGGGTTCTGGACAAGCAGGACCTGATGAAAGAGCGCCAGAAGGATCTGAAATTTCTTTCAGAAGAGGAGTACTGGAAGCTGCAGATTTTCTTTGCGAATGGTAAGTTATTTAATTCAAGTCTGTGTTTCATGGCCCGGTATCTGCACTCATTTACAATAAAACCTGTTGACTTCTTAGATTATCTCTACATTAAATTACACAACATCATATGTATGCCACTAATACAGTCTAACTGAATAATATACAGTAGTATACTTTCTATGTATGAGTAATGTAGTTGTCTTTTTAAAATGATGTGTACTTGTGCTCATTATTCACATCTCATCAAGTAATTACATAATTAAGCCAGGTTCAGATATTTGGTGTTTAATTCCATCTCTTTCAGTGATCCAGGCTCTGGGAGAACACCTGAAGCTGCGACAGCAGGTCATTGCAACTGCAACTGTCTACTTCAAACGCTTCTATGCCAGGTAAGAGGTATCAGCGTAGTGCTGAAGAAGAGAGATGTGAATACATTTAATCTGCGACTTTGGTAATAGTAATGTGCTTGTACAAAATGTTGCCATAATATCTGTACTATGTTTTGACACACTTATCTGACATTTTTATCTGAATAGGTGAATAACTGCCTGCCTCTCATATTCACATCCTTACATGATACGTTTTTCTCAGAAACCTCTATTTAGGATAAGACTATCATATGAATACAATATTGTCATTGATCAAAATTTCTCACATTGATTTTATCTAGGTAGTCAATAATGTTATGCTATTGTCAATATTACATGAGCTTGTGCACACCTTGCCATTTTCCCTTAATGTACTTCACATTTTGTAGCTCTGCACAGTGTTGTATGAGTGTGACATCATCACTTAATCTCCACTGCATTTTTCTATTGTCTAAATCCTACTCGTCCAAGCAAGTCTGAGAAATCTTTATCTCTTCTTGTTTGCAGGTATTCCCTGAAAAGTATAGATCCGGTGCTCATGGCTCCAACCTGTGTTTTCCTGGCTTCTAAAGTTGAGGTATGGACGTTTCTGTGGTGCCAGTAAGACCAGAATTTTACACTGGACATTTTCACCATCTCAGCTCATGGTTAATGATAAATAAAATACCAAGTCCAGCTGTATTATCTGATCTGAGCTCAAACATGTATGTCCTTTCAGGAATTTGGAGTTGTGTCCAATACCAGGCTGATCTCTGCAGCAACATCTGTGTGTAAGTCACCACGTTCTGAAACATATTTCCAAAACTTGCAAGTAGTACAAGTCTCTCAAATTGTGTTTCTTCTGCGATGGAGACGACAGAATCATGTTTTGTCTTTCTCAAACAGTGAAAACAAGATTTTCCTATGCCTTTCCAAAGGAGTTCCCTTACAGAATGAATCATGTAAGTAAAATGTCTATGGAATAATTTGCATTTTTGGCATTCATATGCTGCTATCCAGAGTGACTTGCACTAGGAGGCAAAGTTGAAAGAGATGTTTCAGCCTAAGACAGTGTGTCCATGAGTAAAACAAAGTCACCAGTTTAAACCACTCAAATTCCAATCATAGCGATGCTATCAATCAACCACATTATTTTTTTGCAATGTTATTTATGGACTGCTGTGGTACATTACCGCATACCACGAACCCCATACACTCTATCACAGTGTTGCCATGTCAGTGTCTACCAATGCGCGAGATTCCACAACTAATGTTCGCAAACCCCCGCTAAAAGTCTGTACGAGATGGCGCATGCAATAATCCTGCACTGCATTTCTCAAGTGGTGCTCACCGCCAGAATTTTTATTTATTCAGCATCTCCACCGAGCTGCCAGGACGTCAGCAGGGCTGTTCTGACACGCCACCTGTCCAGAAAGCTGTGTAAACTATTATTTATAGTGAGCCACCACGGAGCGACAAAAGGAGGGAGTGGTTCACACAGCAGGGAATGAATTGGCGGTGTGCTGCAATTCCTAAATGTAATTGTGATGGTGGCACAAGGACAATATAGCAATAATGTTTGTAGTTTTTGTTTGAAAGCTCAGTTGATATCGCCTGATGTTGCTCCCCAACAACAGGTGTCACATAAAATATAATACATGCACTGCACGCTATGAAAGAAATTTAATTAACTACCCAGAGACTCTTTCGACTTTATTTTGAAGCATTATTGTTTTCCACCTAACATGGGTGCATTTTTGCTGTTGGGCCCCATGAAGAGTGGCCATCTTTGTTTTCTTTCAAACACTGTGAAAACAGCTTGTGATATGTTGAATAAAATTTGAATTTTTGTCTTTACAGATATTAGAATGTGAATTTTACCTTCTGGAGTTGATGGTGAGTGGAGAGAGTTTAATATCTCTACTACTGTACTGTTTGCCGTGTTTTGCTTGATTGGATGCGTGGTTGGATTACTTATTATTGATATAATCTATTTTTCAGGACTGCTGTCTGATTGTGTACCACCCCTACAGACCACTGTTGCAGTATGTGCAGGATATGGGGCAGGAGGACATGCTGCTGCCCTTGGCCTGGTACGATACCTTTGGTGTAGTATTATTATTATTAAAAATTTTTATATTATTATTCAATTCCCAACATACAAGATACAGATATATGGTGCTTAACAATTTGCTGATAACACCAACTCAACTCGCCTCTACTCACTTTTGGTGCCCTGTCCTCCATTTTCCATTGCAGATATAGTACCCCCTCAATAGGGTTGGATGTGGTTAACATTTTTGCGGTGTAACTACTCTTACAAATTAAGAACAGAATTAAAATTACTTAATTTTTCTGAAATGTGAAATAAATATGTGAAATAGTATTTACAGCAAAAGAAAAAGCAATGTTTTGAACAAATCACTATCATAGTCTCTAATGTTGTGATGATGCAGTGTTTCCCACAGATTGACAGCGTAACTGTGGGAGGGGTTGTGCCGAATTTTGTATGCCTGTCGAGAATTGTATGAAAATGCATTAAAGTTCTGCTTTTAAATATACTATTCTTTGTGGGGTTCATCAATAGTGATAAATGATCAGCATATATTTTATGAACATTAAGAATAGTTAACATATTCTTACACTTAGTAAAAGTAGGCTACCATTTCTTGAGATTCAGCAAAAACGTGGCATTAACCGCGTTCAAACAATGTGAACGTCAAAGTGTCCTAAAAGGACCTTAATAAAATGCATAGTTCAGCAAAATGGATGTTTTAGGCTACCTGCCAAAATTTGCATCCACCTCTTTTCTCAGTATAACAGAGCGTTACCTCTTGCGAAGTGTATGTAATTCAAGGCAGGCCTGCAGAATTCGGCACAACACCTGCGCTGCAAAACGTCAATAGACCTTGTGGGAGCAAGGCCTGATCATTGTTCTAAGCTCACACAGGTTACCAGAGATAGATTGTTTTTGACTTAGGGGAATAAAAACAGCACCCTCATCTATCAAGTCGGCGAAAGTCAGCCAGTTATCTCGAACGCACCTGTTGACTACCAGTTATACAGCGTGGTAACTTCGACAGCTGTTTTCCAAAGTTATATATATATATATACATATAGGTATCCTTATTAGCTAGGCTCCTTACATGCTTGCTAATAACTGTTTTGAAGATGGGTCTCCGACATTGACAGCGTTGTGTTGGACAGATTTGTACAGCTGTGTTTATGATACCAACCATTCAATTCACAGACGGGTCTGTTGTCCGTGTTTGCGAGAGAGATAGTGACCGAGTGAGAGGATGTGTGGAGCGAATTGCGCTTTGCAGTCTGCAATCAAACGTATTTTAATATGGGTAGAGCAGCATCTTAACAAAAAAGTTGCAAAATATTTAAATGGGTAATTGAATATATGAACCATATCTGAACAATCAGCTGGCTAATGGTTACTATTTTCACATAATTTAGTTAACTGTCGAACGCAGTCGAAAACTGTGCATTTCTCTGCCTGTATATGACGCACTTCCGCTAAATGTTAGGACAGATAGCTTGTGTTTCCGCAAGCAATTTCCCGAGCGTGTGTGCTGTGGGATGTGAGAGAATGAGAGCATACAGGCACCACAAGAGATTTCTCTTCTGCATTAGGAAAAGTGAAAATGCATCATGGACAATGTCTTAATCTTACTATGGTATCTTATATTTTAGCCCTGGGGCCAATTAATATCAGTTTTCAGTACCCATCCCTTCCTCTCAATGTAGCTGGTCGTCATAGCGACAGCACAAAACTGCAGTGACGTAATCTTCAACGTGACACACGCTGCTCCGCACACAGGACAAGGACACAGGTTTTGTGGGTTATAATAATAAAAATAATAATAATAATAATAAAGTACAGAGTACTGTTGTTACAGTTACTACCTCACAATCTCTGATTAAACTATTTAAAAATGAAGGATTTGTTCAGGACAACCTGATCTAGCGCACGCAATGATGATGCCGTAAAAAGTGACAGTAGTCTGCAGTATTTTCACGTCACCTTTTTACTATCGTTTGAGCTCACTCGAAACCTCAATGGAGGTGTAACAACTTACCAACCAGGTACCAGATTTGCCCAGTAGAAAACCAAAAAAAGCAAGTAGAGTTGAGGCGAGGTGAGCTGGTGCCATGCGGTGGAAAAGGGACTTAAGCTGTTGGTGGGCTTACTCAGTGTCTCTGTCTGCACCAGGCGAATAGTGAATGACACATACAGGACAGATCTGTGTCTCCTCTACCCTCCCTTCATGATTGCCTTGGGTAAGATTTGTCTCCGTGTGTTTCTCATTGCAGCTGTTTAATAGTTACTTAACATAAGATTTATCAGATGTGACATGATCAGTTGTTCTTTTCGTCCCGCAGCCTGCCTGCATGTCGCCTGCGTGGTGCAGCAGAAGGATGCCAGGCAGTGGTTTGCTGAGCTCTCTGTTGACATGGACAAAGTAAGAACGGCCTCATTCCCAAACACCATTTTAAAAATGATTGGGTGTTGGAGAATCTGAACTGATTGAGGTAAAAAAAGCAGATGATAAATGTAAGAAGGCTATGTTTTAGAGAAAGAGTGGACATTCATCTCTGTTTGGAATTGGGTTTCCACATTTAGCTTCACTGGTCTTTGTTTATTTGGCATGCCTTTCTGCATTTCCTGGCTACAGTCTGGCCTACTGCTGCCTGTGTTTTGAGTTGGGTTGTTTGTCATAAGGGGTTATAAACGCACTTAATTGCGTACGCCCAAAAATCACACACAAACAAATAAAGTACTTGATTCACTGGGGAGTGACATTTAACACACTGTTAATCAGACAGACACAGAATGCTCAGTTACTGTTTAACACATACACTTTTATTTATAAATATTTTAACATAAGAAAAGTTTCATTCTGGTTGAAGTCTAAGAGCATGGTGTTGAAACACCAGACACTATCTGACTATGACAATAACAGTGAATTATTCTGAAGGTGACATTGATCACTTTATCTCTAGGAATGTCCTGTTTAAGCACTGACAGCCATATTAGCCAGTGTTTGTAGTCAATCTTGAGGCAGTGAGATTAATATGTAGGCTCATTGTGAACTATAGCATGGTCTTCTGTCATATTCATTTGATGCAAAGATAATATAGATAAAGATATTAGATGGATTAATTATAGATTGTCAAAGAATGGCTGACTTTGCCACTCTGAACTACAGTAGCTGTTTCTGTTGACAACATTGTATAAAATATACAGGCAGAGAACTCGTTTTACTTTTTTTTTTGGGACCCATACTAAACTTCAGTTTCTTTGCATTTCTTCTGTCAAGATCCTGGAGATTATCCGCGTCATTCTGAAGCTGTACGACCAGTGGAAAAACTTTGATGACAGGAAGGAGATAGCTGCCGTGCTAAACAAGATGCCTAAGCCCAAACCTCCTCCTAACAGGTAGCACACACTTGGTTCTGTGTGTAAACCCTGTCGGCCTTTATAGTACATAGATGTTTTATGTTACAGATTCTGGTAAATTGTTTGAACCATACAGAAACAGTATAAAGGTGCATTTTCCTGTTGCTATAGGGGGGGAAAAAACTGAGATCATGTAGTCAGGAAATTACTTGTGTATTTTACCTGAATGTGATGGACCAGGAAAATGTACAAAGCCCAGACAGCAAAATGAATCACATGAGAGCACTTTGAAACTGGACACCTTGTGATGTATCTCAATGAACTGTGAGAAATAATTTTCCCAATCTGTCTCGGTGTTTTCTACAGTGAGAGTGACCAGAGCTCCAATGGGAACCAAAGCAACTCCTACAGCCAGTCTTAGCGTGCACAGCGTTTATATTTCCATGGATATCGATAATGTTGATGTAGAGAGGGGTGGATCTTTTTTTTTTTAAAATGTCAAACCGCAAGACCTACGAGGTGTCAGCTGGCAAAATCACATTTCAGCCGACTGAGATACAGACACCCCCAACAAATTCTTGAGAGCCATGTCTTCACTTTTCCCCCATCTCTGATCACTATGGGTTTATGGATTGAGCGAGCAGCCACTGAAATGCCTGCAGCAAAGAGCCGATCAGTTTTGTCGTCTCAATGAGGCTTCTACTCTGCTCCAGACTTCGAATGAACAAAAACTGAGAAACATTTGGCAGGAGATCAGATGTGGTGGTTCAGTAGAAACCTGTTTAAATGTCATTGTGATGATCCTGACATCCTTGAATAGCCCAGAGGAGAGAGTCCTTTCATGTGGAGCTCCATGGGATTCGAGAAAACTTGATCACAAGGGGGTGGGTGGGTGGGTGTGTGTGTGTGTGTGTGTGTGTGTGTGTGTGTGTGTGTGTGTGTGTGTGTGTGCGCGCGTGTGTGTGCGCGTACACAACGTGAGTGGCCAAGTGGTCTGGGTGGGTTTTCATTCCTCAGGGACGAGGGTAGTCTTCTCTGTAAAAGGATTTGATCCTGTGCTGTTAGAGTAGATCTGATTGGATATCACCCAGTGCAACTGTGATTGGATAACTCCTGCCCTGTGAGGTCTGTGCTGGCTGATCATGAACCTTGGCAGGAAAAATCCCAAGAGAGGCTCCTCTTTATGGTAGAAATTAACTCTTTGATTACAAGAATTTACTGTTTTGAATCATGACAACGCCACCTCCTCCCTCCCATTCCCACTTCCCTTATGTAAATAGTCTTATAATTCAATTCATTTATTTTGATCTTTCATTTTTTTCTCAGTTAAGGAAACCTAAATGGAAATCATGAGCTAGTATCACTTCGTACTTGTACTTCAGATGAAAGTGCCCTTGTTTGTTTCACTGTCATGATTCTGTTTGCCTGCTGCAATGCTTATTAATTTTATTGTCATTATTTTCCATTTGTTCTGTTTTAGTTGCAGAATAATGTATTGTCCAAAGTTGTTTTTTGTAAAACTTTTATTAATTTGTCAAGGAAACGTTTTTGGAGTAAATACAAATTACAATCGTTCTAGATTTGTCTGCAAAGCTTTGGTTGTACATTCTAATTTTTAATCTGCCATCTATTTAATCACTGAATTGTGGCAATATGTGTTAATTGTCTCTATATTTTTGTGGTATAATACAGTGGGAGTTGTATGTGGCTTGACTCAAAACAAGGTTCTTGAAAGCCTTACAAAATAAAAGCTGCTGGTTACGTGGGGAAAACCTTCATAAAAAGCCCATTGTTCCGTCAGGCAGACTGGAAAATGTATTTTAGGGGTGGATTTGGTGGCAATGCTTGACCGCATCTTCCTCATTGGCTTCCTGTACGCCTCATTTTTGTCACTATTGGAAAAAGGTACAAAAACATGGTGCTACACCAAACACAGGTGAGCTGGAGAAGCCACTGAGTCAAGTTCGATGCAGCCTCTTTCTGCTTTGCCTTCTGGCGTTTTCCTCCCTTTCAGCCGGCTCCATCTGTTACATGACTGTTCACATGAACAGCGTCAAAATAAAAGGGCTTCACCCCACTTTAATATTCCTACTAGTTCTAGTAAGAACATTTCCCAAAATTGTTTTATTACTTGAAACTCTTTATGTTGGAAGATCATTTATGGTCAAATAAAATGTATTGTGTGTAAAGCAAAGTGTTTCGCCGCTGTTATTCAATCTGTTATGTCATGTTGGTGCAGTAGGCTATGTAATGTATTTGTGGGAATCTTCCAGCATGTTACAAAAGTCATGTTCAGTCCCTTTGTCTAACGTCAGTATTACTTCAAAATAATGGCTGGGGTAGGAGCCCTAGTGGCATACAAGTAATAAAGAAATAGTACTTGGCTATTTCGCTGAATAGAATCAGATGTTTTAAGTAGTTTCCTCTAGGAGTTGGTCCCATGGGGTACAGTCCCCGTGACGTCACATTACCCGCGTGAAGTCCGCAGAATGCGGCAGCATTTCTCCTTCAAAATAAAACCCTACACTTGGTTTAATTTTAATGGCAGAGTAAGAAATAAAGTAGCAAAACCAGCAGAATTATTCACTTAAATAAGGAGTTGTGAACACAACTGGTAGGTCTTATTCATGGAAGACATGAAAAAAGTCTGTAAAGGTGACATTTTGTGTATATATATATATATATATATATACTTTTTTTTTTTCTTTTTTCCGGGAATATGCATCCCTCAGAGTTGCAGAGGCATGACAGGTTTTGTTTTTTAATACCTATTATAGCCTACTACTCTTGGCCTAAATCATCTAGTCTTTATTGCGTTTTATGAGCCTTGCATTTGATTCACTTGCCTGATTTGATGCATTGTTATTAATAGTGGTCATAGTAGAAGCAGTGACTCTATAGGCCTAAAACTAGTATATTAGTTTGTTGGCCTACTTGTAGAATCATAGTCACCATCACCAGTTACCTCCTACTAAAGGGCCCTGTGCACCTCTTAACATCTGCATTATGTAAACTGTCACAACTTAGTACCAATCATACTGTATTTATTGAGCAATTGTCTGCTATTTTAATGCTTCTTTTAACCTCATTAAGTGTTGTTTTGAACTGTTTTTGTCTTCAATGTTTTGTTTTATTGTACTACCTCCATCCATGTGAAGCACTTTGTAACCCTGGTTTTTAAAGGTAGCCTACCATAAATTTGACATCACTGACAAATTACCACAACTCCGCTAAAGTAAATCTCCGACAGGGTCAATTTGCTCATTTCTAATACCTACTGTGTTAGGACATGTAGGATGCAGGAATTAAATAATAAATGATGTTTGAATAAACATTTTAATGTACATCTTTTGTTTTTACTCCGACATTTAAGTGTAGCCTACTCCTAGAATGTTGCGAAAGATAAACTTTTATTTTGAAAGACACAACCGGATGCTTTGTTGTTATTTGTCCTACTTGACCGCGCAAGGAGGGAGGCCACAGCCAGCGAGCTCCGTGCGGGCTGCGGAGGATGTCGACCCCGCTGCGGGGACACGCTCCGGGCGGGATGCTGGTGTCCAGTCGGCTGTCTCTCGTTCAGTCGGCCTGCGCCTGCAGCCCTCTGCACTCATGAAGCCCCCGCTGATGAAGCCCCGAGCTGCCAAAGTGAGGCGGAAAGTGGCCGGAGACAGAGAGCATGTACTGGCGCGTCGGGTTTGCCTGGACGCGGTCGTGTGTGGTTGATCTTGGCCAGAACCAGAGCTTCTCCTCCGGCCTGCTGGGCTCCGATGAGCAGCTCTCGTTTTATGGGTACATCATCGCCTGCCCACTGCAGGACTACGGCGGGATAATGTCCGCGCTGGGCTCGGACTCGTGGTGGCGGAAAACGCTGTATTTGACCGGAGGGGCTCTGCTCGCTGCCGCTGCTTATTTGCTGCACGAATTGCTGGCCATCAGGTACCGACCACACAGAGGCTGTAGGGGAGTCATCCCCTCCCACTGTCAGGCCTCTTGGGCCAGAGCAGAACACCACTGCTGATGTTATTCTGTCTCCCAGGTCTGCTGTATTTTCACTGGGGTGTTGATGTTGCTAGTCTTGTCAGGCTGGGCGGGGTGAGTGGAGAATCGTGAGTGGGTGGGTTGTGATGTAACCTCCATGAACTCCCTCCACACAAACACACACATCAGGACGTTATTTCCACCTTTATTAGCTTATTGTTGTGGATTAACGGCACGAGCGTCCTACGGTGAGGCCCGTGGCTCAGTCTCGGGGCTCGGTCATTAAAGCTCATTTTCCAGTGTTTTTCTCTTTTTTAAAAATGCTCGTCTGCCGGTCAGCAGGCCTGTTTGTAACAGCTCTCTTGCTATATGAATTGACGTTACAGACTATGACATCGGGTCACTTTCATGTGTCTTGTGTTTCAAGGACATGTTCATCTTGTGTTTGCTTTATTGTGGGCCCCCCTCCTGCTCCACGCGCACGTTCCGGAATTTGGTTTCAGTCTAAGCACTGCAGCGGGGGGGTGGGGGGGGGTGCTGTGATGTAAACAGTCAAACGCCAAAGCCCCAAACATAGCCCACTAGGTAATTTACAAAATGAGTGAGTTGTGACGGAAATGGGAATGTGAATATAGGGTTTGACTGAGTGTGTTGTCCTTAAAGAATCTCGGGTTACCTGCAGTCCAGCCCCTCCCCCCTCCCCCCGTTGACGAAACACAGATCCACAGCAATAGGCCCCATAGAGTAGACATTCACCATAATATCGTAAGTTTAAGTGTCGTTAGGAACATTAAAAGGATGTTTAATTGATATAAAGCATTTTCAGCTCAACAGAGAACGAGGCTCTACATATATTATAGCCTACCTGTGTACTCATAGCCGCAGTTAATGCGGGGCCGATAATTTTTAGTCTACGTAAAAGGCAGACAGGCTGTTTGTTGTGCTGTAAATATTCATTTGCATGGAGTTCATCCCGACTGGCTGTCATGTTTTTCGTTCCCTCGAGCTGTTGTTTTTGTTTTTGTTAATTAGCCTATTGCACCTCCCTCTCTCTCTCTTCATTGTCCGCTACCATCGTGCCTTTGTTGCAAACAGGGATTAACTCATTATATAGGTTATTGCACCAAAACCGGCCTTTTTATAAGAGTACATTTCAGCACCACTCTGAAATAGACAGCTCCTCTCATCTGAGGCTTGTTTTTTTACGTTTCAGCACTTCGCACTTCGACAGCTCCCTTTACTTCTGCATTGTGCCCACGTGAATGTGTTGTGATTTGCCTGCCAGTGTCCCTGAAGTAGCCTCCAACTGTATCTATGCACCATAGTCTTTCACAGGGGTGTGCGTCATTATTTTGACATAGCAGTTTTCCCGTGGCTTGTCTAAATGGCCCAGGGCTGACAGCCACTCACTGATAGTTAGAGGACATTGGCTGCAGATCATTTGATTTTATTTAATCAATTATATGATAGCCCCATCCACCCCACCACACACACAATTTAACTTATCTTAGCAGACTTAGCTTAGCTTTGAATAAAGACTGGAAACAGCTAGAGTAGCTCTGTCCAACGGTGCCAACTGCAGTCTTGTCATCACTTTTACCAAGAAACCTGCAGAGACTCCATGAAGTCACTACCCCCAGCCTGAGAAATAGTCTGACATATAACCCTTGTAAAGCCACAATTCCTTAGTTTTTTTATACTTTGATTTTAGTTTAAACAAGTGAGATATAATGTGGTACCATTTAAAAAAGGGCCCCTTTACAAGACAGGGCTACAAAATAAATGAAAAATGCTGGACCTGCTTAAGTTGATATTATAATTTAGTGGTGCATGTTACCTAACAAATGTTCAGTTAACCAAATTATAAACCAGTTCTCATGCAGTGCACCTGGGAGTTCTGGGGCCCCTCAGTGTTTGTGGCCTAGACAGTTACCTAGTTTTGCTGGTTAGCCTAACTTTAACCATAACTAGAGCTGAAATGATTAGTCAATACATTGATTAGTCGTTTGACAGATAATTAATCTGCACCTATTTTGATATCTGATTAATCATTAAAGAAAGAAATGCCAAAATATCTCTTGGTACAGCTTCCACTCTGGGTCCAGATGTGAATGATTGCTGGATGTCTGTGTCCTCTATAATAGGAACCTGAATATCTTTGGGCTTTTGGCTTTTGGTCAGACAAAACAAGACATTTTAAAATGTCACTGTGGACTTTTTCACTATTTTGTGACATTGTTTCATTGTTTCAAACAATTATTTTGCCAAGATAAGTCCCCTAAATGTGACTGAAAATAATTATGTTTTCACAACATGATCATTACAGATAGCCTGTTTTTCCCAGCCTCTTCTACGTGACCCGCAGCTCTGTCATTCTCTTCTCCATACAGAAAGGAGGAAGAGCTGGACTCTAAAGATGCCATCATACTCCACCAGTTCTCCAGGCCCAAAACCGGTGTCCCGTCCCTGTCCCCTTTCTGCCTTAAGATGGAGACCTACCTCCGTATGGTTGACCTGCCCTACAAGGTAGAGCTGTGGTTATGTCTCTGTGATAGAAAAAAGGATGTGAGGATGTTTTAATCCCAATTTCTTTGTGACAAAATCCTTTGTTTGTTATTTTGTTGTAATTACTTTTCCTGTGATTAATTATTGTCCAACACAGAGTCTCTGCTGCTACACTCACCCAGTTAATAATTACAATTTCATTTAAATATTTTGTCTTGATGCAGTTCCAATTTAATTTACTTAATAACAATCACCAACCACCTTCTCTATTGGCTTCCCTCCCTTTCTCATCTCCCTTTATAAATCCCCCCCCACCCCCATTTCCCAAATCCCCTTTCTTTTGCAGAACTACTTTGATGGGAAGCTTTCACCGCAGGGAAAGATGCCGTGGATCGAATACAACCAGGAGCAGGTGTGTGGCACCGAGTTCATCATCGACTTCCTGGAGGAGAGGCTGGGTGCGAGCCTCAACAAGAGCCTGACGCCGCAGGAGAGGGCCATGTCTCGCGCCATCACCAAAATGGTGGAGGAGCATTTCTACTGGTAAGGGACCAGACAAGTTTGAACTGATTTTTTGCTGTTGTCTTAGAACAGTGCTAATACTTTTTTGTGTGCCAGATTGCTGAGAAGCAAAGACTGCCTGTTCAATTGTATTTGACATTTAATTTAATATTAAGACCCTTGAAACCACCTGTTGTCCTCCCAGCTGCTTGTGCGTTTTGTAAAATGAAGTGGAGATTATCAATTAAGACCTTTTAAATACCTAGTGGCCCCTGGACATTGCAACAATGCTCCTGAGAAAATGTGAATAACCAACTTTTCTTTTAAGAAAATTGTGAAATTGAATTTATTTGTGGCCTATTTTTCCACCAGGATGATATCACACTTGATATTTATTTTATTTCATTATAGAGCATTTAATAATTTGGCTGAGAAAATGTCAAACATCCTCATTCTCCTACTGTGTTTTGTTCCATCAAGTTACTTTTTCTCCTTCTTTCACGTCTTCTTAGCAGTAGTATTCATTGTAGTAACAATTCTAGGGCTTGCATTGATCTTGAGGTGTGTGTGTGTGTGTTGCAGGACCATAGCTTACTGTCAGTGGGTGGACAACCTGGAGGAGACCCAGAAGATGCTGTCTGTGAGCGGACCACTGAGCGACCTGCTCAAGTGGATCCTGAGTCACCTGACCGGCGGGATCGTCAAGAGGGAGATGTATGGGCATGGGATTGGGCGCTTCTCTAAGGAGGAAGTTTACGCCCTCATGGAGAAGGACATGCGGACCCTGGCCACTTTACTAGGTGAGGAGCTAAAAGGATGTTTTTGCTGAGAAGAATGTGAGCCTTCAGTACAACCCAGTCTGTTTTTCTCTAGCATTTATGACTGTACTCTGTGTCTACAGGAATTTAAGGACGTTCGTTTTGTAATTGGGAAACAATTTGTGTCGCCTGTCTGGTTTGTCCTGGAGGCAGACAAACAGGTGTATTGGCAAAGTAAAATTATTGCAACGGCTTTTTAATGTGCACCTTGAGAACTATAACCAGCTATATCCAGCTATATAAGTTTGAACTTGTTAAGGGACAGCGGCGGCTCCAACCAAATGGAAGGATAGCACATTACTAGCCTCCTGTGGTGAAGACCCAGCATTGCAGTGTAGGATTGGTACATAACCTCTGTCAGTTTCTGGCAGGATAGACAGAGCTGAGAGCATGCAAGCAAGGAAAGTGTTGTTTGGCCATTCCAAATAGCACTTGCTAATAAAGTTTCACAACCCTAAAGGTATCAGTTGATCTCTGATGCATGTTAGTTTGTGGCCGGAAGAGATTTTCTTTCCTTTCTGTACAAATATTATCTGTTTTTTTGTCAGAACTTAAAAATGAAATTGCTTTTTTATGTTAATATTGTGTCTGCCTACCTTTTGAGTTGACAGTAGGCCTCCAGAATTCATGCTATGCGAAGCAAGCCGACTTTTCTTTCTGTGTGCTGTCTAAGGCGATAAGAAGTATCTTATGGGCTCTAAGCTTTCGACAGTAGACGCTGCAGTGTTCAGTCACCTGGCCCCTGCTATGTGGACACTGCCAGGAACACGGCCGGAGCAGCTAATTAAAGGTGAGTTCACTGAAACAGAAATCTACAACATAATTCTGTATTATAAAGAAACATGCTGTGTTGTCTCTAATATCCCCGGTAGTATCTAGTCATGAGGACAGCTTAAGTTTTATTTACTGAGATTCTGAGATATCTACCGCCGAGGCTTCTGCTGCCAGTCCAATACAAATTTCATTCACAAGAAACAATAAGATTATAAAAAGTCAACAGCAGCATGTTTACTCAGAAACAATGTCCTGGTTATTCTGGATAATCTACAGACCTCACTGAGAATTATCTACCAAATGCTGATGGCAACATCTGTGGATGAGTGTAGTACTATTTTATTTTTTACTTTATAAAGTGTGAACCATGTATGGCAACATCATTAAATATCAAGTAAAATTGTAACTCAAAATGGTTTCTAACACTTCATCTGACATAATAATTTATATATATGATGTGTTTAGTAAATTATATCTTCTTCTAAAACACAACTCTCCTTTTTTGACTTCTGTCCGACACAAGCACAGAACTGATGTTCAAATATGATTCACTGATTTAAGTGTAATTAATTTAAAACTGAATTCACAGAAAACGGATGAGCAAGCTAAGCTGTTTGGTTTAGTGTTTTTTTGCAATATCTCTCTATATCAAATAGTATCCATATTCAATTTTACATTTTACAAGAAAGAAGTCAAACCAAATATACCTCATTTTGTGTAGCAGAAATGTTTTTTCTTATTCTTTCTGTCTTGTCAGTCATCTTGTGACCCACAAGTAGTTCCTGACCCCCAGTTTAGAAACCACTGGACTGAAAAATTACGTTAGTTAGGGCTGCAATTAACTTATAATAACTAAACTTATTTATTGATAAAATGTCCAACAAACCCATCAGATGCGCAACACAGTTTCCCAGAGCCCAGGGTGATGTCTTCAAAATGCATGTTTTTACCAACCAGGAGTAAAAATGTAGCAAATTATCAGTTTACTCTCACACAAGACAAAGAAGCAAATCTGCACAGTTTAGAAGGTGGAGCCAAATAATGTGTGTGGTACTTTTGCTGGAAACATTACTTTAAAGGTGATTAATTGATCCCTATTTTTCTGCAGAATGACAACTTGATTAACTGTGGAATCATTCTAGCTCTAATGTTGTTTTATTAATCAGAGGGATTGCGCAACATGTTCAGAGCACCTCACCCACTCGTCCTGTCCGTCCCCTCCAGGTGAGCTCATCAACCTGGCCATGTACTGCGACCGTATCCGCCGGCGATTCTGGCCCGAGTGGTTCGTGGACCTGGAGGACTTCTGCTACAACAACACCACAGAGTGCAGCGACTCAGCCTCTAAGCTCCCTGACCTGGGCCTTTACTCCCGCACGGGCTCTTTCCAGGACGACACGCACACTTCGCACACTCACACGCCACAGCACCCGCCGCCGTCGCCCGACAGCGACCCAACGGGCCACTCGCTGTATGACTCTGACATGGACACGGAGTGCTCTGAAATTGACCAGCTCAAGTGTTGACAAAACATACAGATATAGTGCACACCACGCATATACGCACACCACAGGAGGGAGCTGCGTCCCACCTGTACTCATGCCCCCTACCTCTTTGAACAGAAAATAACTGGGGAGTATTCCTGTGTCAGCGGAGAAGTTGAGGACCGAGAGGTTTGCAGTAGAGGGAAAAGGGAGTGAAACGTAGGCCAAAAGTGAGAGAAAAAAGAATGAGAAAGCAGAAAAGCTGCAGTGAAGGGGAAGAGGAAAGAGAGGCAGAATAAAAGTGAGAACCAGAAGTAGAGAAACCAGGAGTAAATGACGCCGCCGCTGAGAAACTCCTCCACGTGGTCGACGTCACCTGCAGTCACAACCTGTCACCTGTCGTAACCGTGGCAACTAAATGTGTGTGTGACTCGTTATCCTCGTAGCAACTCACGCCACCCAGCCATGTGTGTGTTTGACTAACTGAACCCTTAACGCCTTGTATTGATATGACACGTGGGGAACTGTACAGGATTTCTGTGAATGAATACAATTCAGTGTAAATATTTATAAATGGATCTGATTCTGAAATTTAACAGATAGAATATTTGATTATATATGATTATAAATAGTATAGATAGCCCTCAAATATAGATCCACCCCCTCTGTCATGTGTAAATTCTGTAGGTGTTTCTCCTGTGAAATCCCTTTTGTGTTGGACTCAATGACCAAATCGTCTTGTAATAGTCTCTGTGAATAACCACTCTGCTGGTCCCCCCCCCACACACACACACATTAGAAGCAACATACATTTTCAGGTGCCTGTGTTGTTTGGCTTTTCACTGAGGACAGTAGCTTTAGGTCAAATAGACATTTTACATGCATTCAAGCATTGAGAGCGAGTCAAACAATCATGTAGAAATAGATGAAATAGATATATTGTCTGAATGAAAGTGCATGGATGATACGTGCCAATGAAGATCTCCCTTTAGGCTTCACGTTGATAATGCTGTCTATGTTTCTTAGCTGGCTTATTCATTAAGTTTGATGTGTGTTTGTCTGTGCCTCTGGACAAATGAGCCACACAAACACCAATTGATCTTAATAAATTACTTCTTTTCCTTTTCGGCAGAATCACCCCTTGACTTAAAATGATGGATCGCTCAGAAAATGTAAAGCAATAACAGAACAGACAGAGGTCCACAGACTGCATGGTTTTGGGGTTTGCGATGATAAGGTGCAGGTTTTATGTGTGTTTGTCACTCAGCAAATGCACGTACTAACATATTGTGTGTTAAAAATAATAAGAATGCAAGCAAGGGGTATACAGCATGTATACTTCAGTCAGTGTTGCGCATGGATGAGCGTTTTCACAGCTGAACCTTTCCTCCCTAACATACAAAGGAATCTTAACAGAGGCTTGTGAATCGGGTCAGACCGATAAATTGGCTGGACCAATATATTGGCCAATGTTAGCTTAAAGGTCTGGTCACACCAGAAAGTGTCACAATGAAATGATTCGGCGTGTCTCTGCTAAATATTTGGCTCTAGAAGCTTGATGACATTGTGGCAGGGCTAGCTGATGAACTGCTCTACCTGCTGAGCTAAACACTATCTGGCTAGCTAGCCGGGCTAGCTCTAGTCAGTCACAATAGGTCCCAGAGATTCTCTCTAAAATACTGTAACAGAGGCGCTTAACTGAAAGTGAAAGGTGCAAAACAGCTAATGAAGGGTACAGTACTATTCTGAGGTAACAAAACAAGGGGTTAGAGGTCAAATTCTATAGAAAGGTTCAGTCCCTACATAACCACCAATCACTGCTCTACCCATAGAAGGTCACTGACCCTCTGTCCTGCTGCTACAGTGCTATTTTGAACTGTTATGAGTCAAATGCACAAATATTGGATACCACGATAGCTTCCTCGATTTTAGATTCTTTGGCTCTCTGTCAACAGCACAAATGTGCGGGTTAAAGTTCAAAGTTGAACTATTTGCTAACTATTTATTTATTATATAATTTATTTATATAAATGTTGGAATTAACTGAAATTGAAGTTTGGCAACTTTAAGTGCTAGTGTTACCAGGCCTTAATGCAGATATGCATTATTTATATTTACATAATATGTCAGTAGTATCGAGAGATTGAAGTACAGAAATGCCAAAACTTTGTTCGAGGTAATTTAGAAGCAGTGTATCCATGACATTGTTTGTCCACCAGATAGTGCTGACAAGTTTGTTTCAACAGCAAAGTTTCCTGCTTAATACACATACACTAATACACTTTTCTTTCAATTCTTTGATAACCAAATTAAGAGATACTTATCAGAATTTTTTATTTATGGTTTTTGAAAAATGTACATTGGCCAGTTTGTTGATTATTTAAACTTAAATATCATCAAATTATGTAGCATTACTATGTAGCAGTATATTGTGAAATAAGAAGTAACAAAAAGAAGCCATAAATAGAATTGAACACTCAGCAAAGGGTTAGTTATAATATAAGGTTATAAAGGTGTCATTATCTCTTTGGTCTCATTTGTTTAAGTAAGATCATGATGTCGATGACGGTTTTGGCAAATAATATAATGATGATTTAATGACAACATTTTCCTCTGCGTGGCTCCTTCGCTCTAAGGCGTTCTGGGTTCTCTGCTCTACAGTATAACACCCAAAACATCAATACTTCTGAGACAGTAAAGCCTTTATGTGTGCGTGCTGCAGATGAATTTCAATACAATAATATTACGTGAAACTGGAGAATCCTGTGTCTTAAAACCCCTTGCCTGCATGCTCTTGCCTTCCTTCATCATTAGTCAGATTTAGCATTATGGAAACTGACTCCTAAAGCTGTTTACTTTATATCAGTGCCAGCATATGACCTATGTTTTAATCATATTGATTAAACATTTACTTACTTATTTTATGATGTTTATATGTGTTAATGTTGATGGTGGATGTGCTTGATTTTAAGAAACAATGATATTGTTTATTATGTTGCACTTTTCTTCTTATGTTTACGCGTGTTTTCTGCTATGGCTGAGAGTTCTTATCAATCAAGTGTATTGATCTGTGCATTAGTGCAATACTGTAGATTCTCTGACTTCCGTTGACACGTAACACTGGACCAGCTGCATATTTTCATAATTGCATGTATGTGTATGTTTTTGAAATGTCAATGTTAAAATTCATATCATAATGTCAATGTGTTCAAATAGTACAGTCCCTCATCTTCTGCACATTTAACTGTCATAACATTTTTACACAGCAGAGATTCATGTCCAGTTGAAACCATAAAAAAAACTGAGGTAAATACCAAACTGACCTCTAGAGCTCAGATCAGCACAACGAGGTCAGTCATCCTGCTGATCAGCTGATGATCAGTGTCTCTAATCCCTCCTGTAAACTCACTCATTACAGGAAAAATTGCAAAAGTCCTTCCAGACCAGTCTCTGTGGTCGACTTCATCTGTCTCAGAGTTCCTCAGCAGGTAAAGGTCAGAGGTCTGGGGGTTAAGACCCGTCGTGTGTGTGTGTCGCTCTCCCATCGAGATTTCTGCTTGTAGACTGTAGAAGCCATATTGCATTGTCTTGTGCTGTTTGTGTGTACTGAAACACTTTTGGAATCTCAGCAAACTGTAAATATGAGAGCTGGGGGGGGCAAAAAATGCAAAGTAATATGCGAACATGATATAAAAGAAACAAATGCTCTGTAACATTTAAAAAATAAAGATTCTTATGAATGTATCATACCTAGAGATAAAAAGCTGTATGACAATGGATTACACTTAATATTTCATTAAATATAGCTGTGGTATTTTCCTCTTGTTTTGTTTCAGTTTTTGTGCATATTGTTGAGTGTTGAAATGTGCTTCAAATGTCACATCTACTGAAGAAAAACAGGTGAGTCTTTTTGTAAAAACTGCTCTGTTTCAACACTTAGAGGTGGGTATACTCTGGCATATATCTGTCTCGTAATCCCTCTCCCTCTGTGCTTGCTACCATATGACAATACTAAGCCTACCCAACAATAGTGAAGAATTAGCTCTCTGCCCTTTTCTTTGTGTTGGTGCTGGAGCTCCAGAGAAACAGGGAGAGAAAAGGAGGGCAGAGAGAGAGAGAAAAAAAAAAAAGCAAGTCGTGGGAGCAGCACTGTAGAGACAGAGCAAGGGTTTGGGTGAGAAAAGGGGCATGAAAAGGGAAAGAGACAAACAGTCAGGAGCAGATGAATGATATTTGATGACTTTGGCTGGTTGCATTTCTGTGGCCATTGTACAGAATCCCTGGGAGATCCCTTCTACACAAGACAGAGGAGACAATTCAGAACTGACAATGACACCAGAGTATAAACCATCTCTGGTGAGTCAGAGATGGCGTATAGCGTGTGTGTGTGTGTGTGTGTGTGTGTGTGTGTGTGTGTGTGTGTGTGTGTGTGTGTGTGTGTGTGTGTGTGTGTGTGTGTGTGTGTGTGTGTGTGTGTGTGTGTGTGTGGCTGGCTGGCTGGCTGGCTGGCTGGCTGGCTGGCTGGCTGGCTGGCTGGCTCTCTAACATGTGGCTGTGTGGATGATGTGTGAGGTGGGATGTTGTGTGCAGGGAGGGGTGAATGTGCCTTTATGTGTGTGTGTGTTTAAAAAATATGAATAATGCAGAGGATGCCTGTACGAGTGTGAGGGCCGGGAGGAGGGCAGATGGTCGCCTGCTGATAGGACAGAATCCAGGCAACAGGGTCCTCCAGAGAGCTGGGTTTAGACCTGCGCACACACACACACACACACACACACACACACACACACAGATGCATACACCCACAAAAATGGATGCTTTCTTTCTTTTTTGTCTTTCTCAAAATCTTTTTGCTTTAAAATTGCACATACTGGTTCAGATTGCAAAATTACAAGATGAGCCTGAAATAACACAGCAGTAAAAAAGGCCTCTTTGAGAGGAAATGTAAAGCCTGTCATTGACAGATTTCTGTTGTTAAGGAATGGATTCTAGTTGTTAAGGAATGGATTGGAAATAAATGAAAAACATAAACATGGATTTTTTAAATGAACTCTTTCCCAGTTATTCTTAAGTTATTAATTATTACTAATATTATTTTGTACAGATGTAAAGCCCCCTGAGCCAAATGTCTTTTTTGTGATGTTGGACTACATAAATAAAAATTGACTTATGTCTTATGTCATAAGTCATAAACGGGGCTGTAGCATTTTAGAAATCAGTTGATGTGTATTTACATTGAGTATCTATTTCAAAGAAATAACTGCTTGTAAATTCAACACAACTAACTCAATTCTAAATAAATAACTCTTTCTTTAAACTTTATCTATAAATTGTCCCTTTGTACCAGATTGCATTATTCTTTCCAGGAACCGTCCTTATCATTAGGAAATTACAAACCGGTAAAATAATGTACCAAAGCACAAGTTCTAAATGCTTTAAAGTTTCAAATTCCTGCACACACTGCTAATAATTACATTCTGGTAGAGCAATGAATAAACTGGAATCAGGCAAACAATGTTATTACCTGTAAAATCGAACTCTCCAATGTTGTTGAAACACCAGACAAAATGGACATAAACCCGGACTCAGTATCCTAACCACTTAGCTAAAGAGCACTGTCTCATAAAAAATCAACTGATTGCACTTGCATTCAGTGTCTATGAAGCAATGCCCTCCATTCAACCCAGCCTGCGTTTATCTTACTAATAGCCACTAGGTGGCGTCAGCGGACTGTTTCTGATTTGGACAACGACCAGCCCAAGTATCCAACAGGAAATATTAGGCATCAGGTGAAAAAACCCCACAAGGAAGGAGATGTGCTGAAGAATCAGAAAACCCACTTCTGTGTGAAATTAGACTTAGAAAAGTCTAATGCAACAAAATACTCAAAAATGTCTTAAAAACAAGAGCGAATTTAATATTCATCTTTTGACTTTACACTGCGGTCACAGATTCTGTGCTCTCACTCAGCTAACTGGTGATTATTTCAGTTTTCACTCAATATTTAAATGGTATCTACACCGTTATTTAGCATTTGAACAATTAGTCAAATAATTTCCTAGGACATGGAAATTATAGGTAGTACATGTTTATAATTCTTGTGTTATGGATATGCTGATGAAAGCAGCAGGCCAGATTAATACACCAGTAAGTGTAGTTTATAATGCACCCCCTCCACCCTGCAGTTAGGCCTATAGTATGTTGTTGTTTTAAAATTCCTTTTACAGACAGGCCCACAGAAACGCTTTCATTGTTTAGATATTTTAAATTGCATCATAACTGTCAATTAGTTTTCATATTTATCCTGATGAAAATATTAATTACCGCTTTGGTGTATTTCAATTTCACTTGCCATTGACCGGCTGCCTGAGCATCCTCGCGGACATCTCTCCTCACAACAATATCAGAGCAGATCAGCGGCAGTAAACACTTTACCGAAACAGCTGAAGGGCAATTTGAAGCAACCGAGACGGATTGATAAAATCCACAATTATAATGCAAGGCCGCGTGCATGGAGCGGGGTGGGGGTGGGGTGGGACAACAGAAGAAGCTTGTTGCCAGAGTTGCTACTTTTCTTCAAGCTCAATAAACGTGCAGAGACCGCAGTGTTATAGAAAACAAATACGATTTAATGACAAAAAGCAATATAGAAATTGTGCAATCGTTGATTTGTTTTTCCTCTTCGTTTGATCACAGATTTCAGGTCAATGCTATTTTGTTTTGGTTTTGTTGATTTTTCACTCCCCCCCTCCGTCAAAAACTCCAATTCAGCTGAAGGATTACTAATGTTGGAGTCAGAATTACATACATATTGGGCCTTATTTAAATTAAGGGCGAATTATCATGCAGTATACCCTTAAAGAAGGAAAATACCCCAAACATTACTTAATATTGCTATGCTCAATTTTTACTGATTGGTGATGAAGTATTTTATAGGCCCTATAAGTACTACTTTGACACTTACAACTAGGACCAATACATTCCAAAAGGTTTTTTAAAATGCAAAACGTCTTGCCTAAAATTCACATTATGGGCCTAGTCTAATATTTTCTCTCAACTCATCTACATCCTTCAGTTGGATTTGAGTTTCTGAATGTCTATATTTTCTTTACCTTTCAGTCAGAGAATGAATCTTCAACTAGTCGTGGATTCCCCTCAATAACCTTCCACCATCAAATCGGGTTATCAATCACAGGATTTAAGTGGCACAAGAGCACGTGTCTGTGTTTGTGCTTTGGCACAGACCGACGGAGAAAAAACTGAACAAACAAACAAACATACATACATACAAACGAAGCCATACAAAAACGAATTGAGATACATCCCACAAATAGTCTTCTCGGTGAATGAATGAGTCACACAGTAGTAGAGCCACTGCGGCCAGAGCTGGTACCAGGACATGTTCAGTTTTTTGTTGTTGTTTTTTTTTCTTCTTAGGAAAGGAAGGCAAAATGGGCTGGATTGCTTTGAGTTCCAGCCGGACAGTCTCGGTCTTTCTCATCACAGCATTTTGGAAAAGTACAGAAATAACAAACAGCATAAACACACTGTAAACAGGCGCACAGAGATGTCTGCACAGAAAGAAAAGCATTAAAGTGAACCAATACTCAGTCTGTCTAGAAACATTATTATTATTATTATTATTATTATTATTATTATTATTATTAAGCTGTATTTAGTTGATTAAAGCAAGGGAGGAACATTTAATTTTAAACAAATGATGGATGCAGCTGACTCTACAATAAATACATCATATTCAATTTAAATGATTCATCATAATTGTATAATAATAATAATAATAATAATAATAATAATAATAATAATAATAATAATAATAATAAAAGCAGTTGGCTGGTATTGGCTTGATTTTTTAATATTGTACAGCAGGTGTCTGCCATTTCAGCCCTCTCTTGCCACAAGCTGCGAAGCACCCCTGTTGCTTTTGTTATGATGGAAAGATGGCGTTTATTTACCCACACTGACTGCGACTTCTCATGGAACCCGGAGCTTGCTTTTATATTTTCCCCCCCTGCGGACACCTCGTGTCCACACTCTGCCTTTCTTTAATGACACGTTACATAATGACACATTGGCGCCTCGGTAGAAGGTATAGAAAAGCATTTTGTTGCTGATTATTTTTTTTTATTTATTTTTTTTTTTGGTTAGCACACACCAGCCGTATCCCAATATGCTTGGCAGTTCCGCGGCATGAAACCTCCCCATTCGGCTCTCTACTATGCGTATTTTTAGTGCTTGGTTGCCACTGTATATCCCCATTGTGCGTGTCCGTGGGTCCAACATTTAAACTGGCCGAGGTCCAGTTCCGATCGGTCCAGCACAGAGATTAAAACAAATAAGGAGGTATTACATCTCCTGAAGGGGTCCGTGTTTTGCTCAGAATAACTGACTGGGGTCACTGCACAGGAGTCTGTCCTCCGTGATGAGGAGGGGTGTCCCCGTACATGTCCTCACCTCCAGGTATCTGTCCCCCAACGGGTGTCATCCTCTTCTCCTTCTGCCGCCTGTTACAAAACCAAACCCTCACCACCTCCTTCTCCAGCTGCAGGCTGTCCGCTAGGGAGTTGATCTCCGCTGCTCCTGGTTTTGGACATTTGAGAAAATGGCTCTCCAGAGCCCCTTTGACGCCCACCTCGATGGAGGTCCTCTTTTTCCTTTTCCGTCCCTGTGCCGCGATTTTATCCAGGCTAGTGGGACTCCCCGAGGTGGAGTCCGCCTCCTCCAGCCACTTGTTCAACAAGGGCTTGAGTTTACACATGTTTTTGAAGCTGAGTTGGAGCGCCTCGAACCTGCAAATGGTGGTCTGAGAAAAGACGTTTCCATACAGCGTCCCAAGAGCCAGTCCCACATCCGCCTGGGTGAAGCCCAGCTTGATACGTCGCTGTTTGAACTGCTTGGCAAACTGCTCCAACTCGTCGGAGGTCGGTGTGTCCTCGTCTGACTGGTCCTGATGGCCCCCGTGCTGGTGATGGTGTGACAGAGACTGCTGGTGGGCCCCAGGGCCGCCTCCGTGATCACTGAGATGCGGGCTGTGGCTGTGGTGGTCCTCATCCCGCAGGGGGTGGTGGTGCATCCCCCCTTGCTCTCCCCCCGGCATCAGACCGAAGCCGGACTGGGAATACACTAGGCTCTGGCCCTCAGATGTCGCCATACCGGGGATGTGCGTGGTGGCTGTGCTGGTTCGCCATGCTCTGGCGTCGTGATGCACCTGCTGGTGTGCGAGGTGAGGGTGTCGCTGTTGCTGCTGTTGCTGCAGACTGCTGGAGTTCTGCAGCTCCTCTCGGTCACTGTCGTGCAGCACGGGCTTCACGTCCTGTTCTCCGAGGGGACTCGGTGGCCAGGGCGTCCCGCCGTCACCGTGAGACAGCGCCGTTATCCACTGGTGCGCGTGGCTGAGCGGATGTCCACCGCCCGGTAACGTGCTATAATCGTTCTGGAGCAGGGTGTGCGCGTCCCTGTACGCTGCCGCCTGCTGCATGCTCCCGGACTCCGAGTGCGGCGGTGGCGCGCTGCTGGGGGTGGTGAGGACGCTGTAGTGGTTGGACGTTGCGGTCGCCATAACTATCGGAGCCAGAGTGATAGCTGGAGTTAAAAGGAGGCAGCCTTTGACAGTAACTCTTTTGCGCCACGGGGCAGCTAGGCGTCTCTCTCCAGCATCTCCCGGGCGCTGTGCCAAGGGGACGCAGAGGCGCGCACCTGTGGTCCGCCTCGCTCCGCTCTTTATTGGCCAAGAACGGTTGACAGATGTGGTTACCCCTGACAGCACCCCGCTCATTGGTCACGGGAGATTGTACAGAAACCCCAATCACGCTGCCCAACAATACTAGCAGTCCTGCAGCATGCTAGAGTACAAAGTCGAGGGAGAAATCGGGCTGCCGAGAGTAAACACAGAATGGACTGAACAAGCTCCGCTATAAGAAAAAGAAAGAGTTTTCTTTATGTTGGCACTGCTTTATTAACATTGATCTGGGTCAGTGGGTCATATTTAGTAGTTCAGTGCGTCAAAACGGTGCGTAAAAGTTGCATAAGATACACAGAATCTGCACATTAATTGGTGTAGTTGACCACATTTATCCGATCAAGAATAAAACTTTTACTATCAAAATAGCCCAAATCCAAATTAGTCCGATACTCGTGCATTTGAAGTAGAATCTTTGGGGTCTTTTTCGCCATGAAACAGTGAACAGTGATCGTGGGGATAAACCTCCAGCTGCCTCTCTGCCCTCAGGACGCTGTCCAGAGAGGGGCCGCGTGCTTCCAGGGCCTCTGCCCCGTTGCCATGGCGAACGCGGTGAATGGAACAACGCCCACGTCACAGCTGCAGTTCGCTCCTTTTCGTTCCAAAGGGCCCACTGGGGCCGCGAGCTCGGCCGTCGGGACAAATAATGGGGGGGCGAGCGGAGAGGGCAGCGCGGGGCCAAAGAGAGGAGGCTGCAAGAATGAGTCCCTCAGCCTGCTCTGCGCACACCGTGCCCCCTTCCACCTGCTTGTTGGGTAAACTTTGAGATGGATGCACCCCACAGAGGCACGCGAGGCTTAGTTCCCCAAACCTCCTACAAAAAATGGGCTTTGAATTTCAATGTTTTGATGAGGGAAATATAGCTCTACCCTCCAGTGCACACAAATAGAGATACCTAGAAAAGGTTCCCATTTTCCATGACAAGCACTTCACAGATCTGCCTCATACAGCAGTGGAAAGTAATTAGGTAAATTTACACAAGGCACACCAAAGTACAGTTTTAGATTAGAGTACTTGAGTATTTTTTTACTTTACACTTTATACTCATACTCCACTATTTTCTACAGCCAACTCTTGTACCTTTTTACTCCACTACATTTATTTTACAGCCATACTCACAAGTTGCTGTCCAGATTAAGCTGTTACATACAGAACAAATGATGAACTAGCCTCTATAAAGTAATTCACTGTGATCAGCTGCAATATTAAAATGCTGCTGCTAAATAATAATGCAGCAAAATATGCAAATTTTACACTCTGAAAGAGTTCATTCTGCATAATGATTATTTTATTTTCAATAGCCTACTTTAAGTACTTTTTGCTGATAATACCTTAAAGTACGATTTTGAATGCAGGAGTTTAACATATAATGGAGTATTACACTGCGGTATTATTACGTTTACTTAAGTAAAGGATCTGATTGCTTGCAACAGAGGACCATAAAGGTGTTGACTCTCATCTGATAATACAGTTTTGTCTCTTGGCACTGTTGGTAAGACAATACCAGTGGAGTCAGTTAGTAAAAAATTCATCAAAGCACTAGTTTTGCACTATCTGCTGGTCCTATCTTTAAATGAATGCGATGATATTGAAATTAAACTAATCCTCATTCTGCTGAGCCCCCCTGAAACCCTTTTAGACCCTTGGGGGGTCTCTGGACCTACTTAGGCAACTACTGGTATTTAGGAGATGTGATTTTATTGGCTCAAAGTGGGACACCGGCGTTAAAACATAACAGCTATGAAGAGGTTAAAGGAACCTTGAAGGACAAAAAATATGCATGTTTCACCTTCAAACAGAGGCGCCGTGCAACATCATGGGCACCAATGAAAACATGTGAACATCTCTTAAGGTCACAGCTATACCAAATGCACTCAAAGACCAATACGTTTGCCTTACACTGTTAGTAAGACCACAGTACAATAAAATTACACATAGGAAGTGATAGGTTAATTGATAAATTCTTTGAATCTAATCAAGCTGAGGATGCGCAGATATAAACTGACGCACATTGAATTATAGGGATCGAAAGAACACTGGCTTATGATTAGGGTGTAATTCTGAGAATTACCAAATGTGTCGCCAGGGGCTCTGGCAAGTCGTGTGTTGAGAGAGGCAAAACATATTACCCTAATAGACTAATATGCAAACTACTGGCTGCCCAATTACAGGACTTAATAACGCATAAACTATGCGAGTCCTGTTCTTACAAGACGAAGAGGTCGCTGTTAATTCAGTCAAAGGGCTGGGTATGCTGTCGACACATGCTGCAGTTCCACACACATAGCGTCTGTGTTTCCGTGTCGCTCGTTCTGTGTTCAAGCGTGGGAGTTAATGATGGAGAATCTGAGCGTTAAATTAACAGTAATTATATGGCCCCAGTGCTGTAAAGATTCAATTTCTTCCCAAGTCTAATGGGCTAAGTGTCCCAATGCGCAGGCAAAACTCTCTATGAGATATTTATGATTGAAACGCACACAGGCGGAACAAAAGCAAACACA